>NC_077228.1:32488724-32839974 GCF_027887165.1 Monodelphis domestica | reverse complement strand
CCAAAACCAGGCACCTTCCCAGTCAATCAAGCCTGCACTCTCCAGGTGAGCACATGAGCACTGTCTGACCACAAGGGGAACCATCCCATTAGTACTATAAAAAAAGTGAATGTTACCCTGAGTTCAAATGTTGCTTCTGACAACTACTGACAGTATGATTCTGGGCAAGTGACATTATTCTAAATGCCCCAAGCAGCAATCTAAAATTCTAAATTGCACAGAAGGTGCCCACCTCTATGGGCAGAGCAAGATCCTCAACAGGAATCCATTACACCATGGAAATATAGAAATGTCTTATCATTCCATCTTCATAACAACCCTTTAAGGTAGGTGCCATTATTATCACCATCACTGAGGTTAAAAAACTAAGGCAGACAAAAGTCACACACAACAACTACTACTACTACTAATAATAATAGTGGCTAACATTTATATAATGCTTACTATATGCCAGACACTGTGCCAAGTGCTTTATAATCATCATCCCATAATCCCTACTGTTATTATCCCCCTTTTATAGATGAGGAAACTGAGACAGATGGAGTTTAAGTGACTTGCCCAGGGTCACACAACCAACAGGTATCTGAAGCCAGATTTGAAATCAAGTTTACCTGTCCTGATTCCAGGCCCAGCACTCTATACACTTCATTGCCTATAGCTGCCTTTAAACACTTACTTTGTGACCTGAGAAATCCTGTTCCTCAGGATAAGCCTCATTTTTAGGAATCCCACCCCCTCACCAATAAGCTGGAAACTTCATTTCTCAAACTCTGCCTTTACCTCTAACTCCTAAGCCTCTGGGCCACTGTTTTTTGATGTTTAAGCCTTCAATATTTTTCCTGTGATGGAAGTAGAGGATGAAGGTGTCACTTTTTTCAAGAGAAGTTTAAGGTTAGTCTCTGAAAAGTATCAAACAGTACATTTTCTGCCCTTCTACTATCACAGAGGTCTCTAGCAGCCCCTTCCTGAAGCACTTTCAGAAGGTGCCATGGTGGCATCTTGGGGAAGGCCCTACACCTAAGCTTCCTCTCCTGGGCTCCTCCTCATAGTCTGGGACTTAGCTGCCTTTGAAACTCTACGATCCTTCACTCCTGGCTCACCAGACCCTCATAAATCTGACAAATTATAGGGTCTGAAGCACTAAGTGCTGAATAACAGCATTTTGTGGTAGGCTGTGAGCTTACCTTCAAATCCGACGCGCTCCAGCAGGTTCAGTGGGTACCAGATCAAAGGT
Source organism: Monodelphis domestica (assembly GCF_027887165.1). NCBI lineage: Eukaryota > Metazoa > Chordata > Mammalia > Didelphimorphia > Didelphidae > Monodelphis > Monodelphis domestica. Next base: position 32,838,740 of record NC_077228.1, on the reverse strand, counting down.
TTATTGCCAACAGGGAGCAGGGGTTTGGGAACACTGGAAGTCAAGTCTGTCATTCGGGATCCCACTCCTGCAGCCATCACCACTGCTTGGAACTCCATGTTTCCAACCTGAAACCACAAAGAGCCAGTTAGTCAACAGGGCCAGTCTGTAATAAAATGTGAAGCACACCAGAAGGCACTCACCCAATTTTCCTTAAGGTCACCTGTGTTCCCTTATATCAATGGATGCTTCCAGAAACTCCTAGTATGGGACATAAGAATTAAAACAGCATAGAATTCATTGAACTCTAAAGTTCCATACAAGAGTCAGGCAAGATCTGGCCTGGAATCCTAAAGAGGAAGGTGGCCTGCTGTGTTACTCTGGGCTAGCTCCTTAACCTCTCTGAGGCTCAGCTTCCTCATGCAGCTCCCTATCTCAGGTGGATCCAAGGACAACTTGCCCCTTCCACTGAGAACTGGAAGAAGGATCCTTAGAATTCAGGCCAGACCCTCTGAGTCAGGCTGCCTCCCAAATACTGAAGAAAGAAGCTTCTGGATCTCTGCCCATGGCTGCAGTAAACACACCCCTTGCATAGTACTCTCTGGACTGTCAGCACCATAGCTAACAAACATGGTTTCACCCAAGACCTTTTCATTTCTCTGACTTCTGGATCTCCTTGAGACTTGGCTCCATCATTGATGGTGTATTCTCGGATCTTTAAAACACAGATTGTACTTTCACTCACTGGTCTTGGTGGGGAAGTCAAAATACTCCTTGTTCCCCACTGCCATGTCCAGGCTCTCCCTCTACCACCATTACTCAAGTAATACCTAGGTTCAGCCAATCCAAATGTATCACCCAATCAAAATCCTGGAATCTGTTGCCTACAGTCTCCCAGGATATTCCCCTTCAATGCTTAGCTAGTGCTTTCTCTCTTCAACTCTTGCCCTCATTCTAGAGGGTTTCATATATATTAATACTCCCTCAAAAACCCTAACCTTCCATTTCCTCAATTTACTTATTTCAATTGACCTCCTCATCACACACAAAGATGGTCATACCCTTGATCTTGCCATTACCCACAGTGGCACTGCCTCCAAGTTCATGAACTCTGAAATTCCCTTGTCTGATCACAATCTGTTGTCTTCCAACCTTTCCCTATTCCTTTTGTCTCCAAACCCTACTCTTCAATCCTCTGACTTCACAGTTCTTTCCCAGGCCATCTCCTCTTCTCTGGCTACTCCCTTCTTCCTTCCCCATCTTGACCCCTTGGTGAATCAGTTCAACTCTACACTCACTGGCTTTTATCTCTAATCTTTTGCCCCTTTATCCTATCAAAAATCTTGCCTTGCCAAATTCCAGCCCTAAATCACTCTGTCACCTTCTACTGCCTGAATCCTATACATGTGCTATTGAACAAAGCTGGAGAAAACCACAAAACTGTGCTCCCTGGGTCCACTTCATATTTTTGTTATATATTTCAACTGGCTATTCCCTGATGCCAGGCAATTCTACCATATCTCCCTGAACAACTCACTCTCTCCAGAGGCTCTTTCAAACCTTCTCATTCCTCCTCAAAAGGCTCCCCCTTCCCCCAACCCTTCCGGTTGAGAACTTTGCCTTATATTTTACAGGAAAAATTAAGGCCATTTAACATGAGCTCTGTCTTCCTCATCTCTTACTATTCAAGCCCTTCTATCACTCCCTTCTCCTTCACCTCCATCCCACATGAGGAATTTACTCCTGGCCTAGGTAAAAATGCACAAATTATCCCATTCCATTCCTTCCTCCTGTAGATTGCCTGCCCTCTCATCCCCATCCTCTCATAGGTTTATCATCCTGGTTTAACCCAATGCTCCCTTACTGATCCCAAACACACCCATGTCTCCTCTATCATCTTCAAGAAACCATCACTAGCAGCCCTGCTAGATACTATCCCGTGTCTTTTTTCTCTTTTGTGACTAAACTCCTCTAGAAGGCTGTCTACAATAGGTGCCTCCACTTCCTTTTCTTTCCCTGACTTCTGAACTCTGTAGTCTATTCTCCAACTTCATCATTCAACAGAAACTGCTCTCTCTCTCAAGTTCAGTGACCTCTAATAACCCTTGTTCTCTCTTTTTAAAAATTAACTCTTTATTGTTTGTTTTAGCATTCTTTTCTTTTTAAATTTTGAGTTCCAGATCCTCTCCCTCCCTCCCATCCTTCCCCCAACGAGAAGGTAAACAATATATCAATTATACATATGACATCACGCAAAACACTTCCATATTAGCCATATCACAAAACAAAGCAGGAAGGAAGAAAATTACATATACTTCAACTTGTACTCAGAGTTCATCAGTTCTCTCTCTGGAAGTATATGGCATTTTTTCGAGAGTCCTCTGGAATTATCTTATATTACTGTATTGATCAGAGTAGCCAAGCTTTACAGTTAATCATCACCACAACATTGCTGTTACTTAGCACAATGATCTCCTGGGTCTTCTCATTTCACTTTATACCAGTTCACTTTGGGTTTGCCATGTTTTTCTGAAGCTATACCCTTAATCATTTCGTATAGCATAATAGTATTCCATCCCAATCATATGCCACAATTTGTTTCCAACAAATTCCCCAAATGATGAGCATCCTCTCAATATCTATTTCTTTGTCACCACCAAAAGAGCTGCTATAAATATTTTTGTACATATAGATCCTTTTCTTTTTTTTTCTGATCTTTGGAATACAGACCTAATAGTAGTATTGCTTGTTCAAAGGGTAGGCATTTGTCATTTCTGAAAGATTTGAGGGTGTGTACCTCAGAGTCGCTTTAATTTGCCTTTCTCTAATCAAAATATTTTTTCACATAACTGTAGTTTTTATTTCTTTTGAAAACAGTCTCTTCATATCCTTGACCATTTATCAATTGGGGAACAGCTCTTATTTTTATAAATTTGGCTCAATTCCCTACATATTTAAGAAATGAGACCTTTCTCAGAAAAATTTTAGTGAAGTATAGCTTTAACTTTAGCTGAAATCTAACAGATTCTGCTCCAGCCCTTTATTTTAACTGTTTTTCTATTTCAAGCGTGTCTCTTGTTCACAACCTACTGTTGGATTCTGGTTTCTAATACATTCTGCTATCCACTTCCATTCATGGATTAGAGCATCCCAGCCACATTCATAGTTATGATTAATGTGTATTTCCCTCCATCCTATTTTCTTCTGTTTATCCTTTTCTCTTTTTAACCTGTGCCTCAAGTTTCTTTTGTTTCTGACCACTGCCTCTCTTATCACCCTGCCTCTCTCCATCCCTACAATAATCTCGTATCCTTTCTCATTTCCCTGTTGAGTAAGATTTACTTCTATATTCAACTGTGTATACATATCCTTCCCTCTCTGAACCAATTCTGATGAGAATGAGGTTTAAGTATTGCCTGCCACTCCTACCACCATTTTCTCCTCCACTATAAAAGGCCTTCTTTGTGAGATTCTTTTATGTGAAAAAATTTTCCCATTTTACATTTCCCTTCCCCCTTAACCTTTTTTTTTAAATCATCCCAACATAACTGACTCATATCCATGCCTTCTGTCAGTTGTTGTCTTTCATTTTCAAAAGAACCAAAGTGACATTATGATACTGAAGTCAAAAGTATAGCCCATGACTGTGGCTGATCAAGCACAAATAGACTCTAGGAAAATTTGGAATAGAGATGTCTCTAAATTTGTGCATCTCATATTTTTGGAAGGCTACTGCAATTCTGTGTTGCTCTCAGAGTACATGGTGCCTTCTTTGATACAGGCACACTATGCAAGGCTATCTTGTGCGAAGGTCTCCAGTGTCTCACAATCAATACCAAAGTTCTTCAGAGACCTTGAGAGTGTCCTTGTATAATTTCTTCTAACCTTCATGTAAATGTTTGCCTCATGTGAGTTTTCCATAAAAGTCTTTTTGGCATTACAACAACATGGCCAGCCCATCAGAGTTATACTCTGCAGTACAGTTTAAGTGTTTGGCAGTTCAGTTCAAGAAAAGAACTCAGTGTCTGCTACTCCATCTTGCCTGGTGATCTTCAGAATCTTCCTAAGACAATTCAAATGGAAGCAGTTCAATTTCTGGCATGGTGCTCATTTACTGTCCAGGTTTCACAGGCATACAACAATGATGTCAGCACAGTGTCTCTAGGCACACATTCCTTTGGAGCTTCCCAAACATTGAACTAGCTCTGGCAATGCATGCATCAACTCCATTATCTGGAAATTATATTGCCAAGATAAGTGAATTTATCCATAGCATTCAAAATTTCTCCACTTGCTGTAATTGACGGTTCCACAATATAGATGGTTCAGTGCTGGCTGGAAGAAACCTGTTTTCTTCAAATTAATTTTCAGGCCAAAATTAGCATAAGTAGCAGAGAAATGATCCATTCTCTGTTGCATCTCAGTTTCAGAGGCTGCACTGAGTACACACTCATTCGCAAATAAACAAACAAAAAAATCTCCTACTTTAGTTTTGGCTTGTAGTTTTTTCATGTTAAAAACTTACTGTAGGTGTGTTAGTTAACTTTTTTTAAAAACCTTACCTTCCATCTTGGAATATGAATTCCAAGACAGAAAACAACTAAAGGCTAGGTAATAGGGGTTACATGACTTGCCCAGGGCCACACAACTAGGAAGTATTCATGGTCACATTTGAACCCAGAACCTCCTATCTCCAGGTCTACCTCTCTAGCCACAAAGCCACCCCACTTCCCTTGTGGCTAACCATGATGCTGTTTCTGTCTTCCTTGAAAGCATCTGACATCACTGAAAACATGTTAAAAAGCATGGGAGAAAGTACATAGATAGCCCTGCTTCACTCTGTTGGTGACTGGGAAAGCATGAAAGCATTGTCCACTATCCAGAACAAGCAGGCCTTCATGAAATAGGCATACAGTACTGATGAACTTCTCTGGGCAACCAAATTTTGCTATGATCTCAGATCTTTCTGTCTGACTCCTTTACTCTGCCATCTTGGCTCTGCACTACCAATAGCCTTTCCTTACTCTTCAATTCTTCTTGATCTCTCTACAGCATTTAACATTGTCCACCATCCTTACCTCCTTGCTATTCTCTTCTTTCTAGAATTTTGGTCCACCACTTCCTTCTCCTTGTACCTATATGACCAATCCTTCTCATTCTCCTTGGCTTCATTCAGGTGGAACCTTCCAACAGTAAGGATCCCCCAGGGCTTTGTTCCAAGTCCTCTCCTCTACTCCTTCTACACTATTTTATTTCATCTCATCAGTTCCCATGAATCCAGTTATTATCTGTATGCAAATGATTCTCAGATCTACCTAATTAGAGCTAACCTCCTAGCTGAACTAAAACTCACATCTCCAACTACCTATTGGATCTCTCAAACCGAAGATGTCCCATGACATCTTAAACACATGACCAAAACTGGATTCATCATATTTCCATCAAAATCCCTCCTTCTTCCTAACTTTCCTATAACTGGTACCACCATCTTTTCAGTTCCCCAGTCTCTTAACCAAGGAGCCACTCTAGCTTCCTCACCCTCAAACCCTGTCGTTGCCCCCCTCCCCCAACATATCCAAGTAATTGCTAAGGCCTGTCTACTCTTCCTTCTCAACAGATACTCCCTCTTCCCTCCTGCCACTGGCTGCCCTGTCTCCTACCCCCCACCCGCAGGCTCTTATCACCTCATGTCTAGACTACTTCAATAGTTACTATTCCATTCTCTACTCAGAGACCAGTGTGACCTTCCTAAAGCACATGGCTGATCAAGTCATACAAACACAAGTCCTCAACAAACTCCAGTGGCTCCCGGTCACCGCCAGGATCAAAATTAACATCCTGTTTGTCTTGTTTATGTAGATATTTTATTTTTCCAATTACATATAGTAACAAATTTCCATATCTGTTTTCTGAAGTTAGAAAATCCAAATGGTTTTTCTCCCTCCCTCCCGAGACGGTGAGCAATTTGATCTGAGTTATACATGTACGATCTTCAGTTTGGCTTTTAAAGCCCTTCATAGCCTGGCTCTGTCCTGCCCAGCCTTCTTACACCACACCCCCCAGATGGCAACGATGGCCTCCTGGGTGCTTGTTTTTTGTTTTTTTAACCCTTAGCTTCCGTCTTAGGATCAAGCAGAAAAGTGTTCATGGCTAAGCAATGGGGGTAAAGGGTCTTGCCCGGGTCACACAACCAGAAGCGTCTAAGGCCAATTTTGAACCCAGGACCTTCCGTCTTTAAGTCTGGCTCTCTATCCACCGAGCTTCCCCTGCATCTCCCAAGCCTCAGCCCTTTCCTCAGCATCTCAAGCCCCTAGCGCTCCCCTTCAGCCCTCCGCCCTGGCTTCTCCCCGCCTTCTCCTACCCCCCCTCCCCGAGATTCTCTGCGGTTTGCCCAGCAGAAGCCCCAAACACCAGAGGAGAGCCACAATTGCCGTAGGGACCTTCCGCCTGCACAGGGTGCCCGAAGGGGAGGTTTTCTCAGGAGGCTGCGGAGGGGCCAAGGAACCCGTGTATCCGACTCGCAAGCACTGCAGAGCTCCGCGGCACCAGTCTCAGACGGCCTAGTCCCGAGACTCTGTGTCCTTCTACAGACCCGTCCCCACCCTTCCCCTAGCCCAGAGATCCCCGACCCTCACATGCAGCCCACCCCAATTCTCACCCTGGCCTCAGCCTCCCGTAGCGCACGCCAGACTGACAGCCCTATGGCGGCCACACAGCTACTGCGCCGGCGCAGTGAGCGAAGCCCAAGCACGTCGCTCGGCTGGGGGTGGGGCCAGGAGCGGAGACCAGACTAAACGAGCGCCGATCCGCGTTGCTGAGGGAGTATTCTACGAGTAGAGATCCTCTGAAGCTGCTGTCCCGGGCTGTTGCGAAGACAACACTACTTTGCAGGCTTCCAAGACTTCATCTGCTCAGTTGTCCCAATCCTCCTCCCTCCTCTAGATCCTGCGCCGCCCCCTGCTCTTCCCACACAAATCTGGAGGAGCTCTCTACCTCCAGACGCTGTCGTAAGCAACAGCTGGTCACACGTGCCACTCGGGGAGGCCCGAGACGGCCGGTCACCACAGCCTCCCGGAACATGAGTCAGTGCGCCCCGGGGAGCCAGCCCACGGATGGTCCGAAGGCTCCCCTGGATGTTGGGGTGGACGTCAGGCTGGCTGATTCCCGGAAGAGGAGGAGGAGGAAGAAACAAGCAGAGGAAGCACAGCCTCTCCTTACCAAAGACCACGGTGAAAAGACCTTGGCCCCAGCCTCTGTTCCTTTTTGGAGCAGGAACCCCCTTTGAAACATACGCCCCAGAGGCTAGGCCTCTCAGTGGATTGTGAGCCAGGTCTGGAGATGGGAGGTCCTGGGTTCAAATGTGATCTCAGACACTTCCTAGCTGTGTGACCCTGGGCAAGTCACTTCTTCCCCCCCCGACCCCCCCATTGCCCAGCCCTTACCACTCTTCTGCCTTGGAACCAATTCTCAGTATTGATTCTAAGGCCAAAGATAAGGGAAGAAGGAGGAAGGGGAGAAAAAAAAGACAAGAGAGGAGAGAGTGAGAGAAAAACCAAGAGTCAGAGAGCAAGAAAAAAAGTGATAGACGTCTGCCCCAGCCTGAGTCCTTCCCTGTTGTCCTCCAGCCTCCACTGAACACCCACTCTGGGCCAGGCCCTGAAGAAGCTCCCCTAGCCCTGTGCTGGGCCCCCAGAATCCCAAGCAGCCATAACCTCCCTTTGCAAAGCTCACCTAACAAGTCAGACCACCTAAGCAACAGTTAATAAGCATGAGGTACCCTGTGGGCACTCTGTGGCTCTCCCAGGTGACATTCAGGCAGCTGTAAGCAGCTCTATGCCTGCTGGTATTCTGCACCTGCAAGGTGCAGAAGTACAGGACGTCACTTTACCAAGAATTGACCATTTTCCCACCACCTGGCAGCACCTGAGGATGATGTTCCCTAAATGCCTGGCAGCATCTCACCAGGCTCAGATTTCTTGGCACCCAACAGTTCAGCCTCTTCCATCCTTGTTTACTGCACTCTATATGGCCAGATTTACCCACCCTCCCCTGGGACTCTGCCCATGCAAAGCTCTCCAGGCTCTGCCCCAGTTCTGCCTTTGCTACTCCCTGACTGGGCAATAGAAGCAGCAGTCAACAGGATGACTATCTACATGCCTCTCTCTGCATTTACAGTCCACCACCTCTCTTGTCAAGGACTATGTTAGGAAGAAGCATACTTGGTTATCTTCTGGACCTTTGACTGGCAGTTGAGTGGGTCAGAGTTCTGAAGTCTTTCAAAACTGTTTTTCTCTGTGATGTATCCCTTCTAGTTCTGCTTACTTCCCTCTGTATCCATTTATTCAAGTCCATCAGGTACCTCTGAAACCACCTTCAATATTTCTCATGGCAAAATAGTATCCCCATTTTACATTGAGGAGAAACTGAGGCAAAGAGGGTTGAGTAACCCCCCCAGCATCACACAGCTAGGAAGTGCCTGAGGCCATTTCTGAACTGTCATTTGTAATATGTGGAAAAATAACAGCTAAGTGGCTCAATGAATTGAGTTCTGAGCCTGGAATCAGAACTCAGCTTCTCAAGTTTAAATCTGGCCTCAGAAACTTACTAGCTGTGTGACTCTGAGCAAGTCATTTAAGCTCTTTTTCCTCATCTGTCAAATGAGCTGGAGAAGGAAATGGCAAATTATTCCAGTACCTTTACCAAAAAAATCCCAAATAGGGTCCCAAAGTTGACTGATAAATGACTGGGCAACAAGTCCCAAATTAGTTATTTAACCTAAGATCACACAGGCAGTCTTTAGATACTTGAAGATAGCTATCATGTCCCCTCTATGTTTTCTTATCCTAGTTAAACCTGCCCATCTCCTCTGACCAATTCTCAGAGGGCATGAACTCAAGGCCTTTATCATCCTGGTTGCCCTCTTGAAATTCTTCGTTTTATTCCTCTCCTCTCTAAACTGTGGTGCTCAGAACTGAATATAATATGTACTACAGATGTGGTCTCACCAAGGCAAAAGACATGGGGACTGTCACATCCTATGCCTTATTTAACGTAGATCAAGATCAAATTAGCTTTTTTGATGGCCCCAACACTGTTGATGAATGAGTATGTGGTCTTTTTGATTCCGAGTTCTATCCATCAACTATAGGACAACTTGAGAAGAAAAAGCCCACTGGAAGTAGAGGTCTCTTGGCCTTTCTTGTGAAATCTTTTTTATTATTATTTTATGCCTTTTAAAATTTCAGGCCTCCATTGAATATCTAGCACTTCTATGATTTCCTGGTTCTTTGCACTTAAGCCTCAAAGAATTTCTCTAATTGTTATGTGGCTGATTAAATCTCTAGTTAGGGTAGGGAGAAGAAAATAGTGAGGAATATGGTCTAGTCCATATTCCTGACATTTTTTAGCATTGCAGCAATGTGTCTTTTAAGTCTATGTGGTACCATCTTCTCTTACTTTAGGAATTTGTCATACAAAAAGTTAAGAATGCAACTCTGTTAGCTCAGAGCCCCCAGTTAGGAAAATTTTCTACATTCATACAAAAGTTTGTTTCTGTCCTTTAAATTTATGTTCATCTCATTAGCTTCTTTGTATTTTAAGCAAAAATCAGCATAAAAGTGAGCAGTGTGTGTATGTTAGCATTTACAATGGTACTTTAAGGTTGGCAAAGTGCACTAATTTTTTCTATTTTTTTTATTTGATCCTCACAACTTAAAAGGTAGATGCCATCCTGAGGAATCCTAAATGTTTGGGATTTGATTTTTTTTGTTTGTTTCCCAGTGGTGGAGCAGGAAGACTTTTGCAGAGGAAAAGGGCTGCCCCCCCCAAAAAAAATCAAAGAAAGAAAAAAAGGCTAAAAACATCTTTTTGGAACACATAAAAGAAAACAAGAGGAAAACCAGGAGGCCCAGATAAATCAAGCTTTCAGTGCCAGGGAAGCAAGTCTCAAGACTGACTACCTTTCTTACTTCTAACTCTACCCATCTTCACAACCTCTCAGTGCCCCGTCTATGAAATGATAAAATGAGGAGCCTGGTTTGTATTTGGGAGTTTTCTCCATGGTGCCATGACTTTCTTTATTTTCAACATTATAGGCTCTGGGAAAGGCTCCCCTAAAGCCTTGGTGCCATAGGGCCCCTGGAGGTTCCCCAGCTGCCTCCAACCTCATTGGGACCTGGGCTGAGCCTGGCTTCTGATTCAGCCTTCTGCCAGCATGAATATGAAACCCATTAACCTTTCCAGCCAATTACTGAAATAACTCCATAGGCTTCTATTTTTAAAAATTATTATTTCACATTCCTTATTCCTCTAGAGTGCTGGGAAAGGAGCCCTGCCTGCCAGGGGTCCTCTGTGGGAGCCAGAAAGTTCTCGAAAGCCCAAGAGTCCTTGGCTGTGGGCCTGACCTCTCCCATTAGCTGGGGCCTACCCTGTTAGCAGGGATCTAGTCATCCCAGTGCAATCCCCTTCTCTTACCACCAGTTGGTTGAGATTAATCAGAGGGAAGGGAATCATTGTTTTCTGATTGTTGGATCAAGGATTTTTTTTAAAAAAGTGAAGGAAAGAGCCCAAGTTGGCCAAATGTCAGTCCTCAAATATTGGTGTTTTGCTAGTTTTGTTTCCAAGTCCAAGCCTAATGGACTCATCACAAGTTTTAACATAGTTTCCTGATATTTGTTTAGTGCTTCCAAGAGAGTTGGGGGAGGGGACCCTTCATTAATTGGGTGTGTAAAATCTTCTGTAAACACATGTGAATTTGATGGTGGTGGTTTCCCCTGCTGTCATCAGAATGTCATCAATTCTGTATTGAATGGAGTAACCTCGTGAACTCGGCAACTTTTCTGGGCAGCAAATATGGAACATATGTCAGCTAGGATGGAAGCCATCCCATGAGCCAGCCTCAGAGTTAAACAAGACCCTGGAGGTCATCTAGTCAGCTAGTCAACAAACATTTGGCAAGTTTTCACTTCTTGCCAAGCACTACCTAGGAAGATTAAAAAAAAAACAAAACAAAAACCATAGACCCTGCCCTTGAGGGGCTCACATTCTAATATTGGGGTGGAGGAGAGGAAAATGAAGCCCAGAGGAAGTCAGCCCTTGGCCCAAAGCCAGAGACTGTTTACAGAGGTTGTCTAAAACCAGAACCTTTCCTCTGTATACCTGTATTCTCACGCTATAGTTTCCTAGAACCTGGTGGCTCTGAATTGTCACCTAGAACTGTTAAGTGGTAATCACCCCATACAGCAATGTGAACCAGGCCTCCATAAATAAAAATAATTAAATATTTCCAATGCCTTACTGCTCTCAAAATGATTATCTCATATATATCTTGGGTGTCCTGCATGTGACACTTGAGAATCAATAATAATGACATTGTAAGGGGTCAGCTGGGTGGCTCAGTGGACTGAGAGCCAGGCCTAGAGATGGGAGGTCCTGGGTTCAAATTTGACCTTACACTTCCCAGCTGTCACCCTGGGCAAGTCATTTAACCCCCATTGCCTAGCCCTTATTACTCTTCTGCCTTGGAATCAATACACAGTATTTATTCTAAGATGGAAAATAAGGGTTTTATTTTTTTTTAATGATATTGTAGGATACATAGTACACATTAGTTCCTGAACTGCTTTCTGTAAGCATACATGATGGAAGCATGCCACTGTATTAGTTATCCAGCAAATCAGCATACTATCCAAGCTGTCCAGAAGGTTTTAAGTAATTCCAATCTCGAGTCACCGGTGAAGTAATCACCACCTACTTTTTCTATTGTATGAGTGGGATATCCCAAAATGCTACAATATCCCTTTGAGCCACAAGAGGATGCCCAGCTTATAGTATTATCTAATTTATTTTCCCAACTCCATGGTCCATAGCTTCAAGCATGCTAACAGGGTTCATAATTTATCCAGGTGATGATATAGAAAATTAATCACAACATCAATATTACATTTACAGGTCCCTACTTTACATCTGAAATTTTGTCTTAAGTCCCCATAGCCATGGAACTCAGATATTCAACATACTCTGGCCACAATTTATTAAATATAGCAAAATTGGATGGAGAAAGATGAACACTCCTACAAACATATATCTCCCTCCAGCCATCTCCCCAAATCTCCTCAAAGATAGGAATTCATAAAGATCATAGATTTGGGGCTGGGACTTTGGAGGTCAACCCCTTCATTTTATAGATGAGGAAACTAAGGCCTAGAGGGATGACCAGGTAGTAAATGGTCCAGCCTAGATTTGAACCTAAGATATCTAACTGCAAATCTGATGCATTTTCATTTTGAGCCTACTTGTCCCCAAGGACTGATAGGGAAGGATGTGTCTCCCAGTTGGGGGGAAGTTTTTGTACCTCTAAATTTCTTCTGAGTAGAAATTTCTTTTTTTTTTCTTTTTGCAAAATTGGTCATATTTATATTGAGAGTTCCAATTAGTGTTATCAATCATATTGAGAAAATATTAACTGGTACTTGTTAGAGAAAACAGAAGGAAAATTGATGATTGATGTTGGCAGAATGGTGGCTCAAGCCGATAGCATTAACTAGACACCACACCCCACCACCTCTCAAGGGTACCCTCGGACCCTGAAGGGGAGATGATCCATCAGCATGAGTGGGAATTGGGAAAAGGAACCCCAATTATAAAGACCATCATAGTATTTTTTTAACCCTTACCTTACTATCTTAAAATCATTGGTTCCAAGGTAGAAAACGGTAAGGGCTAGGCAATTGGGGTCAAGTGACTTGCCAAGAGTCACACGGCTAGAAAGTATCCACCTAGCTGCCCTGACCATCATAGAATTAAATATGAAGCTCCTCTTCTTAATCTGGAATTATGCTCAGTTATAATATAAAACAATGTCTACCTTTTGACCCATTGTATACAGCAATAGAAATATTGTTTGAAGAATGACTTGTGTATATCCACCTCCAGGGAAAGAACTGATAAATAGAAATAAGCTAGAGACAGGAGGTCCTGGGTTCAAATGTGACCTCAGACACTTCCTGGGCAAGTCACTCAACCCCCATTGCCCAGCCCTTACCACTCTTCTACCTTGGAACCAATACACATGAGAATTAAAAAAAAAAAGGAAGACAGTTTTGTATATATACATATATCTTTTTGTCAAATGATGCCTTTTTCTAGTGCAAGAAGGGGAGGAAATTTTAATGTAATTAATTTTTTTAAATGCTTTTAAAAAGCTTATAATCTAATGGAAGACAACACAAATAGTAGTGACATGGAGATCTTTGGAGATAAAACACAGAAGGAATAAATGTAAAGTCTTTCACTTAAGACCAAACAATCAACATCACAAGTACAGGATGGAGTTGGGGGATGGTGAGACACTGTTTGCAAGGAAAAGATCTGGGGGATTTTTTTTATGGATTAATTACAAACTCCCTATGAGCCAGCAGAATGATGGGGCAACCCTGGAAGCCCAAGAGAATTTGGGCTGCATCCAGAGAAACAGAGCTCCAGGAAATAAGGAGTGAAGGGATCATCCCTCTTCTTACCCTGTCCTCCTCAAACCCTACACATCTGGAGTCTACTCAGTACTAGGTTTAGGAAGGACATGGAAAACCTGGAGATGATCCAGGGGAGGGCAACTAGGATTGTTGGTGCACCCAACTCATCCTCCAAGAGTGTCTGGGGCCCTTTCTTTTCTACCATGGCTGTGGCTCAATGAGTACTGAAGGACAAAAGGAAGGGTGACTTGGGAGAGAGGATGGACCATCTGCCCAATCTTCACCCCAACACGCACTCTCAGGAAAGAATCCAAAATCCCCCTAAGTGGGCAGTCTCTTAACCTGGGCTCCAAGAGCTTGGTTTTTGTTTTAATATTTGATAGCTGTATATGATTATAATCAGTCTCCTTTGTAATCCTTGGTATTTTATAGAGTGCATTTAAGAATATTCTTCTGAGAAGGGGTTCTTGGGCCTCGACTGATAGCCTTCTAAAGGGGTCTGTGACAGAAGAAAGGTTAAGAACTGCCTTAAAAGGAGACCCATCTGGGCCCCCAGGAAAGAGCCTGTGCTGGACAAAGCTTCTCCAGTACCTGCTCCAGCAGGGTTAGAGTTAGGGAGAGCTCCCAGCCCCAAAGCAGGGTTCACACCTCTTTCTGCTCTCCACCTTCCCACCCAAGAAAAACCCACCAAGAAGGGACGGAGGCCTGGAGGGAGGTAATGACTGTCCCTCTTAGAGGAATCTCCTGAGGATGTGGTGGGGATGGAACTTGAGCCCAGGTAGCATCAGATTGCAGACCCTGGCCCTGAACACTCCAAACTAAGCTACCTCAGGAAAGTACCAGGCCTGGGGATTTCTAAGCACTCAAAGGCATCTGAGACCCGGCAGATCAGGCTGGCTAGTCCCTGGTACCCTCCAGAACACAAGAAACTGCAGATGGCCTGAGAGAGGGGCGAAGTGGTTTATTTAGGGTAGGGGCTGCCTTCCATCCCCTCTCTGAGGCAGCCCGACCTCAGAAGGATGCGGAGGGCACTGGCCCCCCGCAGAGGCACAGTAGAGAAGGCACTCACTGCTGTCCTGAGGCACTCTGACATCCAGGCCCAGTGCTGACCTGCCTGTGGTCCCCAGGAGCGCTGCTGGGCCGGGGGCTCACTCTTCCCAGGGGCTCATGTCTGTGTCGATGGCTACACAGTTGTAGGCGGCATACCTCAACTTCTCCTCACACACCTTGGCACTGTGGAGGGAGAGACAGAGAGAGGATCAGTGTCTTGAGGCCAGAGGGTATGGGCAGCCTGCTTCCCAGCCTTGAACCCCACTGATAAGCACAGAGACAGACGGGATGGGAGAGCCAGCTCTCGGTGTTACGAGGGACCTCGGGTCTATCAAGTCCAGCTTGGGGTCTCCTTCCAGCTCCCTTCTAGGAAGCCTCCTCTGCAATAACCAGCCTCCTACTTGTGAAACTCTCCAATGACAGGGAGCTCATTACCCACCCAGGCAGTCCACTGCACTTTGGGACAGCTGATTATTACAAAATTATTTTTCCTGACATCTAACTTAAATGTCTGTCTACACCTTTCTGCCAGTCCTGCCTTCAGTGGTCAACCAGAAGGCTGAGCCCTCCTCCACTCACCTGACATAATGGGGCAGGAAGAGGGTGCTCGAACAGGTGGAAGACTCTGGCAGGGCATCAGTTGTTTCTGAGCTGGGGGTGGAGGGAAGCCAAGAGCTCAGGAGCCAGTGAACCCTCTGAGCGGTCCGCAGCGGCCCACAGGATCCTCCGCCAGGGCAGGGAAGTTCACGCCCAGGTGAGGGGAAGCCCCTTCCCTGTCTCCCTTCTACCTGTGGGTGCTGCCCCCAGAGACCTCCCCCTCGTGTCAGTGCTGGAATCACAATGGCGGGCACCCAGATTGGGAGCTGGAGGACCCCGCGGCCATCGAGCCCACCCCACTCCTGATAGAGAAGAGGAACCAGGGCCAGAGAGGGGTCCCCCAGGCAGGACTCCCCACTCAGCCAAGCCGATCTGCCATCGAGGCTTGGGCAGGACCGTGGAACATTCCCCACAAGTCTCCTCTTTCTCCAGGCAGCCGAGACCCCGGGCACCCCACGTACCCCAGCTTGTCTGGGTAGATGTAGATGCGGGCGGGCAGGCGACTCCGGCCGGTGACAAAGCGGAGAAAGCGGCTCCGGTCCTCTAAGGGAGGAGGACACGTCAGGCATCACTCGGAGCCCTCCAGGGATCAGGAATTCCCCACCCATCCAGGCAGCCCACTCCATTTGGGCACAAGCGCTTCTTAGGGGTTGTGAGGAGGCTCAGTGGATAGAGCCTGGAGACGGGGGATCCTGAGTTCAAATCTGGCCTCAGACACTTCCTGGGCAAGTCACTTGACCCCCACTGCCCAGCCCTGACCGCTCTTCTGCCTTGGAGCCAATAACCAGGATGGACGCCAGGACGGAAGGGGGGCTTAACTTATTTTTAAAGGCTCTCCCATGGACCTCGTCTTCCTGGGGCTGACCCGACACGTGCTCACCATTTGTGAAGTTGTTGAGGGCCTCCCAGAAATACTGCACGCGGGTGTCCGACGGCTCAAAGTCCTCAAACCGGGCTACGGCAGAGACAGAACGAGATAGGAGGAAATGGGAAACAGGAAGAAGGAAGGTGAGGGGAAGCATCCCTAGAGATCAGCTGATGGCCCTCCCTGCACCCAACCTACAGATGAAGAAACTGAGGCTCAGAGAGGAAAGGCGCCGAGACTCACTCAGCTTACGGAGGGCGTCCACTGTGACTTCGGGGTCCCCACACACCTTCTTCTCCAACTCCTGCCAGGTCAGCAGGTCTAACACCGCTTGGGGCACCACCTTCAGGAGCCCCGCCTGCATGGCAGCCACCTGGGTAGGAGGCGGAGCGCAGGGACTTCAGGGATGGGGCTCACCGCTCCCCCTCCCCTCCCCCTCGGAGACCCAGGTGGGAAGCTTGGCTGGGCCCGGACGCCCCCCGGCTTGCACCTGCTCCTTGCTCTCCTCCAGCCTGGCCTGCTGCACCAGCCGGATGAAGCGTCCGCGGTCCTCGTAACACACGGCCGTGGCCGCCCCGCCGGGCACAAGCTCCACCATGCGCTGGTCGCTGAGCACCGTGGTGTAGGTCAGCTCCTGGCCGAACTTGAATTCAAAGGTCTCCTTGTCCATCACCTCCATCACCTCCAGGAGCTTCACCTGGCCCGGGGAGAGGGAGGGGGAGGGCGGCGTCAGAGCCCCGGGCCGGGCTCACCCGCGGGACAGGGCCGCAGCCCGGGGCCACTCACCAGCACGGAGTCCACAGCCGAGAAGTCTTTGCTCCAGCTCACCTCCTCCCCGGACAGCTGCTTCCACACGAAGCCGGGCAGAGCCAGCACCTGCCGAGGCAAAAGCCGCTTTGCCGAGCTGATGCCCGCGGAAGGCTGAGGTCTGGGTCCTGACTCCGCAGAGCCCGAGAGTGAGGAGGAGAGGCGCCCCTCCCCCTCTGTGTCGTAGCGAGGGCCTGGCCTTCCCTGTCCCCTCGGCCGCCCTGGCCACTCACCAAGAACTCCTTGCCCCGCAGGGCGGCGCCCATCAGCTGCCCAATCCACTCGTACTTGGCGAACTCCCGGCAGGAAGGGTTGGGGACATACATGTCCCGGGCCTCGCCGGTACCGTTGCCCTGGCAGGGGAGAAGGGGGCTTTCAGGGAGATGGGGGGTCCGGGGGACCGATGCCCCTGGAGCCTGGGGGTGGAAATGGGGCTGGGGGCGGCCCGGGCTGTCTCCCCCCACCCCATAGCACAAGGTGGCCTCAGGGCTCCCCACCCAACTCAGCCCCATTCCAGGAAGTCTCCCCAGATCCTCACTCTGGAAGGGCCTCTGCAGGGGACCCCTGAGGCACCGACCTCCAAACAACCCCTGCTGTGGTCTGGGCCTTGGCAAACAAACCATGATGCAAACCTGGGCCTCTCCTCCCGTGGCCGCTCTCACCCTCGGGCCTGGGCGGGCCACGGCAAGCCCCCAGAGCTCCTCTGGCCACCCCCACCCAGGCCTCCTGCTCCTGCCTGGGGGGCCCTTCCCCTCTCCTTACACCCCAAAACCCCTGCACATGGAGCTCCCCAGAATGAGGAGACCTCTGGGCCCCCCGGTCCCAACGGGCAACCTCCACCCTCTTCCCTTGACCAACAGCCCCTTCTGCCTGGCCCGCAGCAGATGCTCAATAAATGTTTACAGACTAGAAACCTCAAGCAGCTTCCCTGCTCTTCAGTCCTCTGCCCGTCCGTGGCTCCCCAACCCACCGGACGTCCATCCTGCCGCATTCCCTCCTCTGAGCGCTCCCGTCTCCCCTTCCTTCCTTCTGCCGAGACACCCCCCCCCACCCCCCCGGCCAGGGCCAGCCTCCAGGACGGGCATCCTCACGCCTCCAAAGGACCAGCGCCATCATTCCATCATTCCTCCAAAAAGGCATCGACAAGCTCCACCTTTTGTCTTAGAATCAGCCCTAAGTATCGGCTCCACGGCAGAAGAGTGGTCAGGGCTGGGCCATGGGCCATGGGGGTGACGTGACTGGCCCAGGGACACCCAGCTGGGAAGCGTCTGAGGCCAGATTGGAACCCGGGACCTCCGCCTCCAGGCCTGGAGCTCTATCCACGGAGCCACCCAGCTGCCCCTGGAATCTCAGACGGGTCCCACCATCGTCAGTCTGGGCTCCAGCCTCTCCTCTCCATGCAGAGGCCGCCTTAGGGCAGGGAGGCCCCCCACCTCTCTGGCCCTACAAGGCTGCACCTCTGTCAAGGTCTCCATTTCCCAGGCGGGCACTCTACAGCCCAGAGCGGCCAAGGGACCAACCCCAGGACACGTGGCTAGTAAAGGCCCGGATGTGGCTCTGCTGACTAAAGATAACAAGAACAGCAAGGAGGACGGAGCCTCGAGGGAGCGGCCGGTGCCGGCCCCGGGCTAAGCGCTTTACCATCCTTATGGAACGCGTGCTTAGCAAGCCCAGGAGGGAGGAGCTACTGTTATTTCCACTTACAGCTGGGGAAACGGAGGCAAAGGGTTAAGTGACCTACCCAGAATCACAAAGCTAGTAAGTACATGAGGTGGGACTGGAACCCAGGCCTTCCGACTTCCCGGGCAACTGGGTGGCACAGCGGCTGGCGTGCCAGGCCCAAAGCCAGGAAGACTCGCCTTCCTGAGTTCAAATCCGGCCTCAGACACTCACAAGCCGAGGGACCCGGGCACGCCGCAAAAGCCCCACTGCCTCCCCTTACGAGCTGTAGCAAGTCAATCACCCCACCGTTTGCCTCCGTTTCCTCATTGGTAAAATAAGCCGGGGATGGAAAGGGCAAACCTTGCAGTGTCCTTGCCAAGAAACCCCAAACGGGGTCATAAAGCCGATGAGACGGAGAAAGGGCTGAACTCCTCATTCCTTCTTCCTTCCATGACAACCTGCTTGGCCGATCCCCGATCCTGACATTCAAGGCCTGACCTCCCCCTGCAGGCCGCTGCGTGGGTGGGCTTCCGGCTCTCCCACCCCCCCAGCCTGCCCCCCTTCCACCTTCCACCATCGACCCACCTGGTTGGCCGTGCGGACGAAGAAGGGCAAGGGGACGGGAGTGTCGGCCGAACTGGGACACAGCTCCTCCGACATGTCGGCCAGGCTGTCCCGGAAACCTCCCCCTGGAATCAGAGCCCCAGAACAGGGTCACGGCTCTCCCCAGG
Source organism: Monodelphis domestica (assembly GCF_027887165.1). Taxonomy (NCBI): domain Eukaryota; kingdom Metazoa; phylum Chordata; class Mammalia; order Didelphimorphia; family Didelphidae; genus Monodelphis; species Monodelphis domestica. The sequence goes on along the minus strand of NC_077228.1, from coordinate 32,819,580 downwards.
CCTGGAGCCTGTCCTGAGCTGGAGGACGAAGAGGCTGTCCTGGGAGAAGGCTCCGGAGAAAGGGGACAGGCTGACCCCTCCGGGGGCCAGGGCCCAGCTTCAGGCAGCTTTGGAGAACAGGAGTGTGTGTGTGTGTGTGTGTGTGTGTGTGTGTGTGTGTGTGTGTGTGTGTGTGTGTGTGTGTGTGTGCGCGCGCGCGCGTGCGTGCGTGCAGGGGTGTGCATGGGTGTGAATGTGTGTATGCATGCGTGTGAGTGATTTGCATGGGTATGTATGAATGTGTGAGTGAATGTGCATGAGTGTGCATGGGTGTGCGTGGGTGAGTGTGAGTGTGTGTGCCTGTTGGAGGCAGAATGGCAGCGAGGGACGCCTGCTGCAGCTCCCCCAGCCCCGGCTCACCTTGGTCAATGATGCCTTCGGCGATGAACTTGCACTCCCACCACTGGTCGTAGCGCAGGGGCCACCTGCCAGGAGGGCGGGTCCTCAGCACCCAGCGGGCTCCTCGCAGGGCCCGCCCTCAGCCCTCACCCCCGCTGCCCCCCCCCCCCACACCCAGAGCTGGGAAGGAGCGCCTTTAGGGGGCGGGGGAGGCGGAGGCAGAGAGTGGGGAGCCCCTCGGGTCCTCCCCTCCCTCTCTTCTGTTAGGTGGGGGGCTGCACCCCCAAAGACCGAGGGGTCTCTGCTCTGGGTTCTGGACGTTCCCTTCACAGGGAGAAGCTGGGGCTGAGCCTGGACGAGAGGAGGTCTGGGGGGTGCAGGGAGAGGAAAGGCTGATCCAGGAGGGACAGGCTGCTGTGGGAGGCAGTGAGCTCCCCGTCCTTAGGGGAAGCTCCCTGGCCAGAGGCGGGTGCCATTCTCTGCTTCTGCTCCCTGGCACCCCCCTGCGCCCCTCTCCTCAGAAGCCCTAAACCCCGTCTCCTCCAAGCCCAGCGCGGCGCTCAGCACACAGCAGGTGCATAATAGATGCCTGTTTGGTCTCCGGGATGGGTGAGCCCAGAGGCGGGCCTGGAATGCCAAGCCCGAAGGGCTGCCCCTGGCTTGGTGGAGTTTGCAGCAGGGACGCGGCGGGGCCGTGCCACACCGTACCTGTAGTCCAGCGGCTTCTCGTACTTGTCCGACGGTTTGAGGCCCTCATACACCTGGGGGGGGGAGAGCGTGAGCCCCCCCAGCAGCCCCTGCACCCCTTCCCCACCCCACCCCCGCCACAGGCAGACCTGGGTGAAGACGGCGTTCTTGCAGCTGGTGTCTCGGGCCGGGCAGTCGCGGTGCTCCATGGCCAGCCGGCGGTTGATGTACAGACGGGGCATGATGCTGGGCTTGCCGGTCTCGGAGTCGCGCAGACACTGGGACACGAGGGCCGGGCGCCGGCGAGACAGCAGCAGGAACTGCTTGACTTGCTGGGGAGGCAGACAGTTGGTGCTTAATGAACGCACAGCTGCAGGGAGGCCCCATCTCTGCCCTCACCCGGAGGGGAGGATCTAGAGGCAGGGAGGCCCAGGTTCAAATCCAGCCTCAGACTGTCTGTGTGACCCTGCTGGCCTCCGTTTCCTCCTCTGTAAAATGGGGCCTGTCACAGATTGATGGGATGATGTTTGGGGGTGCAGTCACAGAGGGCACGACTTGTTTGGACCCAGCCTCTGAGGTCTCTTCCGGCTGCTCACCTTGATGTCACCGAAGGTGCCCAGACTGTAGTCCCAGGCGGGCACGAGGTGATGCAGGACGCTGTCGAGGACCTTGATAAACCTGGGGGGGGGTGGCAGGGGTGCAGTTGCAGGAGGAGCGCGGCCAGAGGGAGGGAAGGGGGTGCCCCCCCAGAATCACCCTGGCCCCAGGAGGAGGGGGGAGGGGAGGGGGTTCCCCCCCAGAATCACCCTGGCCCCAGGAGGAGGGGGGAGGGGAGGGGGTTCCCCCCCAGAATCAACCTGGCCCCAGGAGGAGGGGGGAGGGGAGGGGGTGCCCCCCCAGAATCACCCTGGCCCCAGGAGGAGTGCGGCCAGAGGTAGGGAAGGGGGTGCCCCCCCAGAATCACCCTGGCCCCAGGAGGAGGGGGGAGGGGAGGGGGTGCCCCCCCAGAATCACCCTGGCCCCAGGAGGAGTGCGGCCAGAGGTAGGGAAGGGGGTGCCCCCCAGAATCACCCTGGCCCCAGGAGGAGGGGGGAGGGGAGGGGGTGCCCCCCCAGAATCACCCTGGCCCGGGGGGGGGGGGGGGGGAGGCCTGGGCACCTCTGCAGAAGCACAGCCCGGCGGTACAGGACCTCGGGCGCTGTGCCCTCCAGACGCGGGTAGCGCACTAGGCTGGCGGGCTGGAACATGTCGGCGCTCAGCCCCAGGTCGCGCTGCCGGGAGGACTTGATCTTGACTCCTCGAAGGCGGACATCAATGCCATCATCTGCCAGGGAGGGACGGAGCGTGACCCCAAAGCTTCCTGGGCCCTGTGGGCACCCGGGCACAGCAGGCTCCTCTCTCTTGGGGCCTCCTTTTATCCTCGCCTTCTCTGCAGCCTCTCTTGGGCCCACACACTGGCCTCGGGGCCTTCTCAGATCCCCTCTCCTGCCTAGGCTCCCTGCTGACCACTGAGACGCCCCCCCCCCCTCCCCGGCGGGGGTCTGCCCTCTGCTCTGACTGCAGTGAGGTGGCAGCCTCAGACTAGCCGTGTAATCCCTGGACAAGTCCCCTAACCCTGCGAGCCTCGGTTTCCCTATCTGTAAAACAAGCCAGAGAAGGAAACAGCCAACCCCCCTGGATCTCTGCCTAGAAAACCTGGACGGGGCCAGAGAGTAAGACCCAACCTGGCCACGGTTCTGCCTCCATCTCTCGGGCGCACGGCCCTTTGCGTGCCGTCTGCCCCTCAGACAGTGTGTGCCCTGTGGCACAGCTGAGCCCAAGCCTCCATCTGAGGCAGGATGCCCTCTTACCCCCGCTGGCACGGGCTCCTCTGCCCTCCACCTCCTGGGCCCGGTCTGGGTGGCAGCCCTGGAGGACACTCCAACTCAGAAGCTAAAGACATTTCTCCATCCCCGACTCTGAGCCAGGGCCTGAGGCCAAATGCTGACCGCTCCAAAAAGCCCAGGCCACCTCTGCCCTCCAGCCTGCTCAGGGCTCCTTCTCCCTCGGATCTGGCCAGGCCTTGGGGAGAGCCTCCCGCATCCCCATCTTTCCCCTGCTGCCCCGGACGCCGGCCTCCTCTCCCCCATTCTCTGACGAGGCCCAGCCTGACGTCCGCCCCCACCTGGGCCTGCCCTCATCGGTCCTGGCCCCGTTGGGCATCTTCTCCTGCCCTGGGGAGGGCCAGGCTCACCTCGGCACTCCACGATGCGGATCTCCACGATGGGGAGGTGGGCGGTCATGTCCTCCAGGACGCAGACGTCCCCGATCAGCGTCCTGGGCACAGCGGGGGGAAGCGGAGAAAGAGGTTCTGGCAGGACCGCTCAGGGAGGCCCCCCGGCCGCCCCCGGCCGCCACGTACTCGTCAATGGCCACGTCGCTCAGCTTCTTCAGGTTGTCCCCTTCGCCCCCGTACACCACCACACGCTTGGGCATGAAGTTATCGTCCGTCGTGTCCACGGTGAGCAGCAGCTTCCTGGTGGGAGACCCGGGGCTGAGGGGCCTCTCCGAGGGAAAGGCGGCTTCTCTCAGGGGAAGGGGGTGGCCTGTGCCAGCCGGGCACACCGTGGTGCCCAGCAGGGCCTCTCTGAGGGAAGGGCGGCTTCTCCCAGGGGAAGGGGGTGGCCTGTGCCAGCCGGGCACACCGTGGTGCCCAGCAGGGCCTCTCTGAGGGAAGGGCGGCTTCTCTCAGGGGAAGGGGGTGGCCTGTGCCAGCCGGGCACACCGTGGTGCCCAGCAGGGCCTCTCTGAGGGAAGGGCGGCTTCTCCCAGGAGAAGGGGGTGCCCAGCAGGGCTGAGGGAATAGAAGGGTCTCTGCTCACTTGATGATGGTGCCCTTCTTCATGGTAAGGCGGACCCAGTGCTGGCACTGCGACCCATCGCTCTCCCAGTAGGTGTCTGCGTTGCTGTCTGTCAGGCACGACACATTGAAATCCTCCTGAGGAGAAGGGATGGGTGAGGGCCTTCCCTTCCCAGCCCGGTATCTGGCACCAAAACCGAGGGCACCGGCAGGTTCTTCCCTGTGCCCTAGGCCTATTCCTTCTCTCTAAAGGAGGGGGGTGGGCTCGAGGACCACCAAGGCCCCTGGAGCTCCAGGGATGGGGGGAGCGTACCCCAGAGAGCCACACTCTGGGACTCTGGCCTTTGAGTGAGAAGCTGTGGGTTCGAATCCCAGCTGGCTTCTTCACTAGCCATGTGTGTCTGTATCTAAACAAAACCCTAAGGGGGTACAGAAAGGATCAGAGACACCCCCCCAGATTTGAACCCAGGACCTCCCACCGCTAGGGTGGTCCCTCAGGGTCACCTGAGGCTTGCAGAAGCCCCCAACACTCAGGCTGTCCTCGAAGAGGCCCCCCACATCCCACCCATGTGCCTGCCGGCCCCTAAACGGAGCAGGAGCTCCCCGAGGGCAGGGCTGGTGCCTGGGGCCTTGCTGTGTGCCAGGTGGGCAGCCGTGACCCTCACCGTGAAGGAAGACACGTCGATGCTCTCCACGTACTGCTTCACGCTGCCCAGATTCTCGTCCTCCTTGCCCACGTGGTCATACAAGAAGTGCACCAGGTCCTCGTCGCACTCGTACGTCCACGTGGGCGGCACGTACCTGCCCCACCCCCGCCAGGCTCTGGTCAGGCCTGAGATCTACCCCCTCCCCCCAGGCCCAGAGCCCCCCCGGACAGGAAATGACAGCCCAGGGGCTGCTGGGAAGCCTGGCTGCGTCACCAATCTACCCCCAGATACAAGCAAGGGGCTCCCCCTCCACAACGTACAGCAGCCTCTGCACGGCCTCGGCGTCCTCCTCCGCGGGCTGGGGCCGCGTGCCCAGGCGCAAGGAGTACATCAGGTCCACCACCTGCTCCCACCTGCAGCACCAGGAAGGGCAGCTAGAGGGGAGCCGGCCCAGAGCCCGGGCCCTGCTCCGATCCAAAGGCCTGCCTGCCCGGCTCCCCACCAAGGAGGAAGGCAGGAGCTCCCCGGAGCCTCCCCTCCTCCTCTCTAGGTTCCCTTCCTGTGACTCTCTTTCACCATCCTGTATCCCAGGTGGGCAGCCAGGCCGGCCCAGAGCCCGAGTCCCAATCCGGTCTCAGACGCTTCCTAGCTGGGTGACCCTGAGCCGGTCACTTCACCTTGTTGGCCTACGTTTCCTCCTCTGCCACGTGAGCGGGAGAAGGAAACGGGGGACCCTCTGCTATCTCTGTGCTAAGGAAACTACAAATGGGCCACGAAGAGCCCGGCACAACCGGAAAGGACTAAACCAGAAGGAATTAGTTGGGTGCTGGCTGGCACCCTGGGCTTGGAGTCAAGAAGACTTGAGTTCAAATCTAGACAGGGCAAATCACTTCAGCTCTGTCTGCCTCAGTTTACTCAACTGTAAAGTAGAGATAAATTGGTGCCCAACTCTGCGTAATCATTAGGATTAAACAAGCAAGGGGGCAGCTGGGTGGCTCAGTGGATGGAGAGCCAGGCCTAGAGACAGGAGGTCCTGGGTTCAAATCTAACCTCAGACACTTCCCAGCGGTGTGACCCTGGGCAAGTCACTTGACCCCCATTGCCAAGCCCTTACCACTCTTCTGCCTTGGAACCACTGCACAGTAGTGGTTCTAAGATGGAAGGTGAGGGCTTAAAAAAAAGGATTAAACAAGCACAGGCTCTATCTGCCTCCCTCCTGCCTTCCCTTTGCCCCTCCCCTTCTTCCTCCACACTGTCAAAGGTGGCTGACCTGGCCACGGGCCTGTAGTCCACCCCGAAGAGCTGCTGCTGCCTCTGCAGGCAGTCGGGGGAGGCCACGGGTACCAGGCGGTCGCCACCTTCGGCATTTTTGCAGGCCAGGAGCCAGCCTTCAGGGAGGTCACAGCTGCATCCATGCTCGGCCAGCTGCTCCTGGGGGACAGACAGCGCAGGGGTGGGGGGTGGCCTGGAGGCTGGACACCCCTTGAGGGTGTCTGGAAGTCCAGAGGCTTTCACTGGCCCCTTCTTAGCTCAGGGCAGGTTGGGCAGCCTCCTCTTGGGAGACCTTGGGGGATGGGCTCTGTCTGCCCTGCCAGAGGGCCACTAGGACCACAGGCTGAGCCTCAGGAAGTCCTCCCTCCCCTGCCCCTCCCTGATGGGGGGGGAGGTTTCCAGTTCATGGCTGCTCCACCACGGCCACCGGCATCCCAACCCCCAGGGCGGAGCCGGAAGCATAGGTAGGCAAGGTGCCATCCGGCGGCCGCGGGGGAGGGGGAGGCAAAGGGCAGGCATCGGATAAATGCCAGGTGTCGGGAGATATCCGTCCCCCCTCCCTGCCGGCACCCCAGGGTGCCCCTCACCTTGGTGAGCTTGATCCAGAGCCCGTGGCTGTTGCACAGCTCCTCGCCCGTAGCCCGCACGCAACCCCCGCGAGGCACCTCGATGCTGCCCGGACTGTCGCGCCCAGCACGCCTGGCGGTGGACCCTGGCGCCGCCCAGACGGGCAGCACGCAGCGCGGAGGCCCGGGGCCCACGGGGTCTTTGCACAGCTTGTAGCGGACCTCCCGGGGCACGAAGGCCAGCGGCCGAGGCAACGGACGAGCGGTGCGGAGGCAGCGGGCCGCCTCCTGCAGGAAGCGCACCCGGCCCAGCAGCCCGTGCGGGGACTCACCTGCCGAGCCCCCAGCCATGACCGGGCCTCAGAGGGGAGGAGGGGAAGGGGAGCCGGCTGAGGCAAGAGCGCGGAGGCAGGACTCGAACCTCCGACCCGGCTCCCAGCTGAGCCGAGGAGGCGGCGCAGAGCCGGCGACCTCCGAGCCCGACCCGTAATAACCAGCGTACTCCCGCAGAAGGACCGTATTGCCCTGAGGACTCCCGCAGCCCCTCGGAGTGCCGCTCCCGGCCCCGCCCCCCACAGACACTGGGGTGCCACTCTCCGAGGCACGGGAAGCAGCCCGTCCCCTCATATGTTTGAGGGCGCTGTAGGAGAAGCGGCCTGCAACCCCATGTGTTTGGGGGTCTTCTACCTTACGAAGCGGGAGAAGCACGGCTTAGCAGTGTCCGTGGTCCATCCATTGACACCTACTGACCAGTTGACCCTGACCTAGTCACTCCTCTCCCAGGTCCCGACGACCTCCACTAGTCGGCAATCCGCCGGCCCCCCTCCTTCCCCTCCCCCCCCCCCGGAGCTACCGAGCTGTGGGCTCTTACCCCGCCCCCGCCCCGCCCCGCCCATCTCCCGTTCCACCACTCTACCCTCCCTCTTTCCCAGACCGCTTCCCCTTCCATCCCCTCCATCCAGTGGCTGCTCCCACAACCCTGCACGCGCCGGACCATCCCTGCCCCGTCCGTGCCCTGCCCCGCCTCCTGCTGGTCCTGGATGAGGTCCCCCCCACTGGCACTCAAGGCCTCCCCAAGCTTTGTCCTCCCCCTCTGCCCTTGGTCTTTCTCCAAGAGTTCCGGCCATCCGGGAGACTTCCCTGCTGTCCATCTTCTCCCGGTGCGGATGTCTCTCAGCTCCTCTCTCACTCTGAAGCTCCCCATGGCTCCCCATGGCTCCCCAACTTCATGGGGACTTCCATGATCCCCACTCCTTCAGCAAAAACTTCTATTCTTCTGAGGTCTTCACGACCCGTAAACCCATTCCTTATCTCATCCAGACTTCCAATCCCTCCACTCGGTGCTTGGCGCTGACACTGCCCCTGACTCAGGCCTACAGAGAACCAAAGCAAGTCAAGTCAATGCTCATTTTTTTTTAAACCCTCACCTTCCACCTTAGAATCATTGTGTATTAATTCCAAGGCAGAAGAGCAGGCAGGGCTAGGCAATGGGGGTGAAGTGACTTGCCCAGGGTCACACATCTGGGAAGCATCTGAAGCCACATTTGAACCCAGGACCTCCTGTCTTTAGGCTTGGATCTCAAGCCACCCAGCTTCTCCAGCCAAATTCCCAATTATCTCCACTTTGTCATGAACTCTCAACCTCTCTGCTGGTGTGTGAGCAGCAGGAGGACTTTTATTCACATGTTCTTGCTCTATCTTTGAGGTAAATATCCTCCTATCTGGGATGCCCCCTAACAGATGGAGAAGAATTCAACTGGGGGGGACTTGAGCAGATGGCTCAAAAAAAGGCACCCTAAACTTCTCTGGATTGTCCCTGAGGGGTAGACATGGCTGCTCTTCCCTGGGCTAGGGAGCCAGAATGTACAAGTCACACTTTTTTTTCTTTCATTTTTAAAAAATATTTTCCCATGTTTACATGATGCATGTTCTTTCCTTCCCCACTCCCAGAACTGACAAGAAATTTCACTGGGTTGTACAAATGTTACATGATTCACTTTTTTAAAAACCCACCTTCCCTAGACCTTAGACTTGTGTTGGCAAACCTATGGCACACATGCCAGAGAGAGCATTCAGAGCACTCTCTGTAATAACACCCCCCCAGCAAAGAGTTTGCCAGAGTTCCTTACTAGAGGGAAGTGGGGCTGGGCTGCTCCCCTCCTCATCTCCATGCAGTTTACAGTTTAGGCGCTCAGCCTCTAAAAGGTTCACCCTCACTGCTATCTCCTAGATCTCCCCTTTCTTTCTCCCTTCCACAAAGTTACTCTACTTCCCTTTATCTTGGGCTCTTCAGCCTTTTGCAGTCTGGCTTCAATGCTTGACTGACCCCTTAATTGTCAAATCCAACATTCTTTTCTTGGTCCTAATCTTTCTTGAGCTCAAGTAGCATTGGGCCCCACTCTGGACCGCCCTTCCTTGGTTTGCCAGGCCCTGCTCTCTCCCTATCCTCCTCCAGGTCATGTTTAGGAGGTGTCGCCTCAGCCTTGGTCCTGAACCTCTTTCTCTTTTCTTGTCTCCTCAAGGAGCTTACTGTCTACCATGAGTTTAGCCATCAACTCCAGGTTGGAAGAGCAGTAAAGGCTAGATAATGAGGGTTAAGTGACTTGCCCAGGGTCACATAGCTTAGAAGTGTCTGAGGCCAGATTTGAACCAAGGACCTCCCAACTCTAGGCCTGGCTCTCAATCTACTGAGCTACCCTGTCGCCCTTAGAAGCATTCACTTTTGAAGCAGGATAAAATCCAGTGTTCAGAGTGTGATATACTCCCAACACCCACTCACCCTGGTAGGAGAGGGTCCCAGTGCCTGCTATTTGTCACCCTTGGGGTTCTAGGGGTAAACCTGAGGATTTAAGGAAAATTTCTCTAATGCTATAACTCATGAGCCCCCACCAGAGTGCTTCCCTTAATATGTCACGACTCGATATCAATTAGCCAGAGTTTATGAGCTTTTAAAAACATTTACTAAGGGGATATAGTAAGAACAGTTGGGATGAAATACATATGGGGTGCAGCAGAAGGCAGGCTTAAGTCTATAGAACACATAGGATTCCTTCCAAAGCGATTCCCTCTCAGGAACTTGACCACTAAGCTGTTTACCACTCCAATCCCTGGAGTCCCTCCAAGTCTGCTATTTTATAGGGGCCCCACAGGGCGGGGCTGAGTCTTCTCAACCACTCTCATTGCCCTTCTTGTGTGTAGTGTTTTAATTCATCAAATAACCTCCATTTCTTCCAAATGGATTAAAGACTAGTTTAATGTCTTAGATGGATTGATTCAGTATTTACAGATATCCTCACTCAACTTGATTCCTTGATTCAAGTGATTTCCTCTCTGCTCCACACACCTTTACAAAAGGAAAGACAGGAAGAATGAGTTATGAGACTGACTTCATGGTCAATAGATGCTAGAAGAGGGAGGAACACGGGAGAGGAAAGGAGGAAGTTTGTCACAGGCCCTATGCAAGGGCACCAGAAGGATTGCTGAGCAGCGGTGAGAGCCCGGCAAGGCTTGGGACCAAGAACCAGAAGTAATTTGAAAAAGGCTTGATTTGGAGGCAGCTACATGGCTCAGTAAATTGAGAGCCAGGTCTGGAGACTGGAAGTCTCAAGTTCAAATGTGACCTCAGGTATTTCTCAGCTGTGTGACCCTGGGCAAGTCACTTAATATCCCAGTGACTAGCCTTTATCCAGCTTCTGCCTTGGAATCAGTACTCAGTGTTGATTCCAGGATAGAAGAAGATGTTTTATTTTTAAAAAAAGAAAGAAAGAAAAGAAAAAAAAGAAAAGGCTTGATTTGGTCCATTCTGATCCAATAAGCCTTGATAAAATACATAATAATATGCATTATATATAGAATATTATAATAATAATAAATACATCATTAAATACACCCCAGAAACTAGGATGCATTGATCCAGAAAGTGAAACAGCAGGGAATAAAATGCGAATTCTGGAAAAAATTAAGTGGTTTGGAGTCAAAGTCACTCCCAGGCTCTGCTCTCCCCTCCCAGAAAAATGTAAGCCTCTTGGGGGCAGGGACAATTTGCACAATTCCTAGCACACAGTAAGTGCATAATAAATGCTCTTTGACTTGACTTCCTCTGGATGTCTCTGAAATTACCTCATCCTGTTAGGGTCCGTTTAGGGGCCAAAGGAACAGAACAGACGCTGCAATCAGCACAGAGAGGTGGTTTATTGTAACTCACTTCACACGCGTGGGGAGGAGCCCAAAGGGGGTTCCCCCCCCAGCAAACTTTAAGGCAGGTTTATATACCCTTGGAGCTCACCGAGGGTCCATATGGTTATCACACGGGTGGAGAAGTCAATGTGGCTATCATTCAGGGTGGAGAGGCTATCCCCCAGGGTTCGTTGGCCTAGGAAGGGTGCTTATCTACACCAGGTTCGTGGGCCTAGTTCCCTTTCACTATCAGCCTCCTACAGACTCCTGCAGGGCATGGGCTGTGTCTGCAAAAGCAATGGAATATTCCACTGAGGGGAGCATCAGAAGGAAAGGCTGTATCCACGGAGCATAGTAAAGTTTGCAGAGTTCTGGTGGGTTTGCAGAGCTCAGCCAGATCTGAAATGACTGTCTAGATTTGAACAAAAAGGCCTGTGAGGGAGATGCTTAGGATTATCCCTATTTTACAGATAAGGAAACTGAGGTCCCACAGCTAGAAGGTGTCCTCCAGCACACTTGGGGGTAACAGCTTGCTGTATGACTCTAAGCAGGTCGTTTCCCAGATCTGAGCCTCAGTTTCCCCACTGCTACCGCCACTTCTGGGTAGCTCGTTTGCGCCCTTACTCTGGACTTTACGGTAGTAAAGGGGTCCTGCAGGCACAGGCTCGGACAGCCCTAGATCCCTGAGGGCCCAAGTTCGGCTTCTCATGTGATCACTAACATGGCGGCGCCCAGGAGCGCCGTGGGGCGGGACCTGACTGGTGTCGGGGCGGGCCCAGGGGCGGGGTTAGGGAGAGGCGGTACTTTAGGGGAAAGCTGGGGCTGCTCCAGGACCCCGCAGAGAAGAGTGGGGTCCACGCGATGGAGGAGACCGGACTGAGGTGAGTCCGGCCGTTCTCAGCGTTCCAGCTCCTGACCTCAGTACTCAGGGCTCCTGCCCTTCTCCCCCCAGGCTCCCCCTCCAGTGTCCTGATTTTGGCACTCAGCGCCCCTGCTCCTTACCCCAGAACCCCCACTTTGGCCCTGGCCTTGGTATACAGGGCCCCTGTCCTCCTCCCCGAGACCCCCTCCCCCACGTTCCGATCTCGCGGCACTCAGGGCCCTACCTATCTTCCTACCTACCAGGATCCTCTTCTCGGCCTCTGAGCCCCATCCCCCTTCCATCTCAGCTGCTGGTGGGGTGTAGAGGGCTCCTGGAGAAGGGCCTGGCGGGATGGGGCGGGGGTGGGGATGGGAGACAGGGCTGGGTTGGGGGTGAGGTGGGGGCTGGAACAGAGCCTGGCTTGGGCTGATAAGGGAGGTGGGGCCTCCCTTCTCTCCGCCCAGCAGCAGCCACACTAGCCCCAGGAACAATAACGGGAGTCCTGAGCCTAGCCCAGTTGGGGACTGCCACCAGGCCTTCCCCAAGCTGCAAAATGACACTTTTCTGCGGGCAGCCTGGGGGGAGGCCACGGACTACACGCCGGTGTGGTGCATGCGCCAGGCAGGCCGATACCTGAAAGGTGAGAGGCCTGTAAGGTGGGGGGGAGGAGCATAGGGAGGGCAGGGACAGGACACCCTCTTTTCTTTCTCCCCTCCCCCTCTGCTCCGATTACCACCTTTACCTCCTGCCTCTCCCCCTCCCCTCACCCAGAGTTCCAGGAGACCCGGGCAGGCCAGGACTTCTTCATCACCTGCCGCTCCCCAGAGACCTGCTGTGAGCTGACCCTGCAGGTGAGGACAGACTCCACAGAGGCCTCTGGCAGTGCCCCCAACCCATCCCAGCCCCGTTCCCTCAGCCAGATCCCTCAGATGCTCTGGAAGGGCAGGCAGTGACTCTGGAGGTGCCCACCTGGCTCTGCAGCCTCAGCAGAGACAACATCCAGTCCTACAAGAACTGTCTCCAAGCGAGGCTGGGGCTCAGGGACACAGCCCCAAACCCCACTCCTGTACCCCCAGGCGACTGCCACCCTATTCCAAGGCCTGCCCAGCAAGAACACAGGGAGCTGGGCACATCTGGAAAGGAGGCCAAGGAGGAAGGGAGCACCCATGGTATTGTGCCCATTTTATAGAGGAGAAACCTGAGCCCCAGAGCCCAGGGGCCTTCTGCTCCTAGGTGTGAGTTCAGGCCTCTTGATTCTGGGTCTGGGGCTTTGTTCCCTGTGCCTACTGCTTTGAGAAGATGGACCCTGGTCCTGGGATGTCTCTGTGCCCTGTCCTCAGGGGGCTGTGCCTCTGGCCTGGGCACAGAGACACTCACACCCCAGCGTTGCCCCAACAGCCTCTCCGACGCTTCCCCCTCGATGCTGCCATCATCTTCTCTGACATCCTGGTGGTGCCCCAGGTATGATGGGGGGCCCTGGGGATTGGGGGCCTTTTGGTCTGCGCCTTCAGGCTCAGCTCCCCCCTTCCCACAGGCGATGGGCATGCAGGTAGCTATGGTACCCGGAAAAGGGCCAAGCTTTCCATCACCCCTAAGGGAAGAGCAGGACCTGGACCGCCTCCAGGCCCCCGTGGACGTGGACAAGGAGCTGGGCTACGTGTTCCAGGCCATCACCCTGACCCGCCACCAGCTGGCTGGGCGGGTGCCCCTCATTGGCTTTGCTGGGGCCCCGTGGACACTGATGTCTTACATGGTGGAGGGGGGTGGCTCGAACACCATGGCCCAGGCTAAGCGCTGGCTGTACCAGTGGCCTGAGGCCAGCCACCGCCTCCTGGGTCTCCTGACCGATGTCCTCGTCCCCTACCTTGTGGGCCAAGTGGCCGCAGGGGCCCAGGTAAGGGGCCAGGAGGGTGGGCCTTCTGGGGACAGCCTGGTCTGATCTTAGCTTCTGACCTCTGACCTTTGGCCTCACCCACCTGCCCCGATTCCTGTAGGCCCTGCAGCTGTTTGAGTCTCATGCTGGGCACCTGGGCCCTGAACTCTTCTCGGAGTACGCACTGCCCTACATCCGTGATGTGGCCAAGAGGGTCAAGGTCGGGCTTCGGGAGGCAGGCCTGGAGCCAGTACCCTTGGTAAGGCTCCTGGGGGGTGAGGGTGGGGGTGGGGGTGAATCAAATTTGGCCACATCTCACTCCCTTCTCCAGCCCTCATTTCCCCCCTGTTAAATGGGGACATGAATGCCTTTACTTCTGATCTCCCATGGAGAAAGGATTTAAGTCTCAAAGTGCTTTTGGGGTGATAACAAAAGGGAGAAAGAGTCTGGGGTTCCATGACTTGACCCATGTGGGTTTGACTGGATGGAGCCAAGGGAGAGTCAGAAGGCTAGGCCAGCAGCAATCAAGGGAGCTCACCCCTGCCCCCTGCCCCCTGCCTAGATCATCTTTGCTAAGGATGCACACTACGCCTTGGAAGCGTTGGCCCAGTCTGGGTATGAAGTGGTTGGAATTGACTGGAAAGTGAACCCTGCCCTGGCCCGGTGAGTAACCAGGGCCTGGCTTCCAGGGTTCAAGGCTTTGCTCTGCCTCTGATTGATGGGATGATATTCAACAAGTCATTTTTGCCTCAGTTCCCCCATATGTAAATCTATCCGTGGGAGCCTCCCTGGCATGGTGGATTTGTTATGGGGATGGTGTGAGGGTTGATTTGGTTTGGAGGGGGGAGGGGTTTGAGGAGGGAGGCCCCTCATGCACAGGCTTTGGTGATCCTGGTTGACTGGTTTCAGGGAACGTGTGGGAAAGACTGTGACCCTCCAGGGCAATCTGGACCCCTGTGCCCTCTACGCCTCTAAGGTAGGAGAAATGAGGAGTGGGTTTACCCGGGGCCCCACGGGACACACTGGACCCCTGTGCCCTCCGCCTCTAAGGTAGGGGAGGTAGAGAGCAGTGTTCATCTAGGGCCCCATTGGCACATGTGCCCACCTCAGGGTCTGACTGGCGTGTACCACTCTGGTCCCCCTTCCTGCCATCCTGCCCTCTGAGTGCTCCATGCTTTTCCTTCCCCATCCTGCAGGAGAAGATTGGGCGAGTGGTGGAGCAGATGCTGGCTGCCTTCGGGCCCCAGCGGCATATCGCCAACCTTGGCCACGGGCTCTACCCAGACATGGATCCTGCTCACGTAGAAGCCTTTGTGGAGGCTGTGCACCGGCACTCTCGCCTGCTGCGGAGCAAATGAGCCCCCCACCCAGGACTGGTCTCAGGTGTCCGACAAGAGAATGTTTGTGAGAAAGTATTTTTAAGAGAATAAAGAGCGGGCCGGCCTGGCTCACACTCACTGGGAAGGATCTTCTGGGGGTCTCTCTGGTACTCCAGCGCCTGGGGAGAGGCCCGGGATCCCCCTCTCAGCCCCTCCAGCCAGACTTACAGAGCCACCTTCATCCATGAGCCGTGGCCCTTGAGCCCCACAGCCGTCCGAAGTCACTGAGGGCCTGCTCAGCCCATGGACAAGGGAAGAGACCAGCCATGGCATGTGGTTAGTCCTGGAGCAGAGCTGGGGGTCGGGGACCAGGCCCCAGCCTCTCCTCTAGAGGGTATGGAGTCTGGAGGAGGAAGATTAACAGGGGAAGAAGCAGCTAACACCCTCGCCCAGGGGTCAAACAGGGCTTGGCTGACCACTTCAAAGGGGGAGCAGCAGCACATGGGCAAGCCCTGCAGGGAGATAGGAGAGAAAGAGAGAAGAGAGGGAGGGAGAGGAGAGAGAGAGAGAGACACACAGAGAGAAGAGAGGGAGAGGAGAGAGAAGAGAGGGAGGGAGAGGAAAGAGAGAAGAGAGGGAGAGAGGGAGGAGAGAGAAGAGAGGGAGGGAGAGAGGAGAGAGAGACAGACAGAGGAGAGAGGGAGAGAGAGAAGAGGGAGGGAGACAGGAGAGAGAAAGAGAAGAGAGGGAGGGAGAGGAGAGAGAGAGACACACACAGAGACACAGAAGAGAGGGAGGGAGGGAGAGAGGGAGGGAGAGAGGAGAGAGAGACAGACAGAGAGGAGAGAGGGAGAGAGAGAAGAGGGAGGGAGACAGGAGAGAGAAAGAGAAGAGAGGGAGGGAGAGGAGAGAGAGAGAGAAGAGAGGGAGGGAGGGAGGAGAGAAGAGAGGAAGGGAGAGAGGAGAGAGAGAAAGAGACAGAGGAGAGAGGGAGGGAGGAGAGAGAAGAGAGGAAGGGAGAGAGGAGAGAGAGAAAGAGACAGAGGAGAGAGGGAGGGAGAGAAAGAAAAGAGGAAGGGAGAGAAGAGAGAGAGAGAAGAGAGGGAGGGAGAGAGGAGAAAGAGGGAGGGAGGGAGATGGAGAGACAGAGAAAGGGGAGAGAGAGAGAGAGAGAGGGAGGGAAAGAGGAGAAAGAGGGAGGGAGAGGGAAAGAGGAGAGAGAGGGAGGGAGAGAGAGAGGCTCATGGAATGTTGAAGGAGATCCCTATCCCCCATGGAGGAGGTGCAGGGTCTGGGCTGGACAAGGGGCCGTACCCGATCTCTGGGAAGGCCTGGCCTGAGCAGGAAAACATCTGCCAAGGACTTGCCCAGCAGCCAGGGGCACAAGTGCCTTCCCTCCCTGGTCCTCATCTCCACAATGGGGGGCAGGGTTGTACCCCATGATTGCTAAGGACTGGGTTCAAATCCTTCCTCATATTAATTGGATGACCCACTTTGGCCAAGCTACTTAACCTCTGCCTCAGCTTCCTCATCTGTAAAACAGGGATAATAATAGCACTTCTGAGGATCAAATGATCTGTTTGTAAAGCGCTTGATGGCTGCACAGAGCGGGTACTTAATGTCTATCCCCTT
Source organism: Monodelphis domestica (assembly GCF_027887165.1). Classification (NCBI taxonomy): domain Eukaryota; kingdom Metazoa; phylum Chordata; class Mammalia; order Didelphimorphia; family Didelphidae; genus Monodelphis; species Monodelphis domestica. Next base: position 32,803,329 of record NC_077228.1, on the reverse strand, counting down.
CTCTTCATTTATTCATTGAGGACCCACATTTGGCCACAAGATGGTGCTGCTGCCACAGGGGCCTGTGAAGGGAGGGTTATGGTGCCAGGCTTAGCCCTGGTGCCTCATTAAGAGCTGGAAGGAGCCTTGGAATCCCTCTCATCCAACCCAGTCTCATTTTACAGATGAGGTAACTGAGGCCTAGAGATGGAAGGGGTCTGTCCAAGATCACACGGGATAACAGAGGCAGAATTTGAACCCAGGGCTTCTAAATGCAAACCTACTTCTTCCCCCCTCCTGTTCCTCAGTGCCTGTTCTAGAATGGACTTCAAGGTTGTCCAAGGGCTCTCCTGGGGAGGAGGCATGAGCCTTGGTTGCTTGGCTCTAGAGAGCTCAACAGGAAGGGAGGTGATGGTACAGAGGCATGTCATGGGAAACAACTAGTTGACTGGGCTGCCGCTGTAGGTAGTGAGCTCCCCATCCCTAGAGACTGGTCAAGAATGTTATTTTGGGATTCCTGCTTCTGATGGGAGGTTACATGGCCCTGGGAGAGGAGCCACCGGGCACTCCCTGCCATATCCCACACTGTGTCGCCCACCCGTTGCCCATGGCCCGATGGAGGGCAGAGCGAGCCTGTGACACTTATTAGCTGTGTGAAGGGGCACTAGATCCACACTTGGGGAACTCTCGGACGTGCCTGGAGGGGCTCACTGCCAGAGAGGGATAATTTAGTGAATGGGCAATCAGGAGAGACTTCCTGGAGGAGGAAGTTTAAGTTGAACTTTAAGGGCCTTTAGCTGTTGGAGAGCTGTAACGGGGAAGGCCATGAGCAGCTGGGAGTGGGAGAGACCAGCCCTGAGGCTGTGTTCTCTAGAAGCAGGACCCATTCCTCCCCAAAAGGCCACAGAAGGGGGCCCCTTGTTGTGGGGGCTCAGCACTGGCTCTGGAGTCAAACAGCTCTGCAGCTCCCAGTCAGGGCAAAGCAAGAACTCGCTGGATTCAGGGCAAGTCCCTTCCTCCTCTGCACTAAGCTCTGATAAATGGGGACGGGAAGGCTTTCCCAGAGGTCAGGACTGTTGGGGAGAGTTGCAAGAAGCCCTCTCTAGGCCCAGAGTCAGGCCCTGCAGGAGGCTCAGCTGCCTTGGAAGTAGGGAGAGGGCTCCCCCTCCCTGAGCAGTTTAATGGCCCCAAGGGAGGCTGTTGGGGCCACACTCCCCTCCCATCATTCACCACCTCTGGCATCAAACTCCAGTGCCTTTGAGGTCCTGACCCAGCCGGGCAGGCTCTGTGGCCCCAGCATTCTCCTTCCCTTGCTGGGAAAATCAGGACCCCTCAATGGGCAGCAGAGAACCAAGAAGTCGAGCATGGAGCTGACACAGGCTATAGCTCTCATAGGATGACTGGGCATGGAGTGAGGGGCACATCCCTGAGGGTATCCAAGAGGGCAGAGCACGCACAAACCGGACCTCACTGGAGCTTTCACACACCCCTGCCCTTCCAGGGTGTGTAATTTGAATGTTACCCTAAAAACTCTGATCCCCAGCAAAACAATTCCCAGCACCCCACTCACTTCCTGTCGTTAAGCAGTAGACAGGATATAAATTGGGTGGCATTCTGAGTCTGGCTCTTCCTTCCTGTGGCAGCTTTGGTGGAGCAGGCTTTTTTGAGCAGGTAGAAAACTTAGTCACGTGGTTCTAGTTGGTCAGCTAATAAACTTTATAGAGATAATACTTGAAGTATTGGATATTTAATTTACCTCTTACAAGGGGGTGCTGTGGGTGGGATGACACCCATGGATCTGCCCACAGTCCCCCAATCAGTTTGAGCCCAGATCCCCAGGACTCCACAGGCAGGAAGAGGCACCCTGTGCATGGTGGGGAATGCTAGCAAGCAAGATAATCCTCTCCTGGAAGTGCCAGGGACCTCCAGAGGTTCAGAGCCCCCTAGGAAGCCCCCAGTTTGGTAGTGGATCGATACAGGGTTTCTTCATGGACCTGGAGAAGAGACGGCCAGATCCAAGCCCTGCCTCTCTGTGAGCCTCAGTTTGCCCCTCTGAAAAATGAGAGTTGAGTGGCCAGCTGGGCCTTGCGGCTGGCTATCCCCCACTAGCTTCTCTGACCGACATCTTCCTCCATGTCTATCCCCCCAACTGTGGGGATCCCCCAAGTCTCCGCCCACAGCCTCTCCTTTTCACCCCTTACACCAGCCTTTAGTAGGACCCCCCCCCCCCCCAAGAGCTTTTATTTATATGGTTTATATCTATTGATACTGAGCAGATGAGACATGAAAATGTCAGTGCTGGCACAGTGAGGGCGGTGATGAGAGATCGAGGCCTAGATGAGATCCTGGGCTCAAATCTGGCCTCGGACACTCCCCAGCTGGGTGACCCTGGGCAAGTCATTTCACCCCCAAGGGTGAGCCCTGACCGCTCTTCTGCCTCAGAGCCATACTTAGTACTAATTCTAAGACTAAGGTTGGGTATATTTTTCTTAATGTCCTAGAAGCCCTGTGCACAGTTTTGACTTTGCAGGACCCCCCAGTCTGAGGACCTGCCTGGAGCACCCCTTTGCTACAACACCACGGAGCTGGCCTAACGCTCCCTCCAATCCCTGGTTCCTTCCACGTTCCCTCCTCCAGGAAGTCCTTCCCTTCTGGTGGCGTGACCTCCCTGGTTCAAATACCGCCTCTTTCAGGGGACCGGAAGCTCCAGCAGGGCAGGAACTGGGCTAGCGTTTTGTTTCCGGCTGGTCACTGGCCGGAGTCTCTGGGGAGGGGGCCCAGGCTGGCTGCCCTCTCCCCGACCGACCGCCCGCCCCTTCACACACGCCCGCATCCGCATGCAGCACCCGGAAAACCCTTTAGCAGGCTGGGGAGGCGGCTCAGGGACGGAAGTTTATTGGTCATTTCCTCGAGCCTCCCACCCCCTCCGAGGGTCAGCGGGGCTGGCTATGGACCACGGAGCCTCCGCCTCTCCTCCCCTCTGGGGCATCAGCCCACAGGGACCAGTTCTCTGGGTTTCACTGTGGGCGTCATTCTTGGAGGGAGGGAGGGGCAGCGGCACGTGGACCACAGCAGCGGACTTTGTCCTCCGAGGCTGGGGAGGGGTCAGCCCCGAGGCTTAGCCGGGGGCCTCCCCCTCGTGGAGGGATGGCTCTAGAGCGGGGGAAGGAAGGCTGGGGGACGGCTTCTCCATGCCTCCGTGGACGGGATCGTGGGCGTGGGCCGTGGGGGCGCTAGACCCCAGAGTCAGCCCGCGGCTGTCGGGCTTCTCGCCCAGGGGCTCCTGCCCTTCGCCTTCTAGGCCGGGGGAATGCTTGGACTCCCCCTTCCTCTCGTCCGTGCTGTTCACCTAGAGGGGAAACCAGAGCAGACGCTGGACTGACGTCCAGATGATGGAGTGGGGGGGGGGGGAGGGGCGGATCACCCCTCCCCCCTTTCTCTGCCAGGCTAACCTGGAGAGGAGGGTCCCTAGTCAGCCCCGGAGCGCCCCCACAGGCGGAAGAGGCCAAGACTCCAGGCACAAAGTGCTGGGGCTGCTCCTGTGGGTTCCCCTGGAGCTGAGGACGCCTCTGCCCTGGCCCTCTGCGCTGGCCCTCTGCCTTGCCTCGCTCTGGTCCAAGGTGACGGGCAGCTTAGGGCAGCCAGCAGGGCTGAGGCTTTATGGCTGAGCTGCGGGTGGGCTCCGAACAGGGTTCCCCTCAGGATGCCCTCTGCAGGGTGAAGGGGGCCTCCCCTTCCACAGACTGCACACAGGCTCCTCCGTGCCCAGCCTCAGGCAGGAGCCTCCCAGAGGACAAGGTTCCAGGTAGGCCCTGAAGGTCCAGGCTGGGCAGACTCACCCCACGTGAGAGACGGGAGCCTCCATAGCTGGGGGAGACCGCAGGGGGGCTCGGAGTGCTCGGGAGGCCCCTCCCCCCCCCACTCTCTGCCTGTGTGACCTTGGGCAAGTCCCGCTCCTTTGCCCATTCAGGAGATAAAGCCGGTTGGGGGAGGATGGATAAGGATGCTCGATGGACCTTGAGGGAGGCTGACCATGCCTTCCCCTCCGGGGCCTCACCTGGGCAGGGTAGAAAGAACAGTTTCCACAACTGTCCTGCCGGTGGGTGAAACGAATGGCCGACTCCACGTAGGGGAAGTGCAGGAAGCTAAAGGGCAGCCGGATGTGGAAGGTCAGGCGGCCACAGCTGTGAGGACAAACAGAGGTGAGGAGGGCCTGGATTCCAATCCCCGCTGGCCCTGCTTCTGCCCTTTGGCCTTCGACCCTCCCTGGACCTGTTTCCTCATTCACACAAGGAGGGATGGGATTCGGAGGTTCCCTAACTATGCCCACCTCTTGGGGAAGTCATCCCTCCCTTCTGGAGGCTCTGTTGCCCCACCAGGCCGCCTCAGGCCTAGGGTGGGCACAGGGAGATGCTGGAAGCCAGGCCTCAGTCGGCTGATCAGAGGGGCCTGGAGAAGCGCCCCCAGGAAGAGTTCCGTGGTGGGACGTTTGGGCATGGAAGAACCAGGCCCCACTGTGGGCTTGAGAATTGCAGGCTGGCTTGGGCTGCCCCCTTCCTCCCTGATGACCACCCTCCGGCCACGGGGTCTCACCGGTCATAGACGAGGAAGTCATCCTTGGCCCCACCCAGGATGCTCCAGATGTCAGGGCCGAGCTCCGGTTGGCCGTAGACGGGGACGCCCGGCGGGGCGTGGAGTTCCAGCTCCCCGTGCAGGGCCCGGGACTGGGGCGACTTCTCGTTGACTATGATGAAACGGACGTCCGGAGCGCCCATTCTGGCCAGGCGCTCCTGCAAGCTGCCCATGCTGAGGAGGAAAAGGGAAGGAGGGGTGAGCTGGGCCTCGGGGCCTCTGCCGGCAGGGGTGGGGGAACAGGGAGAGCCCTGAGACCAGGAGCCAAGGCCCAGCCCTGCCTTTGGTTTCCTTTGGGCAAGGCCGCCATGCTCTCCTCTCTAAAAGGATCTTGGGAAGTTGTGCGGGTGAGGATTGCCTCCATGGAAGTCTGTGAGGAGGCTGGAGGCAGAGGAGGCCGCTGGATGGAAGGGCCTCAAGCCAGGAGTCCGTTTGACCCCTCGCGTGGAGGAAGGGTTTCCTTTTCAGAAAGATCCTGTTTCTGGGTCAGGTTCTTCTTCCTCCCCCTTTGCTCTCAGCCTGAATAAAGCCGCTGTTGGCCTGGGCCTGGGAACAGGCAAGGAGCGGATGCCGGAAAGTAGGGCACTCGTGGGGGCTGCCCAGAAAGGGGAGGGCACCGAGGGCGGCTCGGCTCAGAACTGCCAGGAGACCTCGTGAAAGCCGCGGGCCCCGTTCCCGCTGTGCCCAAGCGCTGGCTGCCAAGGGTTTTCCACATGACTCCCTTCTGGAGTTGGGTCAGTGGAGAACGTGGCCTCCCACTTATTTTTCTGATAGACTTGAAGCGGTTCCCCAAGAGCTTCCTCCTCCCTTTCACCCATTTCCCATCCCTCGATGGCTCTTGCTTCCCCCCTGTCTCCCACGAAGTGGTGGGAAGTAAAAGGCAGCAGGGCCAGTGTCATACAGTTGGGTTCAAAAATCACCTTCCTAAGTCTAGGCTAGTGGGAGACAGGATGGGATGGAAGAGATCTAGTGTTCCTAGTGGACCACAGCCTCACTCACATAAGTATGTGATTTGGGGTTTGGGCTTTTTTTTTTTAAAGCTCTTAACTTCTGAAAAGTAAAAGAACTAACTGAACCCAGGCCAGTCAGGGGAGAAGAGGGCGAGGGAGGAGTCACGGCAGACTTAAATATCATCACGCATACCTGAGGACGCAGGAAAAGGATTCTAGTTATGCAGAAAGGAATTTTGGGTAATGTTTTTAGGGGTTCAAGAATTTCCAACTATACAGTAGCTGAGAAGTATCTGAGATCACATTTGAGCCCAGGACGGCCCGTTTCAGATCTAGTGCTCTATCCACGGAGCCACTTCGCTGCCCCGTACAATGGCGTGTTAAGGCAGGCAAAAACTCCTGGTCTCTGGGGCTCCATTCAGAAGGATGGAGGTGAAAGTCAGGCTGTCTTTGGGCCCCCTCAGAGCTTCGAATGAGCTGGAGAGTCCAGAGGAGGGCAGGGAGGTGGGGAAGGGCCTGGCGTTCATGCCATGGGAAGCTCAAGGGACGGACCTGGGCCATTGGGGGAGGGCCCCCCTCCCCCAGCAGATACCCTTCTTCAAGGGCTCCAGATGCCACCCTGCGGAGGAGGGGCCAGCCTTGTCCTGCTTGGCCCCAGAGGGCAAGACCAGGAGCCAAGGGAGAAGCAGACTGAAGTTGGATGTCTACCATAGTTTCCCAGCAATGAGAGCTGTCCCTGAGTAGGACGAGCTACCTTGAGAGGCAGTGAGCTCCCCGTCCTTGGAGGTGTGCAAGTAGAGGCTGTCCTAAGAAGGCCCATGTGCTTCTGGGATAGGGAGTGGGGGAGGCTCTTCTTCCTACTGAGGTCCCTTCCAACTATAAGAGTCTGTAATATGGGGAAACTGAGGCTCAAAATGAGAAGCCTCGTGCCATCACCCAATGGCTCATAAGGACGAGCTGGAGGGTTTTGGCCCAAAGTTTCAGTTGACCATTAGTCCGGCTCTCTTGGCCCTGACCTCGTGGGGGAAAGAGTTGGAGCCCCTTGGGACAGCCTGGGCCCCTGGGGACCTCCGGTAGCTCCCATCCCCCCTTGAGGCCACCCCTCTCGTGCCCATTACCTGGCAGCTTGCTTGAGACAGAAATGTCAGCTGGCCTTCAGGAGGGCCACCACGGTCACATTGCCCAGGGCTTCCTCCATGGGGGCTCTGCCTCCGCCCACTTGCCATGGTGGAGCCGGCTGGCAGAACCTCGTCCTGTTCTCAAAGGCCAGGGAGGCCCCCAGCAGCCCGAGCAGGACGGCCAGGGAGAGGCCAGGAGGAGGCATCCTGCCAGCTGCCTGGAGAACGAAGGCAAAGGATGTCAGGAGGGACGGGGATAGCGGCAGCCTCTCTTTGTCTCTCACTCTTCATTTACATCTTCCATAAAGGCTATGAAGCACCTACTGCATACAAGGCATTGTCTGTGGTGGGCTTTAGGGAGGCAAAGAGTAAAGTAACTGAGGGGGCAGCTGGGTGGCTCAGTGGATGGAGAGTCAGCCTTAGAGATGAGAGGTCCTGGGTTCAAATATGATCTCAGCAACTTCCTAGCTGTGTGACCCTGGACAAGTCACTGTAACCCATTACCTAGCCCTTACTGTTCTTCTGCCCTGGAACTGATACTTAGGATTGATTCTAAGACAGAAGGGGAGGGTTTAAAAGAAAAAAAAAGAGAAAGAACGCAGGGCCTGCCCTCTAGAACTATTAGAACTATTCCATTCTAGCTTCTTCCCCTCTGGGAGGGCAGCATCATGGGAATGTGGAGCCCAAAGACCTAGGCTGAAATGATGGTTTTTCTTCCTGTCTGACTTCACATAGGTTTTCTCCCCATGCTGGCCTCAGTTTCCTTATCTGTAAATTGAGAGAGCCAGACTTGGTTTCTAAGGTTGCCTCTAACTCCAGACAAAATGATAGGTCCTCTCCAGGTGGATAAAACAGGCCTTGGAGTTAGAAGAGACTTTAGGGGTGGTGGAATATGGCCTTCATTTTACAGAGGGGGGGAAAGGGAGGCCCAGTGTCATAGAGGCAGTGAGCAGCAGCATTAGAACTCGGGACCCTTGACTCTCTAGTCCATCTTAACAGCATTGACTCCTCTCTGCCTAAATGGGCTCAGATTGGATGGCCACCAATTCCTTGACTGTCCCAGGCCCTGGCACATGGTTGGGCAGCCCTAAGGCCATGTTGCCTGACTCAGTCCTGGGAGCATAGGCACCTTCCTGCTGTAGGTTATGGGGGACAAAGGGGAGGGAGAAGGTGGAGAGGCCGTGGCCATCTGGTCCAGACGCCCATCAGAAGGAATTTCACATCTTGGTCCCTCTCGCCTGGCATTGGGGCAGGCCCAGGGCCTCACAATGTGAGATTGTGGGAGGAGGACAAAGGTCTCTGTGTCCCTGAGCCAAGCTCCCCTGTTGTCCTTGTTTTCTCTGGCTTTGAGGAGGAGAATCCCAGCAGCCAAGGGAACGAGGGGGAGGCAGAGACGAAGGAGGGGAGAGAAAGAGGGAAGAACAGAGAGAGGAGGAGAAGGAGAGAGGTGAAGAAAGAATGAGAGGAGAAGAAAGGAGAGAGGAGGAGGAGAGAGAGAGAGGAGGAGAAAGAAGGAGAGGAGGAAGGAGATGAAGAAAGGAGGAGAAAGAAAAGAAAGGAGATGGGAGAAGAAGGATAGAGGAGGAGGAGGGAGATGAAGAAAGAATGAGAGGAGAAGAAAGGAGAGAGGAGGAGGAGAGAGAGGAGGAGAGAGAAGAGAGGAAAAGAAAGAGAGAGGAAAAGGAGGGAGATGAAGAAAGGAGAGGAGAAAGAGAAAAGAAAGGAGATAGGAGAAGGATAGAGGAGAGGAGAAGGAGGGAGATGAAAGAAAGGAGAAAGGAGAAGAAGGAAAGAGGAGGAGAGGAAAGAAAGAGGAGAGGTGAAGAAAGAAGGAGGAAGAGGAGAAAGAGAAGAAAAAGGAGAGAGGAGAAAGAAGGAGAGAGGAGGAGAAGGAGAGGCAAAGAAAGGAGAGAGGAGGAGGAGGAGGAGAAGGCAGGGGAGGAAGGAAGGAGAGGGAGAGGGAGGGGGTAATGAAGAGAAAGTGGCATGGCAGGGGATGGGAATCTTTGAGAGACCAAAAGGAAAGAGTATTCCAGGGAAGGTGCTGACCAGGGCAAAAGCAAAGAGGTGGGAGATGGAGGCCTCAAGTATGAGAAGCAGGAAGAAGAATATATAAACATATATATATATATATATTTACTATTCTAGTATACTATACATACAAATTATACTATTTCTACAATATGAATAATAATAGTCTGGAGAGGGAGGAAGGGGCCAGGCAGCCAGTGGAGTTACCGTTTGGCCTCCCCGTCCCCCCTCCATCCTCCTGGAGGTCCCTGGAGCTCACTGGGGAGGCAGGAGGGCCAGCATCCTGCCAGGTTCTGAGGAAGATCCCTCTGACTGCTGCATGGAGGATGGAGGAGGGCAGGGTAGGGGGAGGCCAATTAGGAAGTTATTGCAGTAACCCAGGTGGGAAGGGATGGCCACCTGAGTGGAGACAAGGGGATGGATCGTAGGGTTATTGATCTGAATGGAGGAGGTCTCTGTTGTCCAGGCCTCTCTCCCTGCAGATGGGGAAACTGAGGCCCAGCTGTTGTGGGGGGAGCAAGGACATGGGCCCTTGGAGTCGGAGCCCCAATCTAGGACCAGATCTGCTACTTGAGGCCCTCCCGTTCTCTAGCCTCAGTCCTCCTCTCTCAAACAAGGGGGTTGCGCTTGGGGGTGGCTAAGGGCCGCTGGGGCTCTGGCCTCTGAGTCGGGGATCCTCCCTCACTGCTCGAAAAAGCCGGTCGGTCGCGGGTGGACGAGGCTCTGTTCTGTACAGGAAGGCCTTAAAAACGTAACTGGAGGCAGAGGGGCAGGACAGAAGAAGGGCAAGGAAGAAAGGGGAAGCGGGCTGGCCCGGGAGGCCGCGGCTGAGTCAGGCCGGAGCCCCTAGGTGGAAGAGGCGGAAAGAGGCCATGGCGGGCAGGACGCCGAGGAGGGTTGAGAGTTTGCTGTGGGTGGGAAGAGGCAGGAGTTGTCCCTGCCTGGTATTTAGAGCGGCCTTTCCCCGCCTTCTCTCATTCCACCCTCACGGCGGCTCTGGGAGGGAGGTGCTATCTGGGTCCCCATTTGGCAGAGGAGGAAACCGAGGCATGCAGAGCAGATGAGGCCTTTTCTCCCTTCTCAAATAATTTTGCTTTAACTTCCATGGCCAAAGGCGAAGGGCAGCTCCTCCCAGGCAGGCCCCCCGCTTCTCCCCCTTTATATGTTTGGAACATGGAGGGCTTCCTCTCAGATGGGGAAGCAGCTGGGTAGCCCGGTGGGCAGAGCACTAAACTTGCAGCGATCAAGGCCCGAGTTTAAATCCCACCTCGGACGCATGAACTGACTCACAAAGCACACCATCTTTCTCAGCCTCCGTCTTTTCTCATCTGTGAAATGGGTTAATGATCACATCAACCTCCCAGAGTAGGCAAATGAGACAATGTGTAAACTCTCTATCAATGGCAGCTATTATTTTAAAGCCCTTCCTTTGTCCTTTTTAACCCCTCACCTTCCACCTTAGAATTAATACAGGGAACTGGTTCCAAGGCAAGGGCTGGGCAATGGGGGTGAAGTGACTTGCCCAGGGTCACACAGCTAGGAAGGGTCTGAGACCAGAATTGAACCCAGGATTTCTGGGCTCTGAGCCCCCCAGCTGCCCCTCCTCACCCTTTTTTTGCTTCTCTCTGGCCATCATCAATCACCCTTTCTCCTGATGCTTTCTCCTCTCTGGGCTCCTGAAGCTCATTCTCTCTTGGTTTTCCACCTCCCTGTTTGGCTGCTCCTTCTCAGCCTCCTTTGCTGGGTCTTCACCCGAGTCACCTCCACTAATTAGGGGCAGCTCTGTTCTGGGCCCCCCCTAGTTTCCCCCTGTAGTTTTTTAGTGACCTGCTCAGCTCCCAGAGGTCATTCGATGCCTCCAGCCCCAGACTCTGTCCTGAGCTTCGTTCCCACCTCACCCAGAGACATCTTGGATGAGATTGTCCCAGAGGTGGGGGCAGGGAGGTGGCTCAGTGGATGGAGAGTTGGGCCTGGAGGAGGGAGGTCCTGGGTTCAAATGTGGCCTCAGACACTTCCTGGCTGGGTGACTCTGGGCAAGTCACTTGACTCCCACAGCCTGGCCCTTCCTGCTCTTCTTACACAGTAGAGTAAGGTAAAGTTTTTTAAAAAAACATGCCCCAGAGACATCTCAGAGTCAGCCTGTCCAAAATAGAACTCTGCTCTCTCTCCCCAAACCCTCTCCTCTTCTCCACTTCCCAGTTTCTTTTGATGCCACCATCATCTTTCCAGGCCCCCAGGCGAGGCTCAGCCGCCTCCTCTCTCCCCTCAGGACCCTGAACTCACTGTGGCTTTCACTATCAGGACTGTCTCAGACAGTGGAGACAAACGGAACAGAACAGAGGAAGGGCTGATCTAGGGCTGGCTTCAGGGCTTGGCCTCATAGTACCCAGGGGGAAACTGAGGCCTCTTCAAGATTGGCCTTGTATTGAGGGGGAAACTGAGGCCTCTTCAAGATTGGCCTTGTATTGAGGGGGAAACTGAGGCCTCTTCAAGATTGGCCTTGTATTGAGGGGGAAACTGAGGCCTCTTCAAGATTGGCCTTGTATTGAGGGGGAAACTGAGGCCTCTTCAAGATTGGCCTTGTATTGAGGGGGAAACTGAGGCCTCTTCAAGATTGGCCTTGTATTGAGGGGGAAACTGAGGCCTCTTCAAGATTGGCCTTGTATTGAGAAAGAAACTGAGGCCTCTTCAAGATTGGCCTTGTATTGAGGAGGAAACTGAGCCTGGAAAAGGGGAGCCCCCCCCAGGCCTAGCTCAGTGGGGTGTTAGTGTGAGAGGAGAGATGCACTTCTGAGGCTCTTCTAAGCCAGGCCAGGCCTGCCCATCCTCCCCGGGAGATGCTGTGTCATCCTGTGTCCTTGACAGGGAAGGCCTCCTGTGGCCACTGCCACCTCCACAAAGGACTTTGAACAGACTGTCCCCAGCTTCCTCAATCCCCACCTCCCACCAGGATCCTGACAAACAGAAAAAAGCAGCCCCAGGCTGGATTGGGCCCTAGCTGCCACCCCAGGGTCCTTTAGGTCTCCAGGTTCCATTACAAAGAATTCCAACCAGTCCTAGGTCTGGACATCCCTGCCAAAGGCCCTCCCAGTGCTGGTGGGGAGATTACTGAACAGGAATACCAACAATGTCCTGGGTTCTAATCCTCCCTACCTGAATGATTTTGGGCTAGTCTCCTCTCTTCTGGGACAAGGGTGGGGGTTGGGGCGGTGTTTAGGCTCCATTTCCCTTCCAGTTCTGACATCCTGGGTGTCTAGAAGTGCCCAGGGCCTCAGCAAAGCTGGGAAAGGATGTTGCCAGGCTTGAGGGGCTATTGGAGTCCATAATCCTTATCTTCCAGCCCCCCATCATCCGAGGTCAGGAGGCAGTACATGGCTTACGTCCAGGCCTGCCCCCCCTTTGGGCCAAAGTGGGTTTCAGGGCTTGGGGGGGGTCCTGGGATCTCCAGATGGGTAGAGGGACTCTGGCAGCACAGTCCCCCCCCCCCTGCCCCAACACAAGATAGTCACTTGTGTACAGATCTGTAATACTGATTCTTTCCACACAAAAATAGGCTTAATATCACTTATTTTTACCCTAAATTTTCTTGACTTCTCACCCCGCCTTTTCCCAGAAGACCAATATTTCAGCCTTTCCAGATTTAGGTGAAAGAGGTATGGATTTAGAATCTGAGCCCCGGGTTCAAATCTCAGCCCTACTCCTGACACCCCCCCCCACCTCATTTTCTTTCTCTGCCAAACATAGGGGTCTCTAAGGCTGGAAATCTGGGATCCCAGGTGTTCACTCCAGAGGGACCCATGGCCCATGAAATTGGGGAGAGTTTGCGAACCCTGACAAATCATCCCCCCAGATCGTGTCCCCCCAAACCCAGCCAATCTCCCCAGCCTGCAAAGCAGGACAGAGCAGATACTGTACCTGGTCCCCTGTGGCCTCCTCTGTCCTCCGCTGCTGTCCTTGGAGCAGGAGCTTGTCCTGGAGACCCAACAAGTGCCCTTTGCTCACTGGACTTTATCTATGCCCAGCAGCTCCTCCCTGGGAGGTGGGGGTGGGTGCAGGCTGGGGTCCAGATCAGGGGCCTGGCCTTGCTGGTCAGAGCCAACCTGCAGCCTTCAGACACCATGTGTGTATGTGTACATGTATGTGTATGTATGTGTACATAGTTGGGCCTGGATACACCCCTATGCTGTCTGCATGTTGTCTCCCCCTTTAGAATGTGAGCTCCTTAACCTGTTGGCCTCTTTGTGCTTCTTCCAATGTTTGGCAAAGTGCCTGGTACCCATTAAATATCTAATAAATGCTTTTTGACAGATTGACCAAGTCATCGACTGCCAGCCTCCAGTCTCTACCCCTCAGCTCTCCAGACACAGACCAGCACTATGTTGTTCCAGAGGAGAGCTGGGTTCTCAAGAGGTCTCAGGCCTTCTCTGGGCTTGTTTTCATCCTCAGAGCATGGGAACTTTGTGTTTTCCTCTTCTTTCTCTTCCTCTTCTTCTTCTTCTTCCTCTTCTTCCTCTTCCTCTTCTTCTTCTGCTTCTTCTGCTTCTTCTTCTTCTTCTTCTTCTTCTTCTTCTTCTTCTTCTTCTTCTTCTTCTTCTTCTTCTTCTTCTTCTTCTTCCTCTTCTTCCTCTTCCTCTTCTTCTTCTGCTTCTTCTGCTTCTTCTTCTTCTTCTTCTTCTTCTTCTTCTTCTTCTTCTTCTTCTTCCTCCTCTTCCTCTTCTTCTTCTGCTTCTTCTTCTTCCTTCTTCCTCTTCCTCCTCCTCCTCCATCATCTTTGTCATCTTTCTTCTTCCTCTTCTTCCTCTTCTTCCTCTTCTTCTTCTTCTTCCTCTTCTTCCTCTTCCTCTTCTTCTGCTTCTTCTGCTTCTTCTTCCTTCTTCCTCTTCCTCCTCCTCCTCCATCATCTTTGTCATCTTTGTCATCTTTCTTCTTCCTCTTCTTCCTCTTCTTCTTCTTCCTCTTCTTCTGCTTCTTCTTCTTCCTTCTTCCTCTTCCTCCTCCTCCTCCATCATCTTTGTCATCTTTGTCATCTTTCTTCTTCCTCTTCTTCTTCTTCTTCTTCTTCTTCTTCTTCTTCTTCTTCTTCTTCCTTCTTCCTCTTCCTCCTCCTCCTCCATCATCTTTGTCATCTTTCTTCTTCCTCTTCCTTCTCCTTCTTCTTCATCTTCTTCTTCTTTATCTTCATCTTCTTTTCTTCTCCTCCTCCTCCTTGTAAAGATATTTTATTTTCCCAATTACATGTAATAATCTTCCACAAAAATATTCTGAAGTTATAAGATCCAAATTATCTCCCTCCATCCCTTCCTTTCCCCTTCCCGGGGCTGGTAAGCAATTTGATGTGGGTTACACATGTATCTTCATTTCTAGCCTCTTTAATGGGGAAGTTGAAAGAGTTTCACAGGACTCAAAGCTGGGATTTCAGAGACGATCTAGAACAGTACTTTTATTTTACAGAGGAGGGAAGTTTAGACTCCAAGTGACTTGCCCAAGGTCACATAGGGAGTAAGTGGCAGAACAAGGATTCAGACACAAGTCCATGAATGCCAAGTCCACATGATGACTGAGCTGGAACACAGGAGCCAAGGGTCCCCAGCTATTGCTGTGAAAATGAGACCTTCATTTTATTTTCTTTTTGTATTATTATTTTAAACCTTTACAGTCTGTTTTAGAATCAATACTGTGTATTGGTTCCAAGATAGAAGAGTGGTAAGGGCTAGGCAATTTGGTGTAAGTGACTTGCCCAGAGTCATATAGCCAGGAAGTGTCTGAGGTAGTTAATGACCACGTCATATGGGTGACTTTAAGCAGCCATGGACAATCACATTTCTATTTTCCTTGGTTGGGGGCAAGGTTCTCGTGTTGTCTCCTTTGTTCGTATACTTGAATGGTTTCTCTGGTTGATGGATAGCAAGAGAAAATTTAATTAAATATACCAGTGGGTATGTTACTCCGGAAGGCTGACTTTAGACATGATGGAAAGAGAAGTTAGCCTAGAGTATGGTTAGGATTTAGAGTAGAGAGAACTGATTGACCCCAAACCAAGGAGTGGTGGTCACTGATGGCCCAGATGAACCCATTCTATCCCATGTTCTCTAGCAGATTTCCCTCTCTATTCTCGCCTTAATCAAGAGTCTCTCCCTGTCTACTGGCTGCTTCCCTACATGCTCATGTTTTATCCATCTTCAAAAACCCTTTGCATGGTCCATCCATCCTCATGAGCTATTGTCCTAGATTTCTCCTCCCTTCTCAGAGAAACTCCTTGAGAAAGTCATTTAGGATCAGTGTCTCCAATTCCCTTTCCTCTTCCTGTCTTCTTAACTTTCTTGATAGAGTAACCCTTGACTCAAAAGGCCAGTTGCATGGGACCCTTCCCCTTCTGGTGGAGATTGATTACTCCATGTCCCATGAAGGATGGTTGGTAAAAGCTAAGGAGAACACAGATCTGGGCTCATCTAGCTTCCAGTTTCAAGAGATGTACCATTTTGACCTTTCGATCGATCTCTGAAGGCCAGAAAGAATGGGGAGAAGATGACATGTCGAACTTCAAACACATGCCTATTCTCAGATCCCTACCTAGAGACTTGAATGAGTTCTGAGATTGTCTCTTGGTTGAGTGTTAAAGCCCCAGAGGGGGGCTGGACTGGGACCAGGTTCTGCAGGTAAGGAATGGGGGAAATAGTAAGAGAAAAATATGAAGGTAGAAATAGGAAGGACCTCACCTGAAGATAAGGGTGAGGGAAAAGATAAGAATCACAGTCACAATCAGTGTGGGGTCATAAGGGACCCAGTGCTGGTGGCAATGGGTTCGAGTTTATTGAAGACTGGTAGATCTTTTAAAGGTAAAAACCACAGGAATTACAAACAATCGCTAGTGAGAAAGGTCCATGGGAAAGTATAACAAGAATGTAGATAGTACAGCTGGTAGGATAGTGGTTGGGGCAAGATAATGGTTCCAGGAATCATCTGGGATTCATGGAAAGGTCAGCAGTCTTGTTATGGGAAACTAAAGGAAGGTGGAGGTGAGGGCACTTGGATCCATTCTCAGACAGACCCTAAGAATTCGACCTCTGAGGAAGGCTCTCAGATCTTTATCTAAGATAGATCCAGAGATATCAACCTTTGACAGTTGAGCCCAGTTATTTCATTCCTAACAGGAGGCTCATTTACTCTGCTGGCATATTGTTGTTGTCTGGCATATTCATTTGCATAATCCTCTCTGATTTCTGTTTGCTTCAGCTTGGATAGAAGAGGTTGTTTGCTATGGAGCCTATAAAGTCTGACATTTGGTGGAGAGGGCAGTTAAGCCTGGTGAACACAGCCTGGGGCACTTCTCCATTAAGGAATAGCTATCGGGAACTAAACTGAAACATTCTTTCCCCTAAAGATATTTAGGGAGGCATATAGATAAAATCCAGAGAAGGGCTTTGGGATACCAACCCCTTGCTTTCTTTCCTGGCAGGAATCAAAGTCTCCCTTGGAGAAGGGTAGAAGGAGGAAACTCTAGAGATATCTAGTCACATCTCCCTGGTAGTTACATTTAGATAGACCAGTGTAGACATACATAACCCACATTGGCAATACACACATCTCTCACACTACCTTCACAATATCATTCTAATATACCTCTTTTCTCCCCTCTCAGGAGGATCAGCTATCAGGGAACCAACAATCCTGTCGGAAGAGTTAGGCTAGAAAGGCAGCTAAGGATGATGAAAAGAACTTTGTCAAAGCTCTATTGAGAAACTGAGGAGGATGAAGGAAGGGACCAGGGTGGGGGCTGAGATGGAGATCACTGATGCCCAAGAGAAGGCAGAGCTGCTCAGTTTTTCATTTGACTGTTGCTTTCTCTGTCACCAAGAATGCCCTTTTGTGGCTGGGTTGACTGATGTAGGGCCTGCCATGTTCTCTGGTGGTCATAATGTATCTGCTTCTTTTATGTAGATTCCAGGGGTCCTTATCCCAGCTTAGCAAGTCAAATCTCCAGAGGACACAGCTCCACCTCTCTCTCTCTCTCCCTCTCTCTCCCTCCCTCTCTCTTTCTCTCCCTCTCTCTCTGTCTCTCTCTGTCTCTCTGTCTCTGTCTCTCTCTGTCTCTGTCTCTCTGTCTGTCTCTGTGTCTCTGTCTCTCTCCCTCTCTCTTTCTCTCTCCCTCTCTCTTTCTCTCCCTCTCTCTTTCTCTCCCTCTCTCTCTGTCTCTCTCCCTCTCTCCCTCTCTCTCTCTCTCTCTCTCTCTCTCTCTCTCTCTCTCTCTCTCTCTCTCTCTCTCTCTCTCTCTCTCTCTCTCTCTCTCTCTCTCTCTCTCTCTCTCTCTCTCTCTCTCTCTCTCTCTCTCTCCCCAAGGAAATTCCTGAGGGGCTATGGGATTCTTCTCATGTGACCAGCTTGAATCCCCATTCTGGTGTGTTCCCCCCTCATGTCAATTTCAGGGCAAGTTAATTTCTTCTCATTCTCCTCACACTCAGTTTTCTCACTTATCTACTAGTTTTTGCAAAAGGATATTTACTTTGAAGATAAAGCAAAAACACAAGGACAAAAATATACCCAGCCCCATTTCACCCTTAGCCAAAACAAAAGGTCCATTCCCCTCTCTACCATCTTGGTCACTGGGGGAGGGAGCAATTAATGAAATTGTTACAAATCATTTGCTCTGGGGCAAGCTAGGTAGCTCAGGGGATTGAGAGCCAGGCCCAGAGACAGGAGGTACTGAGTTAGAATTTTACCTCGGACACATGTGTGACCCTGGACAAGTCACTTAATCCCATTTGCCTAGCTCTTACCACTTTTCTGTGTTAGAACCGAAATTTAGTATAATTCTAAGTCAAAAGGTACAAGTTTGAAAAAAATAAACAAAAAACTAAAGTATTTGCCCTGTCAAATTCATTTTCAATGGGCCATTGCTGATGACAGTCATTCTCTTGCTTACAGATCATGGCACCTCACTGATGGCCTGGGTCAAGCAGGGTTTAGTTCCTGGCTGGCTCCTTCCTAGGCTTAGCGACTGGATTTCTGGTAGTGTAATGGTGTAACCAAACAAGGAAGGCACAAACAGGAGGGAAAAGAGTGCCAGACACAGGTTTAGGTAGTAGGCTAGAGGTGCCTGGGCCAGCCCCATGTGGGGAAGAGAACTCAAAGAGTCTGGGTTACTCCTCATGGCCCACAGGAAGGGGAAAAGAGGGCAAAGTTCCTGTTTCAAACCTTTGGTTTATATTCTGTTCTGACTCTCTAGCCAACCAAGAGGGATGTCTACACCACAGGGCAGGTATTCAGGTAACAGTCACCAAACACCTGTAGGAGCTCTGAATTAGAATCCAGTCCCTCCATTCTGCATTATCACATACCTCCAGGAGCAGCCTGAGCAAACGTGCACATTCCTAGGACAGGACCCTTTTTGGCCAGCATCCTCACTGCATGGACAATGTTATATCTGCAAATTAGGACACTTTAAATGAGAGATGCTTTCCTATGGCAGGATGTACCCACCAGAAATATACTGCTAAGTACTTCTGAGAAAAACTCTATTATACTCCCCCAAAGTCATGCCTCAAGGACATATCCTTGGCAAGAGTCATGTCCCTTGAAGACAAGACACTCCTTAGGTTACTGAGGTTGCTCGCTTCCCTACTTACCAGGGTAATTTGAGAATTGTTCTATGGAAGACAAAGGGGATGTGGCTTCCCTTCATGGCCCTAAAATCCCTGGAACCTAGAAAATGGAAATATCATTAATGGGCATCAGAAGTGGTACATTGAAGTGTAAAAATGGAACCTTGTAAGCCACGGTGGGGATTGGAGTTGGGAGCAGATACTTTCTTTGCCCTTCCTCTGGTCATTGAGAATGACAACAACTAATGGGTGCTGGGTCCATCTAATGGGGTCCAGCAAGGGAGAGTCCATTATTAAATTTTCAGTGTGAGCATTTAGATCTCAGAAGTTAGCAAGTGCTACAAATCAGGACTAAATTTATTGTTTTGTTGATTATCTAGACTTAAGAAAGTGTTAGTAATGCGATTAAACATTTTTAAAGAGATATTTTAATTATTTTGTATTATGGATTTCAGAAGTAAAATGTCATAGATATCCAAATATCAATTCATCTCCAAAAGAAACTACTTTTTAAATCTTGAAGTGTTTTATGTGTTATTTATTCTTTTTTTTAATGGAAACATTTTATTTTATTAATTAATTTAGAATATTTTTCCACGGTTCCATGATTCATGTTCCACCCCTCCAGCCGACACACAATTCCACTGGGTTTTACATGTGTCATTGATCAGAACTCATTTCCATATTGCTGATATTTGTACCAAGGTGATCGCTTAGAGTCTACATCCCCAATCATATCCCCATCAAATCATGTGATCAAGCAGCTGTTTTTCTTCTGTGTTTCTACTTCCACAGTTAAAAGAAATTACTTCTGATTGAAGAGAACAGAAAGGAAATAACCTGTAAGAGTAGGACAAATGGGAGCCAAAATGGCAGAGAAGGTACACAGACCATCTGATGGCTACCAAATTGCCCTCCAAAAAACTATGATATTACACAAATGAATTCTGGTGGCAAAACCCACAAAAAGGCAAGTTAAAGTAATGTTTCAGCCCAAAACAACTTAGAAGGCTGACACAAAAGATCTAGTGCACCAGAGTAGAAGCAGAGTGCAAAGAAGAATGCAAGGTAGACTGCACTGTGGCAACAAGCCTTGGGGGTGGCTGAGTCAGCAGCAAAAGCTTCTGGAGTTATCAGTCACAGACAGTGGGGTGGGGTTGGTGGGGACAACTGCTCAGAAAGAGATAACAGAGATCCCTTTGCTAACTCTAGGTGCAAGGCTCTTATACAGTGCCCATACACAGATCCAGGTGGCAGTCCTGGGTTGGGGTCTCAGGATGAGGAGGAGCACCAGCATATAGCAACACTTGCAGCCACAGGGGAGGAGGGGACCCTGCTCACAGTTCCAAGATAGAAAAGAATGCTTGGGGTTACTCACAGATCAGAGCACAGGCTGGGACAGTATTAAGCAGCCTCTCCTTACATCATACCACCTTGGAAGAACTGGAAGCAGATAGATCCCCAGTGCCAGCTCTGAAGGCAGCACAAAGAATCTGAAGCTTGGAACAATGCTCCCTTCACCACAGTTACCAAGCCCAACTTTAATAGTTTTGTTTTGTTTTTTCAATTAAAAGGTAATAAAAAAAAATATGGGAAAAGAGCCAACAACCAACAAAAGAAACTCAGCATGGAAAGATAGTTTGGTAATCTGGTCTCAGACACTTCCTAGCTGTATGACCCTGGGCAAGTCACTTAACCCTCACTGCCTAGCCTTTACTACTCTTCTGCCTTGGAACCAATACATAATATTGATTCTAAGGTAAAAGGTAAGGGAAAAAAGAAAGAAAGAAAGAAAGAAAGAAAGAAAGAAAGAAAGAAAGAAAGAAAGAAAGAAAGAAAGAAACAAACAAACAAACAAACAAACAAACAAACAAACAAACAAACAAGGAAGGAAGGAAGGAGGGAGGGAAGGAGAGAAGGAGAGAAGGAAGGAAAGGAGAGAAGGAAGGAAAGGAGAAAAGGAGGGAAGGAAGAAAGATATTTTGGCAATAGGGAAGACCAAAATGCAAACTCAGAACAACAAAGTCATTACTGCTTCATCTAAAGCCTCCAAGAAAAATGTGAATTGTTCTCAAGCCAAAAAAGAAGTAATGGAGGAGCTCAAAAATAAATAAAAATCAATTAAGAGAGACAGAATAAAAGTTGGGAAAAGAAACAAGAGTGATGCAGGAAAATCATGAAAAAGGAGTTGATAGCCTGGTAACAGAGGCACCAAAAAAAATGCTGAAGAAATCCATATCTTAAAAAATAGAAAAAGTCAATTGGTAAAAAAGGCACAAACATCCACCAAATAAACAAACTCCTTTAAAAAGTAGAACTGGCCAAATGGAAAAAGACATACAAAAATGCATCAAAAAGAAGAATTTCTTAAAAGGCAGAATTGGAAAAAGAGGGGGGAAAAATCACTGACGAAAAGAATTCTTTAAAAAGTAACAAATGAAAAAGAAGTTATATAAGTTTACTCAAGAAAATCCTGTCTTAAAAATTAGAATTGGGCAAGTAGAAGCTAATGACTTCATGAGACTTCAAGCAACAATCCAACAGAGTCAAAGGAATGAAAATATAGAAGAAAATGTGAAATATCTAATTGGAAAAACAATTGACCCAGAAAAATAAATCCAGGAGAGATAATATAAGAATTATTGAACTACCAGAAAGTCATTATAAAAAAAAAAAGCTTAGACATCATCTTTCAAAAAATTATTATGATATTCCAGGACCAGAGAGAAAATTAGAAATGGAAAGAATCCATTGATCACCTTCTGAAAGAGACCCCAAAAGGATAACTCTTAGGAATATTACAGTAGAAAATATTGCAAGCAACCAAAAAGAAACAATTCAAATATCATAGAGCTACAGTCAAGGTAACACAAAATTTAGTAGCTTCTACATTAAAGGATTGGAGGGCATGGAATATGATAGTCTATAGGGCAGAGGAGTTGGGTGTAAGAATGTAACACTAATCTGAATCCTTATTCTTTTGAGGTTGCAATTCAATCCCACCCTTTGAATGAATTAAGAACAAGGGTTGGGGCTTAACTGTATAAGGAGAATGCACTCACTCTCTGGGAAGACATCAGAAGTCTTCTAGTGCCCTGACACCTGGAAGATATTTGCTTCTTGCCCCACGTGACTCCTGGCATCCAGAAGACCAGCCTGATCTGGATGGAGGTCAAGTCCACCAAATCAGGGAAATTTAGAAAAAAAATGGCATCATGGAAAGATATTTTTGGGTCTGGAAAAAAAGGGAGCCTCTTGGGCCCTGAAATCATGGTGAGAGGAAGCAACCAGGTAAGCTCAAACCCAGATAAATGCTTGCTAGGAGAGGAGGCTTGTGAAAGGAACATCTGGCCATAAGTGCTGGTGCCTCTTTCCCCCCTTTAACACACTCTTTTAATTTATTTAATAAATAATTATTAAGATACAGTCTCTATAGGATTTTAATCTTTTTTTTATTTTATTTTTTTTTAAAATAAAACCCTTACCTTCCGTCTTGGAGTCAATACTGGGTATTGGCTCCAAGGCAGAAGAGTGGTAAGGGCTAGGCAATGGGGGTCAAGTGACTTGCCCAGGGTCACACAGCTAGGAAGTGGCTGAGGCCGGATTTGAACCTAGGACCTCCCGTCTCTAGGCCTGGCTCTCAATCCACTGAGCTACCCAGCTGCCCCCAGGATTTTAATCTTAACATAGGACTTCAACCAAGAATGCTTACCTAGTAGAATTGAGCATAACCATTCAGGGGAAAAAATGGGTCTTCAATAAAATAGAGGGCTTTCAAACATTCCTGATGAAAAGACTGGAGCTGAATGACTCTCAAATACAAGACACAAATGAAGTCTAAAAAGGAATACAGAAAAGAGAAATCAAAAGATATTCAATAAGGTTAAACTGTTCATGAATTTACCTAGGAAGATGCTTCTTATAACTCCCAAGAACTTTATTATTATTAGGGCAGTTAAAAGTAGAATGCACAGAGGGCAAGGGTGTAAGTCAAATAGTATAGATATGATATCTAAAAAAATAAAATTAAGGAGTGAGAAAGAGGAATGCATTGGGAGAAGGGGGAAGGGAAAATAGAATGGGGTAATCATCCCCCATAAAAGAGGTATGAAAGAGCTTTTATAATGGAGGGGAGCACATGAACTTTACTCTCATTGGAATTGGCTCAATGAGGGAAGAACATATACAATCAAGTGGATATAGAAATCTATTGTACCCTACCAGAAACAGGAAGGGTAGGGTATAAAAGAAAGGGGTGGAGTTGATAGAAAAGATGACAAATTGGGGAGGGGAGGTTAGAAACTAAACAAGGGGAGATAAGATGGAGAGTAATACACAGTAATCATAATGATAAAAACATTTTTTTACAAGTCTCTCTAGTAAAAGGTTTTATTTCTCAGATAGAGAAATGAGTTGGATGTATAAAAATATAAGCCATTCCCCAAATGATAAATGGTCAAAGGATATGGCAAGCAGTTTGAAAAGTAAATAAAGAGCTTTATAGTCATGCAAAAAATACTCTAAATTCCTATTAATTAAAAAGTGCAAATTAAAACAACTCTGTGTACCATGCCACACCTATCAGATTGACTGGTAATGTTATATAGAAAACAACTGGTATATAATTTGTGTAAGCCACCTGTAAATATCCTGAAGAATAATCTCTGTTCTTAAGCACTTTGAAAATATTTCTAACTAAATTATTGTAAACTTTTTTCAATGGTTAGGGTGATAGCGATATAAAAAATGGGTTTTAGAGATGAAATCAGCCCCAAATTTGTAAATTAATTTTGTCTGTATGAGTGTGTCACAAACAAAAGAGTGGTTGCCTTAAAACTGTGACCATAAAAATATGGTTTCAAGACAGTGTCTTGCTTTAAATAAAAAATAAAGTGGTCGCCATAGGAAAAATTCCCAAATATGAAAATACCCAAGTCAGCTGGGTTTTATGGAGATTTTAATTAATACAAATAAAGGAATTAAGGAAAGGGAGAGAAAAGTAAGAGGGAATAGTAGAAAAAAGCCTAGACCAGCCTAGGTTTAAGAGAGACCAGTCAGTCTTTAATCACTCACCACAAGATTTTTCCAAGCAAAATTCTAGTGTTCAAAGAGACCCTCCAGTTTAGCTCAGGAAGCTCCACTTTAGCTTCCAAGGCTTCATTTTTATTCAGAGGCCTTCTGGCCTCCTTTTAAAGAGAATTTTCTCCTATGTCACCTCCCCTAAGTTTTCACATCTAACAATCACAGTAGATGTTTTCACAGGACTGACCATTCTTAATTCACATCTTCTTTAGTTCTCAACTTCTCTGGGTAGACTAAAACTTCTAAGTAAGTTCACACCTCTTTGCCCCTTGCAAGTTTGCAAGTTGCCTGACCTTTTAGTGATTAATTTGACCTTCATAGGTACTTAGCACCCTTTTGTATTACATCTAAAAATAGACCTAGCTTAAGGGATTTTGCCTTACTTTAAGTATGGGTTAAGTACTTTTCCTTGTTCAGTAAGGAGTTTACAACTTCATCTTCCCCTAAAGTATGCATAAGTATGGGTGGAGTAATGTTAGAGTTCTCACATTCCTGATCAAGTACCTTCATTGTTTAAAATGGGGAATGGTCTTAACCAAATGTTCTAAGGTAGAATCTGAGAATTTTTAACATTCACAATCTGAGAAATTTTAAGATTCACAAGTGAAATCTTTGTGAACACCATGGAGGTGTGCAGAAGGTGAGTGTTCAGCAAACCACTGTACAATTTTTTTCCATGTGCTAAAAATTGAGCCAAGCAGCTTAACAAGGCTTTGAGCTTTTCTACCTAGCATGCACTTGTCTCCTCACTGCCTCCAGGTGCCAGGCTACCTCCTCTCTCTCAAGGGTTTAAATTTGCCACTTCAAAGATCTCTATAAGTGATGATATTGTTGCCCTTGTTGTTGGCTCCAGAATATGTAAAACTGGGGATTACAGGAAATGGTGCCCCTCTGGCTGTCTTCCCTTCCATTGCTGGTCACCCTAGACATTAGGGTATGATGGTGGGCATGGGCCAGAATGATAGCTACAAGGGAGATGAGGTCCAGAGCAAGTACCCTAAAGTACCTCATTGAACAGGGTATTAGCACCAACTGGGATAACATGGACAAGATCTGGCATCATGCTTTCTATGATATTACACAAATGAATTCTGGTGGCAAAACCCACAAAAAGGCAAGTTAAAGTAATGTTTCAGCCCAAAACAACTTAGAAGGCTGACACAAAAGATCTAGTGCACCAGAGTAGAAGCAGAGTGCAAAGAAGAATGCAAGGTAGACTGCACTGTGGCAACAAGCCTTGGGGGTGGCTGAGTCAGCAGCAAAAGCTTCTGGAGTTATCAGTCACAGACAGTGGGGTGGGGTTGGTGGGGACAACTGCTCAGAAAGAGATAACAGAGATCCCTTTGCTAACTCTAGGTGCAAGGCTCTTATACAGTGCCCATACACAGATCCAGGTGGCAGTCCTGGGTTGGGGTCTCAGGATGAGGAGGAGCACCAGCATATAGCAACACTTGCAGCCACAGGGGAGGAGGGGACCCTGCTCACAGTTCCAAGATAGAAAAGAATGCTTGGGGTTACTCACAGATCAGAGCACAGGCTGGGACAGTATTAAGCAGCCTCTCCTTACATCATACCACCTTGGAAGAACTGGAAGCAGATAGATCCCCAGTGCCAGCTCTGAAGGCAGCACAAAGAATCTGAAGCTTGGAACAATGCTCCCTTCACCACAGTTACCAAGCCCAACTTTAATAGTTTTGTTTTGTTTTTTCAATTAAAAGGTAATAAAAAAAAATATGGGAAAAGAGCCAACAACCAACAAAAGAAACTCAGCATGGAAAGATAGTTTGGTAATCTGGTCTCAGACACTTCCTAGCTGTATGACCCTGGGCAAGTCACTTAACCCTCACTGCCTAGCCTTTACTACTCTTCTGCCTTGGAACCAATACATAATATTGATTCTAAGGTAAAAGGTAAGGGAAAAAAGAAAGAAAGAAAGAAAGAAAGAAAGAAAGAAAGAAAGAAAGAAAGAAAGAAAGAAAGAAACAAACAAACAAACAAACAAACAAACAAACAAACAAACAAACAAGGAAGGAAGGAAGGAGGGAGGGAAGGAGAGAAGGAGAGAAGGAAGGAAAGGAGAGAAGGAAGGAAAGGAGAAAAGGAGGGAAGGAAGAAAGATATTTTGGCAATAGGGAAGACCAAAATGCAAACTCAGAACAACAAAGTCATTACTGCTTCATCTAAAGCCTCCAAGAAAAATGTGAATTGTTCTCAAGCCAAAAAAGAAGTAATGGAGGAGCTCAAAAATAAATAAAAATCAATTAAGAGAGACAGAATAAAAGTTGGGAAAAGAAACAAGAGTGATGCAGGAAAATCATGAAAAAGGAGTTGATAGCCTGGTAACAGAGGCACCAAAAAAAATGCTGAAGAAATCCATATCTTAAAAAATAGAAAAAGTCAATTGGTAAAAAAGGCACAAACATCCACCAAATAAACAAACTCCTTTAAAAAGTAGAACTGGCCAAATGGAAAAAGACATACAAAAATGCATCAAAAAGAAGAATTTCTTAAAAGGCAGAATTGGAAAAAGAGGGGGGAAAAATCACTGACGAAAAGAATTCTTTAAAAAGTAACAAATGAAAAAGAAGTTATATAAGTTTACTCAAGAAAATCCTGTCTTAAAAATTAGAATTGGGCAAGTAGAAGCTAATGACTTCATGAGACTTCAAGCAACAATCCAACAGAGTCAAAGGAATGAAAATATAGAAGAAAATGTGAAATATCTAATTGGAAAAACAATTGACCCAGAAAAATAAATCCAGGAGAGATAATATAAGAATTATTGAACTACCAGAAAGTCATTATAAAAAAAAAAAGCTTAGACATCATCTTTCAAAAAATTATTATGATATTCCAGGACCAGAGAGAAAATTAGAAATGGAAAGAATCCATTGATCACCTTCTGAAAGAGACCCCAAAAGGATAACTCTTAGGAATATTACAGTAGAAAATATTGCAAGCAACCAAAAAGAAACAATTCAAATATCATAGAGCTACAGTCAAGGTAACACAAAATTTAGTAGCTTCTACATTAAAGGATTGGAGGGCATGGAATATGATAGTCTATAGGGCAGAGGAGTTGGGTGTAAGAATGTAACACTAATCTGAATCCTTATTCTTTTGAGGTTGCAATTCAATCCCACCCTTTGAATGAATTAAGAACAAGGGTTGGGGCTTAACTGTATAAGGGGAATGCACTCACTCTCTGGGAAGACATCAGAAGTCTTCTAGTGCCCTGACACCTGGAAGATATTTGCTTCTTGCCCCACGTGACTCCTGGCATCCAGAAGACCAGCCTGATCTGGATGGAGGTCAAGTCCACCAAATCAGGGAAATTTAGAAAAAAAATGGCATCATGGAAAGATATTTTTGGGTCTGGAAAAAAAGGGAGCCTCTTGGGCCCTGAAATCATGGTGAGAGGAAGCAACCAGGTAAGCTCAAACCCAGATAAATGCTTGCTAGGAGAGGAGGCTTGTGAAAGGAACATCTGGCCATAAGTGCTGGTGCCTCTTTCCCCCCTTTAACACACTCTTTTAATTTATTTAATAAATAATTATTAAGATACAGTCTCTATAGGATTTTAATCTTTTTTTTTATTTTTTTTTAAATAAAACCCTTACCTTCCATCTTGGAGTCAATACTGGGTATTGGCTCCAAGGCAGAAGAGTGGTAAGGGCTAGGCAATGGGGGTCAAGTGACTTGCCCAGGGTCACACAGCTAGGAAGTGGCTGAGGCTGGATTTGAACCTAGGACCTCCCGTCTCTAGGCCTGGCTCTCAATCCACTGAGCTACCCAGCTGCCCCCAGGATTTTAATCTTAACATAGGACTTCAACCAAGAATGCTTACCTAGTAGAATTGAGCATAACCATTCAGGGGAAAAAATGGGTCTTCAATAAAATAGAGGGCTTTCAAACATTCCTGATGAAAAGACTGGAGCTGAATGACTCTCAAATACAAGACACAAATGAAGTCTAAAAAGGAATACAGAAAAGAGAAATCAAAAGATATTCAATAAGGTTAAACTGTTCATGAATTTACCTAGGAAGATGCTTCTTATAACTCCCAAGAACTTTATTATTATTAGGGCAGTTAAAAGTAGAATGCACAGAGGGCAAGGGTGTAAGTCAAATAGTATAGATATGATATCTAAAAAAATAAAATTAAGGAGTGAGAAAGAGGAATGCATTGGGAGAAGGGGGAAGGGAAAATAGAATGGGGTAATCATCCCCCATAAAAGAGGTATGAAAGAGCTTTTATAATGGAGGGGAGCACATGAACTTTACTCTCATTGGAATTGGCTCAATGAGGGAAGAACATATACAATCAAGTGGATATAGAAATCTATTGTACCCTACCAGAAACAGGAAGGGTAGGGTATAAAAGAAAGGGGTGGAGTTGATAGAAAAGATGACAAATTGGGGAGGGGAGGTTAGAAACTAAACAAGGGGAGATAAGATGGAGAGTAATACACAGTAATCATAATGATAAAAACATTTTTTTACAAGTCTCTCTAGTAAAAGGTTTTATTTCTCAGATAGAGAAATGAGTTGGATGTATAAAAATATAAGCCATTCCCCAAATGATAAATGGTCAAAGGATATGGCAAGCAGTTTGAAAAGTAAATAAAGAGCTTTATAGTCATGCAAAAAATACTCTAAATTCCTATTAATTAAAAAGTGCAAATTAAAACAACTCTGTGTACCATGCCACACCTATCAGATTGACTGGTAATGTTATATAGAAAACAACTGGTATATAATTTGTGTAAGCCACCTGTAAATATCCTGAAGAATAATCTCTGTTCTTAAGCACTTTGAAAATATTTCTAACTAAATTATTGTAAACTTTTTTCAATGGTTAGGGTGATAGCGATATAAAAAATGGGTTTTAGAGATGAAATCAGCCCCAAATTTGTAAATTAATTTTGTCTGTATGAGTGTGTCACAAACAAAAGAGTGGTTGCCTTAAAACTGTGACCATAAAAATATGGTTTCAAGACAGTGTCTTGCTTTAAATAAAAAATAAAGTGGTCGCCATAGGAAAAATTCCCAAATATGAAAATACCCAAGTCAGCTGGGTTTTATGGAGATTTTAATTAATACAAATAAAGGAATTAAGGAAAGGGAGAGAAAAGTAAGAGGGAATAGTAGAAAAAAGCCTAGACCAGCCTAGGTTTAAGAGAGACCAGTCAGTCTTTAATCACTCACCACAAGATTTTTCCAAGCAAAATTCTAGTGTTCAAAGAGACCCTCCAGTTTAGCTCAGGAAGCTCCACTTTAGCTTCCAAGGCTTCATTTTTATTCAGAGGCCTTCTGGCCTCCTTTTAAAGAGAATTTTCTCCTATGTCACCTCCCCTAAGTTTTCACATCTAACAATCACAGTAGATGTTTTCACAGGACTGACCATTCTTAATTCACATCTTCTTTAGTTCTCAACTTCTCTGGGTAGACTAAAACTTCTAAGTAAGTTCACACCTCTTTGCCCCTTGCAAGTTTGCAAGTTGCCTGACCTTTTAGTGATTAATTTGACCTTCATAGGTACTTAGCACCCTTTTGTATTACATCTAAAAATAGACCTAGCTTAAGGGATTTTGCCTTACTTTAAGTATGGGTTAAGTACTTTTCCTTGTTCAGTAAGGAGTTTACAACTTCATCTTCCCCTAAAGTATGCATAAGTATGGGTGGAGTAATGTTAGAGTTCTCACATTCCTGATCAAGTACCTTCATTGTTTAAAATGGGGAATGGTCTTAACCAAATGTTCTAAGGTAGAATCTGAGAATTTTTAACATTCACAATCTGAGAAATTTTAAGATTCACAAGTGAAATCTTTGTGAACACCATGGAGGTGTGCAGAAGGTGAGTGTTCAGCAAACCACTGTACAATTTTTTTCCATGTGCTAAAAATTGAGCCAAGCAGCTTAACAAGGCTTTGAGCTTTTCTACCTAGCATGCACTTGTCTCCTCACTGCCTCCAGGTGCCAGGCTACCTCCTCTCTCTCAAGGGTTTAAATTTGCCACTTCAAAGATCTCTATAAGTGATGATATTGTTGCCCTTGTTGTTGGCTCCAGAATATGTAAAACTGGGGATTACAGGAAATGGTGCCCCTCTGGCTGTCTTCCCTTCCATTGCTGGTCACCCTAGACATTAGGGTATGATGGTGGGCATGGGCCAGAATGATAGCTACAAGGGAGATGAGGTCCAGAGCAAGTACCCTAAAGTACCTCATTGAACAGGGTATTAGCACCAACTGGGATAACATGGACAAGATCTGGCATCATGCTTTCTATGATATTACACAAATGAATTCTGGTGGCAAAACCCACAAAAAGGCAAGTTAAAGTAATGTTTCAGCCCAAAACAACTTAGAAGGCTGACACAAAAGATCTAGTGCACCAGAGTAGAAGCAGAGTGCAAAGAAGAATGCAAGGTAGACTGCACTGTGGCAACAAGCCTTGGGGGTGGCTGAGTCAGCAGCAAAAGCTTCTGGAGTTATCAGTCACAGACAGTGGGGTGGGGTTGGTGGGGACAACTGCTCAGAAAGAGATAACAGAGATCCCTTTGCTAACTCTAGGTGCAAGGCTCTTATACAGTGCCCATACACAGATCCAGGTGGCAGTCCTGGGTTGGGGTCTCAGGATGAGGAGGAGCACCAGCATATAGCAACACTTGCAGCCACAGGGGAGGAGGGGACCCTGCTCACAGTTCCAAGATAGAAAAGAATGCTTGGGGTTACTCACAGATCAGAGCACAGGCTGGGACAGTATTAAGCAGCCTCTCCTTACATCATACCACCTTGGAAGAACTGGAAGCAGATAGATCCCCAGTGCCAGCTCTGAAGGCAGCACAAAGAATCTGAAGCTTGGAACAATGCTCCCTTCACCACAGTTACCAAGCCCAACTTTAATAGTTTTGTTTTGTTTTTTCAATTAAAAGGTAATAAAAAAAAATATGGGAAAAGAGCCAACAACCAACAAAAGAAACTCAGCATGGAAAGATAGTTTGGTAATCTGGTCTCAGACACTTCCTAGCTGTATGACCCTGGGCAAGTCACTTAACCCTCACTGCCTAGCCTTTACTACTCTTCTGCCTTGGAACCAATACATAATATTGATTCTAAGGTAAAAGGTAAGGGAAAAAAGAAAGAAAGAAAGAAAGAAAGAAAGAAAGAAAGAAAGAAAGAAAGAAAGAAAGAAAGAAAGAAACAAACAAACAAACAAACAAACAAACAAACAAGGAAGGAAGGAAGGAGGGAGGGAAGGAGAGAAGGAGAGAAGGAAGGAAAGGAGAGAAGGAAGGAAAGGAGAAAAGGAGGGAAGGAAGAAAGATATTTTGGCAATAGGGAAGACCAAAATGCAAACTCAGAACAACAAAGTCATTACTGCTTCATCTAAAGCCTCCAAGAAAAATGTGAATTGTTCTCAAGCCAAAAAAGAAGTAATGGAGGAGCTCAAAAATAAATAAAAATCAATTAAGAGAGACAGAATAAAAGTTGGGAAAAGAAACAAGAGTGATGCAGGAAAATCATGAAAAAGGAGTTGATAGCCTGGTAACAGAGGCACCAAAAAAAATGCTGAAGAAATCCATATCTTAAAAAATAGAAAAAGTCAATTGGTAAAAAAGGCACAAACATCCACCAAATAAACAAACTCCTTTAAAAAGTAGAACTGGCCAAATGGAAAAAGACATACAAAAATGCATCAAAAAGAAGAATTTCTTAAAAGGCAGAATTGGAAAAAGAGGGGGGAAAAATCACTGACGAAAAGAATTCTTTAAAAAGTAACAAATGAAAAAGAAGTTATATAAGTTTACTCAAGAAAATCCTGTCTTAAAAATTAGAATTGGGCAAGTAGAAGCTAATGACTTCATGAGACTTCAAGCAACAATCCAACAGAGTCAAAGGAATGAAAATATAGAAGAAAATGTGAAATATCTAATTGGAAAAACAATTGACCCAGAAAAATAAATCCAGGAGAGATAATATAAGAATTATTGAACTACCAGAAAGTCATTATAAAAAAAAAAAGCTTAGACATCATCTTTCAAAAAATTATTATGATATTCCAGGACCAGAGAGAAAATTAGAAATGGAAAGAATCCATTGATCACCTTCTGAAAGAGACCCCAAAAGGATAACTCTTAGGAATATTACAGTAGAAAATATTGCAAGCAACCAAAAAGAAACAATTCAAATATCATAGAGCTACAGTCAAGGTAACACAAAATTTAGTAGCTTCTACATTAAAGGATTGGAGGGCATGGAATATGATAGTCTATAGGGCAGAGGAGTTGGGTGTAAGAATGTAACACTAATCTGAATCCTTATTCTTTTGAGGTTGCAATTCAATCCCACCCTTTGAATGAATTAAGAACAAGGGTTGGGGCTTAACTGTATAAGGGGAATGCACTCACTCTCTGGGAAGACATCAGAAGTCTTCTAGTGCCCTGACACCTGGAAGATATTTGCTTCTTGCCCCACGTGACTCCTGGCATCCAGAAGACCAGCCTGATCTGGATGGAGGTCAAGTCCACCAAATCAGGGAAATTTAGAAAAAAAATGGCATCATGGAAAGATATTTTTGGGTCTGGAAAAAAAGGGAGCCTCTTGGGCCCTGAAATCATGGTGAGAGGAAGCAACCAGGTAAGCTCAAACCCAGATAAATGCTTGCTAGGAGAGGAGGCTTGTGAAAGGAACATCTGGCCATAAGTGCTGGTGCCTCTTTCCCCCCTTTAACACACTCTTTTAATTTATTTAATAAATAATTATTAAGATACAGTCTCTATAGGATTTTAATCTTTTTTTTTATTTTTTTTTAAATAAAACCCTTACCTTCCATCTTGGAGTCAATACTGGGTATTGGCTCCAAGGCAGAAGAGTGGTAAGGGCTAGGCAATGGGGGTCAAGTGACTTGCCCAGGGTCACACAGCTAGGAAGTGGCTGAGGCTGGATTTGAACCTAGGACCTCCCGTCTCTAGGCCTGGCTCTCAATCCACTGAGCTACCCAGCTGCCCCCAGGATTTTAATCTTAACATAGGACTTCAACCAAGAATGCTTACCTAGTAGAATTGAGCATAACCATTCAGGGGAAAAAATGGGTCTTCAATAAAATAGAGGGCTTTCAAACATTCCTGATGAAAAGACTGGAGCTGAATGACTCTCAAATACAAGACACAAATGAAGTCTAAAAAGGAATACAGAAAAGAGAAATCAAAAGATATTCAATAAGGTTAAACTGTTCATGAATTTACCTAGGAAGATGCTTCTTATAACTCCCAAGAACTTTATTATTATTAGGGCAGTTAAAAGTAGAATGCACAGAGGGCAAGGGTGTAAGTCAAATAGTATAGATATGATATCTAAAAAAATAAAATTAAGGAGTGAGAAAGAGGAATGCATTGGGAGAAGGGGGAAGGGAAAATAGAATGGGGTAATCATCCCCCATAAAAGAGGTATGAAAGAGCTTTTATAATGGAGGGGAGCACATGAACTTTACTCTCATTGGAATTGGCTCAATGAGGGAAGAACATATACAATCAAGTGGATATAGAAATCTATTGTACCCTACCAGAAACAGGAAGGGTAGGGTATAAAAGAAAGGGGTGGAGTTGATAGAAAAGATGACAAATTGGGGAGGGGAGGTTAGAAACTAAACAAGGGGAGATAAGATGGAGAGTAATACACAGTAATCATAATGATAAAAACATTTTTTTACAAGTCTCTCTAGTAAAAGGTTTTATTTCTCAGATAGAGAAATGAGTTGGATGTATAAAAATATAAGCCATTCCCCAAATGATAAATGGTCAAAGGATATGGCAAGCAGTTTGAAAAGTAAATAAAGAGCTTTATAGTCATGCAAAAAATACTCTAAATTCCTATTAATTAAAAAGTGCAAATTAAAACAACTCTGTGTACCATGCCACACCTATCAGATTGACTGGTAATGTTATATAGAAAACAACTGGTATATAATTTGTGTAAGCCACCTGTAAATATCCTGAAGAATAATCTCTGTTCTTAAGCACTTTGAAAATATTTCTAACTAAATTATTGTAAACTTTTTTCAATGGTTAGGGTGATAGCGATATAAAAAATGGGTTTTAGAGATGAAATCAGCCCCAAATTTGTAAATTAATTTTGTCTGTATGAGTGTGTCACAAACAAAAGAGTGGTTGCCTTAAAACTGTGACCATAAAAATATGGTTTCAAGACAGTGTCTTGCTTTAAATAAAAAATAAAGTGGTCGCCATAGGAAAAATTCCCAAATATGAAAATACCCAAGTCAGCTGGGTTTTATGGAGATTTTAATTAATACAAATAAAGGAATTAAGGAAAGGGAGAGAAAAGTAAGAGGGAATAGTAGAAAAAAGCCTAGACCAGCCTAGGTTTAAGAGAGACCAGTCAGTCTTTAATCACTCACCACAAGATTTTTCCAAGCAAAATTCTAGTGTTCAAAGAGACCCTCCAGTTTAGCTCAGGAAGCTCCACTTTAGCTTCCAAGGCTTCATTTTTATTCAGAGGCCTTCTGGCCTCCTTTTAAAGAGAATTTTCTCCTATGTCACCTCCCCTAAGTTTTCACATCTAACAATCACAGTAGATGTTTTCACAGGACTGACCATTCTTAATTCACATCTTCTTTAGTTCTCAACTTCTCTGGGTAGACTAAAACTTCTAAGTAAGTTCACACCTCTTTGCCCCTTGCAAGTTTGCAAGTTGCCTGACCTTTTAGTGATTAATTTGACCTTCATAGGTACTTAGCACCCTTTTGTATTACATCTAAAAATAGACCTAGCTTAAGGGATTTTGCCTTACTTTAAGTATGGGTTAAGTACTTTTCCTTGTTCAGTAAGGAGTTTACAACTTCATCTTCCCCTAAAGTATGCATAAGTATGGGTGGAGTAATGTTAGAGTTCTCACATTCCTGATCAAGTACCTTCATTGTTTAAAATGGGGAATGGTCTTAACCAAATGTTCTAAGGTAGAATCTGAGAATTTTTAACATTCACAATCTGAGAAATTTTAAGATTCACAAGTGAAATCTTTGTGAACACCATGGAGGTGTGCAGAAGGTGAGTGTTCAGCAAACCACTGTACAATTTTTTTCCATGTGCTAAAAATTGAGCCAAGCAGCTTAACAAGGCTTTGAGCTTTTCTACCTAGCATGCACTTGTCTCCTCACTGCCTCCAGGTGCCAGGCTACCTCCTCTCTCTCAAGGGTTTAAATTTGCCACTTCAAAGATCTCTATAAGTGATGATATTGTTGCCCTTGTTGTTGGCTCCAGAATATGTAAAACTGGGGATTACAGGAAATGGTGCCCCTCTGGCTGTCTTCCCTTCCATTGCTGGTCACCCTAGACATTAGGGTATGATGGTGGGCATGGGCCAGAATGATAGCTACAAGGGAGATGAGGTCCAGAGCAAGTACCCTAAAGTACCTCATTGAACAGGGTATTAGCACCAACTGGGATAACATGGACAAGATCTGGCATCATGCTTTCTATGATATTACACAAATGAATTCTGGTGGCAAAACCCACAAAAAGGCAAGTTAAAGTAATGTTTCAGCCCAAAACAACTTAGAAGGCTGACACAAAAGATCTAGTGCACCAGAGTAGAAGCAGAGTGCAAAGAAGAATGCAAGGTAGACTGCACTGTGGCAACAAGCCTTGGGGGTGGCTGAGTCAGCAGCAAAAGCTTCTGGAGTTATCAGTCACAGACAGTGGGGTGGGGTTGGTGGGGACAACTGCTCAGAAAGAGATAACAGAGATCCCTTTGCTAACTCTAGGTGCAAGGCTCTTATACAGTGCCCATACACAGATCCAGGTGGCAGTCCTGGGTTGGGGTCTCAGGATGAGGAGGAGCACCAGCATATAGCAACACTTGCAGCCACAGGGGAGGAGGGGACCCTGCTCACAGTTCCAAGATAGAAAAGAATGCTTGGGGTTACTCACAGATCAGAGCACAGGCTGGGACAGTATTAAGCAGCCTCTCCTTACATCATACCACCTTGGAAGAACTGGAAGCAGATAGATCCCCAGTGCCAGCTCTGAAGGCAGCACAAAGAATCTGAAGCTTGGAACAATGCTCCCTTCACCACAGTTACCAAGCCCAACTTTAATAGTTTTGTTTTGTTTTTTCAATTAAAAGGTAATAAAAAAAAATATGGGAAAAGAGCCAACAACCAACAAAAGAAACTCAGCATGGAAAGATAGTTTGGTAATCTGGTCTCAGACACTTCCTAGCTGTATGACCCTGGGCAAGTCACTTAACCCTCACTGCCTAGCCTTTACTACTCTTCTGCCTTGGAACCAATACATAATATTGATTCTAAGGTAAAAGGTAAGGGAAAAAAGAAAGAAAGAAAGAAAGAAAGAAAGAAAGAAAGAAAGAAAGAAAGAAAGAAAGAAAGAAAGAAAGAAAGAAAGAAAGAAAGAAAGAAACAAACAAACAAACAAACAAACAAACAAGGAAGGAAGGAAGGAGGGAGGGAAGGAGAGAAGGAGAGAAGGAAGGAAAGGAGAGAAGGAAGGAAAGGAGAAAAGGAGGGAAGGAAGAAAGATATTTTGGCAATAGGGAAGACCAAAATGCAAACTCAGAACAACAAAGTCATTACTGCTTCATCTAAAGCCTCCAAGAAAAATGTGAATTGTTCTCAAGCCAAAAAAGAAGTAATGGAGGAGCTCAAAAATAAATAAAAATCAATTAAGAGAGACAGAATAAAAGTTGGGAAAAGAAACAAGAGTGATGCAGGAAAATCATGAAAAAGGAGTTGATAGCCTGGTAACAGAGGCACCAAAAAAAATGCTGAAGAAATCCATATCTTAAAAAATAGAAAAAGTCAATTGGTAAAAAAGGCACAAACATCCACCAAATAAACAAACTCCTTTAAAAAGTAGAACTGGCCAAATGGAAAAAGACATACAAAAATGCATCAAAAAGAAGAATTTCTTAAAAGGCAGAATTGGAAAAAGAGGGGGGAAAAATCACTGACGAAAAGAATTCTTTAAAAAGTAACAAATGAAAAAGAAGTTATATAAGTTTACTCAAGAAAATCCTGTCTTAAAAATTAGAATTGGGCAAGTAGAAGCTAATGACTTCATGAGACTTCAAGCAACAATCCAACAGAGTCAAAGGAATGAAAATATAGAAGAAAATGTGAAATATCTAATTGGAAAAACAATTGACCCAGAAAAATAAATCCAGGAGAGATAATATAAGAATTATTGAACTACCAGAAAGTCATTATAAAAAAAAAAAGCTTAGACATCATCTTTCAAAAAATTATTATGATATTCCAGGACCAGAGAGAAAATTAGAAATGGAAAGAATCCATTGATCACCTTCTGAAAGAGACCCCAAAAGGATAACTCTTAGGAATATTACAGTAGAAAATATTGCAAGCAACCAAAAAGAAACAATTCAAATATCATAGAGCTACAGTCAAGGTAACACAAAATTTAGTAGCTTCTACATTAAAGGATTGGAGGGCATGGA
Source organism: Monodelphis domestica (assembly GCF_027887165.1). Taxonomy (NCBI): domain Eukaryota; kingdom Metazoa; phylum Chordata; class Mammalia; order Didelphimorphia; family Didelphidae; genus Monodelphis; species Monodelphis domestica. The sequence goes on along the minus strand of NC_077228.1, from coordinate 32,766,447 downwards.
ATATGATAGTCTATAGGGCAGAGGAGTTGGGTGTAAGAATGTAACACTAATCTGAATCCTTATTCTTTTGAGGTTGCAATTCAATCCCACCCTTTGAATGAATTAAGAACAAGGGTTGGGGCTTAACTGTATAAGGGGAATGCACTCACTCTCTGGGAAGACATCAGAAGTCTTCTAGTGCCCTGACACCTGGAAGATATTTGCTTCTTGCCCCACGTGACTCCTGGCATCCAGAAGACCAGCCTGATCTGGATGGAGGTCAAGTCCACCAAATCAGGGAAATTTAGAAAAAAAATGGCATCATGGAAAGATATTTTTGGGTCTGGAAAAAAAGGGAGCCTCTTGGGCCCTGAAATCATGGTGAGAGGAAGCAACCAGGTAAGCTCAAACCCAGATAAATGCTTGCTAGGAGAGGAGGCTTGTGAAAGGAACATCTGGCCATAAGTGCTGGTGCCTCTTTCCCCCCTTTAACACACTCTTTTAATTTATTTAATAAATAATTATTAAGATACAGTCTCTATAGGATTTTAATCTTTTTTTTATTTTATTTTTTTTTTAAATAAAACCCTTACCTTCCATCTTGGAGTCAATACTGGGTATTGGCTCCAAGGCAGAAGAGTGGTAAGGGCTAGGCAATGGGGGTCAAGTGACTTGCCCAGGGTCACACAGCTAGGAAGTGGCTGAGGCTGGATTTGAACCTAGGACCTCCCGTCTCTAGGCCTGGCTCTCAATCCACTGAGCTACCCAGCTGCCCCCAGGATTTTAATCTTAACATAGGACTTCAACCAAGAATGCTTACCTAGTAGAATTGAGCATAACCATTCAGGGGAAAAAATGGGTCTTCAATAAAATAGAGGGCTTTCAAACATTCCTGATGAAAAGACTGGAGCTGAATGACTCTCAAATACAAGACACAAATGAAGTCTAAAAAGGAATACAGAAAAGAGAAATCAAAAGATATTCAATAAGGTTAAACTGTTCATGAATTTACCTAGGAAGATGCTTCTTATAACTCCCAAGAACTTTATTATTATTAGGGCAGTTAAAAGTAGAATGCACAGAGGGCAAGGGTGTAAGTCAAATAGTATAGATATGATATCTAAAAAAATAAAATTAAGGAGTGAGAAAGAGGAATGCATTGGGAGAAGGGGGAAGGGAAAATAGAATGGGGTAATCATCCCCCATAAAAGAGGTATGAAAGAGCTTTTATAATGGAGGGGAGCACATGAACTTTACTCTCATTGGAATTGGCTCAATGAGGGAAGAACATATACAATCAAGTGGATATAGAAATCTATTGTACCCTACCAGAAACAGGAAGGGTAGGGTATAAAAGAAAGGGGTGGAGTTGATAGAAAAGATGACAAATTGGGGAGGGGAGGTTAGAAACTAAACAAGGGGAGATAAGATGGAGAGTAATACACAGTAATCATAATGATAAAAACATTTTTTTACAAGTCTCTCTAGTAAAAGGTTTTATTTCTCAGATAGAGAAATGAGTTGGATGTATAAAAATATAAGCCATTCCCCAAATGATAAATGGTCAAAGGATATGGCAAGCAGTTTGAAAAGTAAATAAAGAGCTTTATAGTCATGCAAAAAATACTCTAAATTCCTATTAATTAAAAAGTGCAAATTAAAACAACTCTGTGTACCATGCCACACCTATCAGATTGACTGGTAATGTTATATAGAAAACAACTGGTATATAATTTGTGTAAGCCACCTGTAAATATCCTGAAGAATAATCTCTGTTCTTAAGCACTTTGAAAATATTTCTAACTAAATTATTGTAAACTTTTTTCAATGGTTAGGGTGATAGCGATATAAAAAATGGGTTTTAGAGATGAAATCAGCCCCAAATTTGTAAATTAATTTTGTCTGTATGAGTGTGTCACAAACAAAAGAGTGGTTGCCTTAAAACTGTGACCATAAAAATATGGTTTCAAGACAGTGTCTTGCTTTAAATAAAAAATAAAGTGGTCGCCATAGGAAAAATTCCCAAATATGAAAATACCCAAGTCAGCTGGGTTTTATGGAGATTTTAATTAATACAAATAAAGGAATTAAGGAAAGGGAGAGAAAAGTAAGAGGGAATAGTAGAAAAAAGCCTAGACCAGCCTAGGTTTAAGAGAGACCAGTCAGTCTTTAATCACTCACCACAAGATTTTTCCAAGCAAAATTCTAGTGTTCAAAGAGACCCTCCAGTTTAGCTCAGGAAGCTCCACTTTAGCTTCCAAGGCTTCATTTTTATTCAGAGGCCTTCTGGCCTCCTTTTAAAGAGAATTTTCTCCTATGTCACCTCCCCTAAGTTTTCACATCTAACAATCACAGTAGATGTTTTCACAGGACTGACCATTCTTAATTCACATCTTCTTTAGTTCTCAACTTCTCTGGGTAGACTAAAACTTCTAAGTAAGTTCACACCTCTTTGCCCCTTGCAAGTTTGCAAGTTGCCTGACCTTTTAGTGATTAATTTGACCTTCATAGGTACTTAGCACCCTTTTGTATTACATCTAAAAATAGACCTAGCTTAAGGGATTTTGCCTTACTTTAAGTATGGGTTAAGTACTTTTCCTTGTTCAGTAAGGAGTTTACAACTTCATCTTCCCCTAAAGTATGCATAAGTATGGGTGGAGTAATGTTAGAGTTCTCACATTCCTGATTAAGTACCTTCATTGTTTAAAATGGGGAATGGTCTTAACCAAATGTTCTAAGGTAGAATCTGAGAATTTTTAACATTCACAATCTGAGAAATTTTAAGATTCACAAGTGAAATCTTTGTGAACACCATGGAGGTGTGCAGAAGGTGAGTGTTCAGCAAACCACTGTACAATTTTTTTCCATGTGCTAAAAATTGAGCCAAGCAGCTTAACAAGGCTTTGAGCTTTTCTACCTAGCATGCACTTGTCTCCTCACTGCCTCCAGGTGCCAGGCTACCTCCTCTCTCTCAAGGGTTTAAATTTGCCACTTCAAAGATCTCTATAAGTGATGATATTGTTGCCCTTGTTGTTGGCTCCAGAATATGTAAAACTGGGGATTACAGGAAATGGTGCCCCTCTGGCTGTCTTCCCTTCCATTGCTGGTCACCCTAGACATTAGGGTATGATGGTGGGCATGGGCCAGAATGATAGCTACAAGGGAGATGAGGTCCAGAGCAAGTACCCTAAAGTACCTCATTGAACAGGGTATTAGCACCAACTGGGATAACATGGACAAGATCTGGCATCATGCTTTCAACAATGAGCTCCCTGTGGGCCCTGAAAAATACCTGTGCCGGTCACAAAAGCCCCCAGATCCCCAAAATCAACAGAGAAAAAATAGCATATTTGAGACCTTCAACACCCTCACCATGGACATCGGCCATCCAGGCTGTGCTGTCCTGGTATGCCTCTGGCTGTACCACTGATACTGTATGGATCTGGCTGGCTGTGATGTGATGGGCTGCTTCTTGAAGATCCTGACCAGGAGTGGGTATGGTTTTACTATCACAACTGAGAAGAAAATCATAAATGACATCAAGGAGAAACCGGGTTATGTAGCCCTAGGCTTCAAGCAGGAGATGTCCACCAATCCATCTAGCTGTTGTCTGGAAAAGAGCTACAAGCACCCTGATGGTCAGGTTATCACCACTGGCAATGAGAGGTTCCAGTTCCCAGAAATTCTCTTTCAACCATCTTTCTTAGGTATGGAATCCTGTGGAATCCACGAAGCTACCTTCAAAAAAACTCAACCAAGAAATGTGATGTTGACATATGTAAGGATTTATATGCCAATACCATATTATCTAGTGGTACCATCATGTGCCTAGGCATTGCCATTAAGATGCAGGAGATTACAGCCCTAGCTTAGAGCACAATGAAAATTAAAACCATTGCCCCACCCGAGGACAAATACTCTCTTTGTATTGGAGACCACATCCTGGCCTCCCTGTCCCTCTTCCAACAGACATGATTCAGCAAGCAAGACTATGATCAAGACTTCCATTGTCCACCACAAATGCTTCTTTTTAAAAAAAATTAATTTTAATTTTTTAATTTAATTTTATTGATTAAGAAAAATTTTCCATGGTTCTATGATTTATGTTTTCTCCCTCCCCTCCTCCCACCCCCTCCTGTAGCCAACAAGCAATTCCACTGGGTTTTACATGTGTCATTGATCAAGACCTATTTCATTATTATTGATATTTTCACTAGGGTGATCATTCAGAGTCCACATCCCCAATCATGTTCCCATTGACCCATGTGATCAAGCAGTTGTTTTTTTTCTGTGTGTCTACTCCCACAGTTCTCTTTCGGTGTGGATAGCATCTTTCTCATAAATCCTTCAGAATAGTCCTGGGTCATTGCATTGTTGCTAGTAGAGAAGACCATTACATTCAATTGTACCACAGTGTATCAGTCTCTGTGTACAATATCTGGTTCTGCTCCTCTCTGCATCAATTCCTGGAAATTGCTCCAGTTCACATGGAATTCCTCCACTTTATTATTCCTTTGAGCACAATAGTATTCCATCACCAACAGATACCACTGTTTGCTCAGCCATTCCCCAATCGAAGGGCATCCCCATATTTTCCAATTTTTTGCCACCACAAAGAGCGCAGCTATGAATATTCTTGTACATGTATTTTTCCTTATTATCTCTTTGGGGTACAAACCCAGCAGTGCTATGGCTGGATCAAAGGGCAGACAGTCTTTTAGCGCCCTTTGGGCATAGTTCCAAATTGCCCTCCAGAATGCTTGAATCAATTCACAACTCCAACAGCAATATACATTAGTGTCCCAATTGTGCCACATTCCCTCTATTTATTACTTTCCTTTGCTGTCATGTTAGTCAATCTGCTAGATGTGAGGTGATACCTCAGAGTTGTTTTGATTTGCATCTCTTTAATTATAAGAGATTTAAAACACTTTTTTTTTTTAAACCCTTACCTTCCGTCTTGGAGTCAATACTGTGTATTGGCTCTGAGGCAGAAGAGTGGTAAGGGCTAGGCAATGGGGGTCAAGTGACTTGCCCAGGGTCACACAGCTGGGAAGTGTCTGAGGCCAGATTTGAACCTAGGACCTCCCGTCTCTAGGACTGGCTCTTAATCCACTGAGCTACCCAGCTGCCCCCTAAAACACTTTTTAATGGGCTTACTGATAGCTTTGATTTCTTTATCTGAAAATTGCCTATTCATGTCCCTTGTCCACTTATCAATTGGGGAATCACCAGGAATGCTTCTAAAAGAACTCTTTCCATTGGATTGGCCAGCTTGACAAAAATGGAAAATGTCAAATTCTGCAGGGTTGTGAGAAAACAGGTACACTGATATATTATTGGAGGTGTGATTTGGTCCACTCATTTTGGAAAGTAATTTGAAACTGTACCACAAATGCCATTAAATTGTGCCTACCTTTTGATCCAGCAATACCACTATTAGTACTATACCCCTAAAGAAAATGAAAGAGGGAAAGGACCTAGGTTACACAGATATTTAGAGTAGCTCTTTTAATTGAGCCAAAGAACTGGAAACTGATGGGATGACCATCAATGAGGAAATGTCTGAACTATAAAGGTTAAAATTATGGTTGAGACTGAATGTAATAATTATATTTGGTCGCCAAGGATTTTATTTATAAAATCTTAATGAAATACCCAAGTCAGCTGAAAAATTTATGGTGTTTTAATTGATAGTGGAGGAGATTAAGAAGGAAGAAGGAAGGAATAGTTCCCCACCCATGGCCTGGCTAGTACCAAGCAGGGAGATTAGGAGATAAGGTTTTGGAGTATGAAGAAGGAAAGAGTTAGCCTGAACTCAAAAAAGAAAGGGCTAAGCCAAGATGCCCTGAACCTGAAACAGCTCCAGGGCAAAACTCACTGCCAAACCCAGACAAAATAACTGTCACAACTCCAAGATGGCAGAATGCCTAGCATGCTGCCAGCTACAGTTGCCTCTCCAGGGAAAGAGGAAGAGAGAGGAAGTGACGTGCCTTATATAGACAGTTTTACATCACTTTCCTGCATCTCAATTTTACCAATGATAGCTTAGCTTGACTTAGGACAGTCCAGGTGTCTGTCAGCTGTTTCTGCACATGTCTGTTGAAGGCCATTTCCTCAGATAATTAAATCTTTGACTTAGGTGCAGACCTTTCTAATCTTGTTAACTAAGGAGGGGGGAGAAATGTAGAATTTCCAAGACCTGATTCTGTTAGTCCAAGTATCTATTGTTATTGATCAGGAAATAGCTAAATCAGATCTTCTATAGTAAGGTTGATTAGGGTGGAATAGTTTTAAAATCCACAGAACAAATAGTGGTATATGAATGTAATGGAATACTATTGTAAGAAATGATGAAGGGGATGGTTTCAGAAAAACCTAAGAAAACTTATATAAACTGATGCAAAGTGAAGTGAGCAAACCCAGAAAAAGAAGTTGGACTAACAACAGTATTTTGAAGATAGTTGACTGTGAGACTTAGAAACTCTGATCATCACAATGACTAGTCACAACTCCAAAGGACTTGTGATGAAACATGAAACATAGCCCGCTCTTTTTTTTTACATTTTTTTTATTTTTATGGCCCCCTAGCTAGATTTGTGCTGTAGGGGGAGGAGAAAGATGAAGGTGTCAGAGTAAAGCCTCAGAATGTCATATCCTTCATGTTATCAGAGTAGCTTTTCAAACCAGCTGAGGGCTTCCCACAAAACAGGAACCACAAAGCAAGCCCACATTCTCCATTCATGGTTCTGAGACATTGAAAAAAAGCTCCAGTTCTATTTATTCTATCTTCTACATGACTCTCTTTAGCATTTTATACCACATGTATTTTTAACTTTCTTTCTCTGCATCCCTCTCCCCAAAATTTCTATTTGGGGAAATGAAAAGATGTATAGGAAAAGGGAAGTGTGCATTTGTGTGTGACCCAAAAATATTTTTATAGGCTGATCATAATGCAGTGCTTATATGCATTAAAACAATTTTATATTCCTTAATTGCTTAAATTAACTTGCTTATCTGATTGTTTCATGTATTTTTTTCCCTATTAATATGCCTACTATTTTTCTTCTCCCTCATATTTATTTTTTTTCCATTTGGATAAGTTTATTTAATCAATTTAGAACATTATTCCTTGGTTACAATAATCACATTCATTTCCCTCCCTCCCCTCCACCCACTCTTCCCTCAGCCAACGCCCAATTTCATTGGGTATTACTTGTGTCCTTGATCAGGACCTATTTCCATGTTGTTGTTTACACTACGATGTTCATTTAGAGTTTACATCCCCAACCATATCCCTTCGACCCATGTATTCAAGCAGTTGTTTTTCTTTGGTGTTTTTACTCCTGCAGTGTTTCCTCTGGATGTGAATAGTGGTTTTTCTCATAGGTTCCTCCAAGTTGTTCAGGGTCATTGCATTGCCACTAATGGAGAAGTCAATTATGTTCGATTGTACCACAGTGTATCAGTCTCTGTGCACAAGGTTCTCCTGGTTCTGCTCCTCTCACTCTGCATCACTTCCTGGAGGTTGTTCCAGTCTCCATGAAATTCCTCCACTTTATTATTCCTTTGAGCACAATAGTATTCCATCACCAACAGATACCACAATGTGTTCAGCCATTCCAAGTGAAGGGCATCCCCTCATTTTCCATTTTTTTTTGCCACCACAAAGAGCGCAGCTATGAATATTCTTGTACAAGTCTTTTTCCTTATTATCTCTTTGGGGTACAAACCCAGCAGTGCTATGACTGGATCAAAGGGCAGACAGTCTTTTAGCGCCCATTGGGCATAGTTCCAAATTGCCTTCCAGAATGGTTAGATCAATTCACAACTCCACCAGCAATGAATTAATGTCCCAACTTTGCCACATCCCCTCCAGCATTCATTACTTTCCTTTGCTGTCATGTTAGCCAATCTGCTAGATGTGAGGTGATACCTCAGAGTTGTTTTAATTTGCATCTCTCTGATTATACGAGATTTAGAGCACTTTTTCATGTGCTTATTAATATTATTGATTTCTTTAACTGAAAATTGCCTATTCATGTCCCTTGCCCATTTATCAATTGGAGACTGGCTTGATTTTTTTGTACAACTGGTTTAGCTCTTTATAAATTTGAGTAATTAGACCTTTGTCAGAGGTTTTTGTAATGAAGATTGTTTCCCAATTTGTTGCTTCCCTTCTAATTTTGGATGCATTCGTTTTGTTTGTACAAAAACTTTTTAATTTGATGTAATCAAAATTATTGATTTTACATTTTGTGGTTTTTTTCTAGCTCTTGCTTAGTTTTAAAGTCTTTCCTTTCCCAAAGAAATGACAAGTATACTATTCTGTGTTCATCTAATTGGCTTATAGTTTCCTTCTTTATATTCAGGTCATTCACGCATTCTGTGTTTATCTTGGTTTAGGGTGTGAGATGTTGATCCAAACCCAATCTCTCCCATACTGTCTTCCAATTTTCCCAGCAGTTTTTATCAAAAAGTGGGTTTTGGTCCCCAAAACTGGGATCTTTGGGTTTATCATAGACTGTCTTGTTGAGGTCCATAGTCTGCTCTTGATAGCGAGTTGATGGATTCAGAGTAGAATAAAGAATCTTTCTTTTTCTTTCTCTTTCCTTCCTTCCTTCCTTCCTTCCTTCCTTCCTTCCTTCCTTCCTTCCTTCCTTCCTTCCTTCCTTCCTTCCCTCCCTCCTTCCCTCCCTCCCTCCCTCCCCCCTCCCTCCTTCCTTCCCTCCCAGAATTCTTTTTTTGACTCAAGAATCCTTTTCCCTTCATTCATGGTAGCAATGTTATGTTATTGTTTTTAAGCTGTGTGTAACTCCTCCCTGACTCTCTCTTTTTCCCACATGCGCAGCTAGGTGAGCTCTTCTCTTTTTCTCTAGCCTTTTATTTTTCTTTTTGCTTCAAGTTATTAATAAATCTTATTAACTATAATACTTGGAGGATTTTGGATATTGATTTTTAACCTACATGAGGTCCCTTCTAGGTCTAAATCTTCTTTTTCTTTTTCTTTTTTTGAGATAAGAGTCTTCCTATTTCCCTTTCTGAAAGTACAGCCACTCATGGATCTGATTCTAATACTGATTGGCGTGAAAGCTTTAATCTATTCTCTTTCTGACTTGGCCCAGTTAGCTTCTTCTGAGCCACCTTGGTAACCCTCTACTCTAAGAGCTCACCATATCAGCACCAGAATGAGAGGGGACACTGACTGGACTTGGCCCTACTATAGCACAAAACTCTCATACTTATAATAAAGATAGATAATCTGTGGGAGAATAGTTCTAGTTGTGGTAGTTGGATATACTCTGGTTGTGAGTAGAGAACTACTAGGGAAACCTCAGGCTGCCTAGTTATAATGGAGATAGATATATTTCTGAGAGATAGAGAGATGCTACTAGTAGAGATACTCTGGGGGTGCCTATTGATCACTATTAGTGGTTAATAGATCAAGATATTTCCTACCCTTCCTCCTCCCTTCACCTCCCAGTTTCCACCCATGCCCTTCTGCCTCCCTTTCCCCTCCCCCGGTCTTAGGCAGCCACCTTATAAGTAACTCAGGGGAACTATAAGATTTCAGAGAAATATTCTTTACTTTTCTTTTCTCAAGTAAGGGGGTTTATTGGGAACAACTGGATGGAGAACTGAAGTAAAATGAGGTGAGAGGGATGAGGGTTTCCCTAATTTATAATGAGGGATAGGAGGAGTTTGGGAAATGTCAGTCCTGTCACAATTGTGACTCAGGGACAGTCAGAGGTGGAGGACAACTGTTTAATATTCTTTTCTTCTTTAAACCAATCAGATAATCTTTGCTTGAGTAATTCAAGTCCAGACTGTCTAAAACCACAAAGGTCTCTCTCTGCCTAGGTCAGAAAAACCAGTCCCTTCTTTGGTCAGAAACACCAGAGAAGAACTCTCTCAGTTCATCTCCTCTGGCCAGGCTCCAACTGGCCTTTCCTAGGAACATTCTATTTTGGAATTTTCACCTTGATTGGCAGATCAGGTCCCCAGCTTTTTATCTTGCATGCATGAAAATTCTCTCTTCCTTCATGCCTCTTCTACACACTCAAGAGATCCACTAGCATCAGCTTTCCCAGTGGCAGGGACTATAGACCTGCATTACCACACTCAGCCAGGTCTAATTTAAAATGCTAAGATCCTATAAACCTGCCCTATTAGAAAGAAGAAAACAACAACAAAAAGTTATTAATATGAAAAAATGGGAAATGGATAAAAGAACAGACATCAGTACTGACCATTATCATTTCCTACATAAATTCCATTCATGTCAAAACCAGGATTTTAATCCACATGCTCTGAAGCCACAATGTATTTCCCCCTTTCTTCTCCCTCAGACAGGATGATTACTGAAGTCTGTTTGAGTTCTGAAATTCTTTGATTCTGTATTTTCCCTATCTATAAAAGAGGTCAGGGATCCCCCTTACACAGTGGGTCTAAACTGTAGGAAACAGAGAAATAATAGAAGCTCCCACTACAGGCTCGGTGGAGAGCTTAGACCTTGGTCAGACATTGAAGACCCTAAGGCAGTGGTTCTCAACCTTTCTAATGCCGTGACCCCGCAATACAGTTCCTCATGTTGCAGTGACCCCAAACCAAAAAATTATTTTGGTGGCTACTTCAAAACTGTAATTTTGCTACAGTTATGATTTGGAATGTAAATACCTGATATGCATTATGTATGCTCATTGCTACAAATCAAACATAATTTAAACATAGTGATTAATCACAAAAATAGTATTTAATTATATGTTGAGAAATATTAATCCAGCAGGAGGCAGCCTGAGTGCTGGGGCGGGAGGTAAGTCCTGCCTGGGGAGGGGGCCTACAGATGCTGCCTTCTTCTTCCTGTCATCTCCCTCCAGCTTGAGCTGAGGCTTCACTTTGCTGGGGTTACTCGGCTCCATTATCCTTTCCGGGACTCGTTCTTAACCCCTCCAGAGCCAGTGCCCGGGTGCTCTCTCTGGGTCTCTGTTTGAGTTCGGTCTCCAGGCAACAGGGTAAATCCATTGCCCCTTATAGGGGGAGGGCTGCTGATAGGTAACTGATATTAGTACAATGTACGGGCAGCAGGGTCCCCGTTCTTTCCGAGATCTTGCTGTAAAGTAGCATGATTTCTCAGAGGCTAAAGCCATTGGAAATATGTATTTTCTGATGGCTTTAGGCGACCCCTGTGTTTTGGTCGTTTGACCCCCACCAGGGTCGCGACCCACAGGTTGAGAACCGCTGCCCTAAGGTTATTCACTACATCCTGGGTCATCTCCAGTCATCCTGACTCTTATATTGCCATTGAACGTCAATGACTCTTGAAGAGAAAGTGAGACTGATGACTTGGTGCAACTCTGCCTCCCTTAAATCCAATTCACTCACAAATCAAGACATCACCCTACCATATCACTGATCCTCTTTGAAAATGAAGGCTATCAAACAACGTTCATGTTCTAATGACATTGAGGGAATCAATGAACTTTGCTGAAGGACTTACCTGTAGCCAGTGGTCCATTCCATCACTATGGAAACCTGCTGGAGCCAGATGAACCTCAAAGCTCCAGTCCTGGACCTTGGGCCTCACCCCCTGAGTACCGTGTCCCTTGCACCATGAAATGAATACCATAATATTAGTTGTTCTTGTTATAGCCAGAAAGTTCACAAAAGACTTTCATAAAATCATAGACTCTAAGACCATTGAGGCCAACCTGGGCCTGAGCTAGAAATCCCCCTGTGCAAAGTCCTTGAAGCATCATTCAGTCCCTCCCTCTGGTAAAGTGAACCTTCTACCTCCCCAGGCAGTGTAAACCTTAAAATTTCCCAGACCCTACTTTATAAGATTGGATTAAGACCATTCCCCATTTGGGCAGTGAATTCTACTTAAAGCAGGAATGTGAGAATTCTACTTTACCTACTTGGGTCTGCCCTAGGGGAAGATAAAGTTATAAACTCTTTTCTGAACAATGAAAAGTACTTAAACCCATACTTTTCTTAAGCTAAGTACCTATAAAGGTCAAGCAACTTGTGAATTTACAAGGAATAAAGAACTGGAAAACTTACTCAGAGCTTTCCTGGTGTGAATTACTCAAAAATCCACACCTTCTTAGGTGTGGACTAAGAATGGGCGGTCCTTTAGAAACATCTACAGTGATTGGTAGATGTAAGGACTTAGGGGAGGTGACAGAGGAGATTTTGCCCTTAAAAATAAGAACTCAGGGAAGAGCTGGAAAGTCATTCTGAAACATAGAGACTCATTCTGAGGAGACTGATTCTGAAACATTCAGATGGAGGAGGGAGCTGGTGAAAGCAGCTGAGATGCTGCTGGCCTGGTGTCATTAGAAATCCTTACTTAGACAGATCTTATGGTGAGTTATAAAAAACTGACTGATTTCTCTTTTAAGACTCAGGTCTAGGCCATATTGGCTTGAGGCCCTTCATACTTATTCTTTTCTTACTCTCTCTCTCTTTCTTTGATTACTCATTGTATTGTTAATTAAAATCTCTATAAAACCCAATTGACTTGGGTATTTGAATAATTGGGAATATTTCCCTGGCGACCACCTTATATTTGATTTTAAACCCAAGACACTGTAGTGAAACATATTTCTGTGGTCAAATTTACTCACCCTCTCTTATATCTATCACAATTTATATCTTCCACTATTTTAATCACTACAGTTTAAGACCTCAACCATTTTAAATCTCACAGCAGCCCTGGCTGCTCTGGGGCTAACTCACATGGTTAGAAAGTTCTTCATGATGGATGAACAACTTGTGGCATGTGATTATAATGGAATACTATAAGGAATGATGAACAAGATGAATGCAGAAAAACCTGGAAAACTTATGTGAACTGATGCAAAGTAAAGTGAGCAGAACCAGGAAAACACTATATACAATAATAGAAATATAATACAATGATCGACTGTGAAGGGTTAAATTATTGTCGGCAAAGCAAGTCTCCAAGATAACCACAAGGGACCCGTGATGAAAACACTCTCCACAGCCAAAGAAGGAACTGTTGGAGTCCGAGTGTCCATCAAAGCAGGCCATCTTCCGCTATATTTCCTTCATGAGGTTTCTATTGTATGTGGGATATGTGTCTTCTGCATATATAGAATATATATATATATCTCCATAACAAGCAATATAGAATAACGTATGATATGAAAATACTGGCGTAACGTATATCTGACTATTCACTGTCTGGGGTGGGGAAGGGAAGGAGAGAGAAAATCTGATTCCTAACAAGTCAGAAAACAGTTGTCAGAAATTGTTTCGATCTGTAACTAAAAAAAGAGATTCAGTAAATTTTTTTCAAAGGAAAGTTCTTCTTGCTATCTAGCCTCAATTTGCCTTTTTTTCAATGCTCCCCATTGATTTTGGTCCTTTGCTATAGGACTCTGCAGACTGATTCTCCCTTCCCAGGACAACTCCCGTGCCCTTTCTGAGTCTTCTCTAGCAGAATCAAGTTCAACACACCCAGGCCTTCAACCCGCCCTCATAAAACATGCACTCAAGGCCCTTTCCATCCTAATTGTGCCCCTTCAACAACCTGATCACCCTCCCCTGGCAGAGCTCCATTTCATCGGCTCCTTTGGGAACAATGATGAATAGAAGAGAGTCCAGCACCCCTCATGTGACCCAACCAAGGGTTGAGGGCAGGAGGACCCGCTCATCTCTTGGCCTGAGGGACAGGCATACGACAGGTTTCTTGTTTTACAGTGAAGAACCCAAGACTCGGAGACATGAGGCCCCTTGCTTGGGTCACACAGTCCATGGGCAGGGAACTGCCATTCAAACCCAGATCTTGACTCTGCAGTCAGTTCTCTGCATCCTTGGCTCTCAGTGTTCCGGGGCCTCTTCCTCCCATGGGTCTTGGTCCATAGATGATTCTGGAGTCCCATTTCTTCCTTTTACTCCCATTTTCCTCCCAGAAGTTTGTCTGAGACCCATAGCAGCTCTCCTATAGGTGGCCTGAGGGGAAAGGGCTTTGATCACAAGCAGGTCCTGATCCCCAAGGTGGCCCCAGTGCACAGATCCTCTTGGCCAGGCAGAGAAGCAGACACAGGAGAACATTAACCAAGATGGGAAGGGAAGGAGTCCGGAGCCACAGAGCCTATCAACCCACAACCAACCAGGGAAAAAGGCTCTCAGCCCGAAATCTCTGGACTTGACCCAGAATTCCAGAATATCAGACTCAGACCAGCTCATCCAGCCTGTACAGAATCCCCTGCAGTGAGTATCCAGCCTCTATTTGTAGACCTCCAATGATGGGGAACTTATTACCTCATCAGGCAGCCCGTTACAGGATAAGACAGCTTTCACTGTAAGGAAATTTGGCCTGCTATTAAATGTCAGTCAGCTTCTTTGCAACTGCTTGGGAGCAACTGTTTACTGTTGCCTATATAGCTGGAACTGTCAGCATCTTCAAAAAAGCTGAATTATCACTGGCTGTGGGCTGTGTTTTTACTGCTTTCCAGTCTGTTGGTAAATGTTTAACAAATAGGTTCTCCTTGGGGGGGGGGGGGATGTAAGTGCGGGCACACACACACACTTTAAAATTTAATCTGCATTAAAGAGATGAATTAAAGAGAAAGGGAAATTTTAAAAAAAGATTTAAACCTAGAAGGGACCTCACGTAGATTAAAAATCAATATCCAAAATCCTCCAAGTATTATAGTTAATAAGATTTATTAATAATAACTTGAAGCAAAAAGAAAAATAAAAGGCTAGAGAAAAAGAGAAGAGCTCATCTAGCTGAGCATATGGGAAAAAGAGAGAGCCAGGGAGGAGTTACCCACAGCTTAAAAACAATAACAAACATAACATTGTTACCTTGAATGAAGGGAAAAGGATTCTTGAGTCAAAAAAAGAATTCTGGGAGATGGAGTCCAAGGGTTCAAGATTTTCTAATCACACACTCAGAAGTTATCTAATCCAATCCCTAATTTTACAGATGAAGAAACTAATGTTCATAGAGGCTATGACGAACCCTTCTCCCTCATTACTATGAGCTCTTTGAGAGTAGGGACCATTTTTTGCCTTTTTTTGCATGCCCACAGCTTAGCATAGAGCTTGGCACATAGTAGGTACTTAATAAATGCTTGTTGATGACTTAACTTGACTTTTTTATTGTTGTTTCATTGTCTAGTTATTTTGGTCATGTCTGAGGACCCCATTTTGGGTTTTCTTGGCAAAGATAATGGAGCCATTTGCCATTTCTTTTTCTAGCTTATTTGATAGATGAAACGGAGGCAAACAAGGTTAAGTGATTTGTCCAGGACCACACAGCTAGGAAGTATCTAGCCCAGATTTGAACTCAGGAAGATAAGTCCTCCTGACTCCAGCCCAGGCACTACCTAGGTGACCCCTAGGGTTGTACTGCTTGTATCAAAGGTGAGTTTAGTATCAGGAGTTAGAGATGCTATAATCCTCCAAGGAATTTCTTCACTTATCAAATGAGGCTATGGGTTTTTTAATTAATATTCAATAACTAAGTATTATATTTAAAAAGTTTTTTATTAATAATAACCAAAGTAAAAAGAAGTACCTGAACTCAGCCCCGAGGGAGAGGTACAGCCCAATTAATTACCATCACACAAACCTGGAGGATGCAGGGAAAGGGAAAAAGATTCTAGGTAATACAGAAAGGAACTTTGGGTAATGTAGTTTTAGTGGTCCAAGAATGTCTAACTATACAAGGCAGGTGAATTAACATGTGATAAAATGGAATATTACTCAAAAGATTAAAATATGAAATTCAGAAGTTCACAAGCCCATTCCCCATTTTGCCCTCAAAGGCAAAGATTCAACAATTTGGCATATAGTGACCACAGAGGTTTTTATAGGGTGCATGCATAAATAGTTCACATTGTCAACTAGAAAAAAAACACAGAACTATCACTCTTTAATCAAGGGAAAAGGGGTTAGCGCTGCTACTACGACAACAGAGCTGATTTCAAAGACTGCACTGGAGTCAAGACGCCCTGGTCACCAGCCCCTGGGAGTGCCACCGACTCAGGATGGACTCCGAGGAACAAAAGAACTTGGGGAACTGTATATACCACTCTAGGTGACCTGGGGGCTTTAGGATTAGAGGGACAGTTGATTGACCTTACAATGGTGAGAAAGGGAAATGAAGAGTTCCAGACAGGAATAATAGTGAGGGGCTGGGGCCCCACAATGGACACAAAAGGGAAAGACTCAGCCTAGGGCTGGGTCACCTTGGTCATGGACCATAGCCTAGGGGGAAGAAACCATTGGGACAAAAGGGATGTTCAATATTGGATGGGATTAGCTGTTCCCACCCAAACTACCAGGAAGTTCACTGTCTGGTGAAGAGGGACCTTCCCTCAGGGGGAAACTCTCCTGTGACAAGGTC
The DNA here is from genome assembly GCF_027887165.1 of Monodelphis domestica. NCBI lineage: Eukaryota > Metazoa > Chordata > Mammalia > Didelphimorphia > Didelphidae > Monodelphis > Monodelphis domestica. The sequence continues at coordinate 32,750,084 of NC_077228.1, read as the reverse complement.
AAAACCTGGGGTTTCTACACTCAGACTAAATAAACTGGGGATCTCTAGATTTCCATGTTGACAACATGTATCTATCGGTCAATTTAGAAGCATTTATGAAGGGACTGGCTTATAAGCCGAGAATGCAAAAAGGTGAATAGTCAGTCACTGCCCTCAACGAGCTTATGGTGTTATGGTGGGCAGATGTGTTCCCCTGGGGTTTGGGAAGGATACCTTTTGCAAGAATGCAAGACTCCAAAACTTAGCTTAAAAACAAAAAGAGAAATTTATTAGTTTAGGGAGTAATGTTGAGAATGGCCAGGAGGATGGTACAGATGGAACAGCAAGATGGAAGGCTGCTCCTTGGGAGGACAGCATGGATGGAAAGGCCATCCCCCAGACGACATCAGTTCTGGGGATTTTATACTCTTTACAACAGATGTGTGGACGGCGACCTAGAGAGCTAGTCACTCAGGCATTTGGTGGGGTGAGGTGGTCTGCCTGGAGGCATAAAGATTCCTTAACAAATCCATATCCTGTGATGTAGCCTGATCGGATGGATCACATCATCTCAGGACCCTAGAGGGGTCATTGGTTGTTTTTAGGCTCAGAGACATGAGGATGCAAGGGAGGGAGGGAGTTTCCCTGATACTAGTTTGCCTGGGTTTCTGGGGGTACAGTGCCCATGTCAATGGTCCGGTTGGGAGAGACAATGTGCATCTATGTAAGAGTGACCCTCTAAGGGTCTATCTCTGACTCATTTTGAACATAGGTTTGCTCACTGTTCTGAGAGAAGCTGTTACCAAAGTAGTTATTGTCAAAGTCCTGAGACAGCAGGTCCTTATTTTGAATGGGAGGAGCTATAATATTCTGGAGCAATATGGATGCCCAAATCTGGGATTATGGTTCAAATGAAATTTGTCTGTTTATAGACAGAAGAGCAGTAAGGAATATATGCCAGGCCAGGGTGATTGTTTACAGAGATGAACCAGAAAGAAAAGGAAAAAAAGAGATCAATGACATCATCCAAGTTGAAAGTGATAGAAAGTGATGCTGTTGAGAAACAGGTCCAGCTAAATTGAGTGAGGCCATCAGAGATACCATCCAATGGATTGAATAATTTCCCTGAGGCCATGTAAAGAACAGTGTGGATTAACTCAGACTGGGAGTGGAAGTTCCTTTTTGCTACAGCCATCACATCCATTGGGTAACTTTTATGGACAGTTTCTGCATCAGAAAAAGGACACCTAAATTTAGGGTTCCAGAGTGGTGAGTAACCCTGAGTTTATGGGATATCCTCATGCCCACCTCTTCTTGGTAGGTTGTTTTCAGTGTATGGCTAGTCCCCGCCCCTCCTCTACATACTCCATGAATTGGTGGGAGAGTGTAACCCAGTTTGGGTGTGGATTGTGATGTGTTTCTTCCCACATTTGCTTTAATATGTTAACATGGAATCTAGGAATCCCAAACTTGTGGCCTAGTGAGATCTGGTGAACTCCAAGTTTTAGGACTAGCTTATAGGTTGGAGACCCCAAAGCTTGTCCTTGTTCCTTTTTCCCATGGGAATCTACCCTCTAGGGAATCCCAGGCTGGCTGTTTCAGACTGAGAGACCCTCAGGGGAATGACAATCCTAGTTGGGTGGGACTAAGCATATGCTAAAGACCCTCTTTATTTTAGGTAATCTCCCCTATTGTATCAGGACCTTTTCCAAGAATCACATCTGGGCAGGAACCATCCTTTAGTATCCATTCTAAGTAGCCCCTCCTCTTACACCCTAGCCTCTAGCTATGAGTTCTTTCCCAAGCTTGATTGTATCCTGTGTATCAGTGTAGTTTGAACACTCCCATTTTCTTTGTAGCTATAGTGATCTTTCCTTGATCTTTCAATCATCTTTCCTTGTCCCTGGATTCCCCAAATTCTTTTGTTCCCTGGATTCCATTTAGTGAGGTGGCACTCCCAGGGGTCAGTGACCAGAGCAGCCAGGGTTCAATCCTCCGACTCTGTGAAGCTGGCAAGCAGCTCCATTGTCGGGGTCTATTATTGCAATGAACCCCTTGTTCCCTTGATTAAAGAGTGATTTTGACTATTTAATAGTTCTGTGTTTTTTTCCCAGTCGACAAATATATGAGATTATTTCATCTGCCTTATCTTTAGGTAAATGGTTAGGTTCAAGATGGAAGAGTGCTAGCATTATGAGTGATTGGTTGTGTGTAAATGGAAGCACATCGGTGAGGACCTGAGAACTAGAGTGAAGAATACACCTAGTAGTACCCTGAGAGAATTTGAGTATAATTCTGTGATAGTGATCCTTCTCTGGGGAATTAAACCTGGCAGCATGATAGCAAGCTGGGCTGAGGAAGCAGCTCCAGAAGAGCAAGTGGGTAGCCCATTCTCCAGGTGAAAGGGACTACCATGAGGTGGCCACTGCCACACACATTTAGGCATATGTAAAAGATACCAGATGATGGGGGGAGGCATTGGTATCTTAGATAGGAAAGGCTCTGGTGACTGAGGACTGCCTTCTCTGATGGGCACTGACCATCCCAAAGCTGCCCTTTTTCAATGGGTTATTTACTTTTACCCTTCTTGTCCCCTCTGTCCTGTCCCTTTTATGGTAGCCAGAGCAGCTAAATAACCCACCCCAGAGATGTTACTTACAGCCTGGATCTGGGTTGAGCCTTTTTTTTTTTAAACCCTTACCTTCTGTCTTGGAGTGCTCCAAGGCCGGAAGAGCAGGAAGGGCTAGGCAATGGGTGTTAAGTGACTTGCCCAGAGTCACACAACATGGAAGTGTCTGAGGTGAGATTTGAACCCAGGACCTCCAGCTCTCTATCCCTCTCTATCCCTAGTTGCCTGAATCTTGGCCAAGTCTTGAGCAAGTACCCAATAAAGCTCCTATTTCATCAAGGAAAAAAACGAACCAAAAAGCTACCTACATATCAGGTGCTGTTGGCATTGTTGCTCTGGGGCCACAGTTAGGATGGACACCTCTGATCCCTTGACCTGTGGGAGTTCACAAGCTCACTATTAGTCAGTGGAGTGGAGAAGGAAAACTCCCTCCTTCTCCGCCCCCCCCCCCAAAGGCAATTCCTCTTGGGTGACCACCCCCACTGGATTCCTCTGAGCTGGAATGTGAGATTTCAGACCCGACTTCTTGTGTTATGGCTGGGTCTGAGGATGTGTCCAATTCTTTCAGCCAATCACAAAGTACTTCCAAGGTGGCCATTATCTGCTTTTCTCCAGGGACCCAAAGCACCCATGATCTTGCAAATTGCCAGGTGATTTATTTACATCAAATATCCTTTTTTTTTTTTTAACATTTCATGTTGAATTTTATGATATACTCAAAAGGGAAAACCAGTGACATTTAACCGAGATGGTTCCAGGCACCAAGTAGGACAGAGGTTTGGAACCAGGAAGCCCAGGGTTAGAAGCCAGCCTTAGTCACTTACTAGCTATGTGACCTTGGGCAAATCACTTAATCTGTAGCCTCAGTTTCCTCAACTGTAAAATGGGGTAATAATTGTACCTACCTCTCAAGATGATAATGAGGACCAAACTTTTTTTTTTTTTGGCCAGAGTGGTACACAGTAGGTGCCCAATCAATGTCCCCCCCCCCCCTTTTTGTGTGTTTTATTGTGTCCATGGACATCTGCATGCCCTTGGACTTGTTAAGTTCAGAATAAGAATGTAGAACTCTGGGTACATCAGAAGGCCAGTGGTGAAGGCTTGGCAGAGAATGAAGCCCCGGCCCCAGTACTGCAGATTAAGCTTCCTCGGTGCCCCTCTGCCCTGCGGCCCCCATATCCAAAGGCTTCCAGACCCTCAGATGGTGAAAGTTCCAAGGTTCCAGTCAGTTCCCAAAAAGTCCACGTGGGATGCTCCCCACAAGTGGCCGAGTGGCCACGCTGGGTGAGAGGCAACACGTGGGTGGCTGCCAGAGATGGGGGGAGCTCAGGGCCTCTTTCCTTTATCATAAATGGGGGATCCTCTGCTTTGGGCCTCACCATAAGCCCTGCAAGGTAAAAAGTACAATTCCCATTTTACAGATAAGTGAAACTGAGGTCAGTGATAGGGCCACTGCTACAGAGGTAGTAAGGGTCTAGGGCTGAATTTGAACCCAGCGCACACTTGCTTTGCCTTGCTGGGGGGCCTCTTCAGACATTCGCACAGAAGTAAGAAACCTCGGCAGATTGGTCATAATTCGAGAGTGCTTGGAAGATAAAATGTACGCCTGAGAGATGGGATGAGGTCCTGGGTTCTGGCCTCAGCCACTTCCTAGCTGGGTGACCCTGAGCAAGTCACTTAACTCTCACTGCCAAGCCCCGACGGCTCTCCTGCCTTGGAAGCATACACAGTGCCGATTCTAAGACAGAAGGCAGGGGTTAACAATAAATAAAACAAAAATACAGTGGATAAGGGTTCACAGAAAACTTTTGGAACCTGAACTCAGCTCCCCAAGGACAGAATGGGGGGTGGGGCATGGATATCGGCAGGATGAAGGGGCCGCCAGGGAAGGCAGTGAGGGCTCCCGCCTCGGATGCAGGAGGGGGTGTGGGGGTGCCTCTGCCCTCCTCGGACCTCTCTGCTCCCGCGGAGCCATCGGAGCTGTCTCCTCCGTCTGCCCATAGGGAGCAGGCTGGGCGCTCTCCCTCCCTTGGGCCTCTGTGTCCGCAGCAGGGACGGACCTAAGGGCCCCGCCAGGCTCAGATGAAGGCGCTGGATTCGTTCGTCACGAAGCGGGGCTGGGGGCTGCGAGGTAGCCGGCCGGGTGGCTGAGGCACCGGGAAGCCGGGATGGGTGGCCCTGAAGGGTCTTTGCGCGGAGGCTGGACGACCTCTGGTGGCCAAACGTGGTAACTAACGCGTGGGCCATGTGCTCAGCAGACAGGCTGGAGCAGTCCGGGTAGCCCGGGACGGGCTCATGTTCGGATTCGGGTCGTCCACAAATGCTGAAGTTCTTCAAAGCTCTGACACTGGATATGACCGGGGGAGCGGGGAGGGCCTGGGACACCCCCCTCCCCAGCTCGAGCACGTGCGGGGCGGTTCCCGGAGGACCCACCCCCAGCCGAACGTGGATGGATGCCCCCCAATCTCCCTGGGGCTCCCATTCTCCTACCGGGCTCCGAGTGGGGTGAATCCTGGACGCGGGGAAGGAGCAGGGGTGGTCCAGCGTGGAGGGGTCCAGGCCAGGCTACCTCGTCCTTGCAGCGGCCCGCCCTCCTCCCTCCTTCCCGCCCGTGTCACCTGCCCTGCCCTGCCCTGCCCCCGCCCCGGGCCCGCCCCTCGCTCCTCCTTAGGCCCCACCTACACTCCGGTGCCCTCTACGGCACCCGGGCGGACCGACCCCGGCCAGATAGAGAATCTCAGCTCCTGCAGCCCGGGACCTCAAGCTGTCTGCTGGGAGCCCTCAGACAACGGGAAGCTCACTCCCGGCGGTCTGCTCCTCCGTCCCCATGGCTGCCCCGGTGACCCGCCTCTGCCACATCTCCTTGCACGTGCCCCGCGGGCAGCCCCTAGCCCGGGACCTGCAGCGCTGCTTCGGCTTCCGGCCGCTGGCCATGCGGGAGGCGGGCGGCTGGCACCAGCTGGCCCTGCGCTGCGGAGACGCGGTGTTCTTGGTGAATGAGCGCGCCCAGGGCCCGGGGCCCGCCTCCGACGGGCTCCTCTACGACGTGGACCCCAAGCACCCTGTGCCCACCGCCTCCAACGTGTGCTTCGAGGTGGCCGACATACAGGGCGCCGTTGGGGCGCTGCGGGCGCTCGGCTGCCCGGTAGCCGTGGCGCCCAGGGCCGTGTCTGACGCCCAGGGCACCGTCACCTACGCCGTGGTGCGCTCCCCGGCCGGCAACCTGATCCACACGCTGCTGGAGCGGGGCAACTATGGGGGTCCCTTTCTGCCGGGCTTCCGGGCCTGTGGCCACCCGAAGGCCCCGGACCCCAGCGGCCTAGAAGGCTGCTTCAGCCACGTGGATCACATGGCGCTGGCCTGCCCGCAGGGCGCTTCCCAGACCTGGCTGCGCTGGTACCAGGACTGCCTGGGCTTCCGCTGCTTCCCCCTGGGCCCCGACGAGCAGCCCCCAGAGCAGGGCTTGCAGATCTGGGCGGGCCAGGCAGGGGGCCTGCAGCTGACTGCCCTGCGGGCACCCCCAGGTAGCAAAGCCCCCATGCTGGTGCTGGCCGAGTCCCTGCCTGGCCTGCCCGGGGCCCAGGACCAGATCGAGCGGTTCTTGGCCCAGCACAGGAGCCCAGGGCTGCAGCACGTGGCACTCTACACCCGGGACATCCTCACAGCCACCCATCTGGTGGCTGAGGCCGGTGGCCGCCTGGTGGCCCCTCCACCCACCTACTACCAGCAGACCAACAAAGTGGCCCAGATTGTGGCCGCTGGTGGAGAGCCGGAGAGGCTGGCCGAGCTGGGCATCCTGCTGGACCGGGACCAGAAGCAAGGCTCTGGCACCAGTTTCCTGATGCAGGTCTTCACCAAGCCTCTCTTCTCTGAGGAGACCTTCTTCTTGGAGCTCATCCAAAGACAGGGCTCCTCCACCGGCTTTGGTCAAGGCAACATCCAGGCTCTGTGGGAAGCCCTGGAGGAGTACCTGACCTCCAGCCAGGGGGCTGGGGAGCCCCGCTGAAGAAGAGCTGCCCCCCCCCTCCAGTTAGGCCTTGCTGCCCCACCTGCCCTGCAGCCACCTTGAAACCCTCTAGGGCAGCAGCCCAGCTTCCTCCCCCTGCTGCTGGCATCCCAGGGAGAACACTTGACTTGCCCTCTTCTCACTCCCTCCTGCCTCTCACTGCCCCTTCATGGCAAGGGGTCTGTTTTCAACTCTGGACTTAAGGCGCCCTGAGAGGACCCCTGACCTCGGCCTGCCTCACTGCCCAGGCAGGATTGAGTCTCTGAATTGCCTGCTCTGACAGGGCCTCCCCTTGGCCAGGTATGACAGCAATGACAGGGGCCAATGCTGGTTCCTTGGAAGCTGCCCTAAAGCAATGGGGATGACCAGAAGTGTCCGGAAGCTTCAAAGGAGGCCTCGCCTCATCCCCCTACCTGTCCACCCTCTACTAATAAAGACCTTCCAAACAGCACTGCATGGTTGGCTTTCACTTCTCCCCAGGGTTGGGAGGGCCCCCTCTGGTGTGATGAGGGAATGGGGGTGTCTAGCAGCTGTTCTGCTCTCCCTAGGTCATCCAAGGCCATTTTCAGGCTCATTGAGTTGTCCCAGCTGGGGCTTGACCTGGAGATCCTGGCATGGCTTGCCATGTTCCAAATGAGGAAAGTAAGGCCAAGGAGGTTGAATGACTTGTCCAGGGTCACACAGCTACTAAGTGACTGAGGTCAGATTTGAATTTGAGACTGAGTCTTTTTGGCTCCAGGGCCAGAACTCTATGCAATCTCATTACCTAGAAGCCACAGAACTAATTGACTTCTTTGTGTTCCTGAACAGAAAGTTAGATCACAATCCCCAGGCTTATTGAAACAAGACTTGGTAAGGGAAGAAATCCAATTGAAAGAGGATGCTGGGGAGACTCCACATCACATGTTGCTCTGAAGGGCAGCTACTGACTCAGATTGAGAACCAGGACTAGTGAGGGAAGTCCTGAGTTCAAATCTAGCCTCAGACACTACTTAGCTGTGTGACCCTGGGCCAGTCACTCCCAACTACTAAAAGAAAGGAATAAGTATGAAGGGCCTTAAGCCAACATGGCCTAGACCTGAGTCTTAAGAGAGAGAGATCAGTCAGTCAGTCTTTTATCACTCACCACAAGGTCTGTCTAAGCAAGGATTCTAGTGACACCAGGCTCCATCTCAGCTGACTTCACCAGAGAGAGTTCCAGCCAGAGTCCTCCTCAAAGAGAGATCCAGCCAGAGACTGTTTCAAAGGGCTTCTCTCCAGAGCCTCCAGAGGGACAGAGTCCCCTCAGAGGAGCTCCAGCGAGACCTCCTTAGAGATTGTTCTCCAGAGCCTCTCTCAAGAGATTCTTCCCAAGCAATCCTCATCAGAGAGCTTTCTCCAAAAGGATTGCCTTTTCAAGAGATTCTGCTTTTTCTTATATAGGGGGTTTTCTCCTATGTCACCTCCCCTAAGTCCTTACATCTACCAATCACAGTAGATGTTTTCCAAAGGACAACCCATTCTAAAAACACTGCTGGGTCGACTAATCCCCTCAGTAAGTCTGAACCAGAGAAAACACAGCTGAGTCGACTAATCCCCTCAAGAGAAAACCTCTAAGTAAATTTTCACCTCTTTGCTCCTGGCAAGTTTACAAGTTGCCCGACCTATATAGGTACCTAGCATCCCATTGTATCAATTCTAAAAACAGGCATGGCTCAAAGAACTCCCAGCCTCATCATAAGCATGGGTCCAAGTACTTTCATTGTTTAGCAAGGAGTTTTCTCCCCTAAAGCAGGTGGAGTAGAGGTCCTCCCATTTCTGATCCTGGCGAGTTCTCACAGTCAAAATGGGGAATGTTCCCAGTAGGGAATTGTTCCAATTGAGAATTCCCCGATGGGAAAATTTTTAACATTCACAAGTCTGAGAAATTTCAAGATTTACAATGATCTGGGATAATTCTGAAAGACTTATGATGGGGGATGCTACCCACCTCCAGAGAAAGAACTATTGGAGTTGGATGTAGATCAAAGCATACTATCTTTTATAACCATTTATTTATGGTTTTATTTATAAGGAACATTACGTCCCCACCTTAAAGCCCTCATGTAGCCATGTCACATGGTGGAAGGAGTAATAAGATGGGAAAACTAAAGCCAGGATTGATAAATTACTTGTCCACGACAAAGTAGATGGACACAGCTTGTATGCTAACTCCAAATCCAGGACATTACGATGTCCTACTACATTGCATTTGTTGCCCCAGAAAAATGTCCCAATTCATTGCCTGAATTTAGGTGACCAAGTTCATTTCCTGTCCTAGACTGCTTTCTGGATTCTAGCATAAATCAGATCTTGTTTTTTCTCCTTCCTATTTCTGAATCCAAGAGAAAAGAGACTATTTAGTAAGAAAGGGTGGTCAGTAGTGTCAACTAGTCATATTTCAGAGATATGGTTTGGTTCCAGATAATAAAGAAAATATTATAACAAATTATTTGGTTTCCCAGTGCATATAAAAGTTATGTTTAGGGGGCGGCTGGGTTGCTCAGTGGATGGAGGGCCAGGCCTAGGGATGGGAGGTCCTAGGTTCAGATATGACCTCAGACACTTCCCAGCTGTGTGACCTTGGGCAAGTCACTTGACCCCCATTGCCTAGCCCTTACCACTCTTCTGACTTGGAACCAATACACAGTATTAATTCCAAGATGGAAGGTAAGAGTTTTAAAAAAAAGTTATATTTACAATGATATATTGATATATGTATATATATATATAAATAAACAAAATAATAAATAGTGTAATAGAATTATGTCTAAGAAATGTGCATACTTTAATTAAAAATACTTTACTACTAAAAAATGTTAGCCAATGCTAGCTTTCAGCAAGTAGTGATCTTTTTGCTGGTGGAGAGTCTGGCTTGACATTGATGGCTGCTGACTGATCAGGGTAGAGGTTGCTGAAGGTTGGGGTGGCTACAGCAATTTCATAAAATAGGACAATGAAGTTTGCTTCATTGAATATCTCTTCTCTTCACTTGAACACGTAAAGACCATTATAGGGTTATTCATTGGCCTAATTTCAATATTGTTTTGTCTCAGGGAATAGGGAGGCCTGCGAAGAGGGAGAGAGATGGGAGAATGGTTAGGGGATGGAACAGTCAGAACACCCATTTATTGATTAAGTTTATTATTTTTGTATGGTACCCCAAAACAAATACAATAGTAATATCAAAGATCACTGAGCACAGATCACTGTAATAGATATAATAATGATGAAAAGATTTGAAATATTGTGAGAATTACCAAAACGTGGCACAGGGACACCACGTGAGCATATGTTGTTGGAAAAATGGCACCCGTAGACTTGCTTGAAGTAGGGTTGCAATAAATCTTTCAATTTCTAAAAAACTCAATATCTGCAAAGTGTAGTAAAGCGAAGCATAATAAAATGAGAAATGCCTGTACTGCCAGAAAAGTCCAGAAGAATGAGGCCTGGAAAATGAGCCAATGGATTTAACAATTAGGAGTTCATTGGTAGCGTAGCCCAAGGGCAGTTTCAGGAGGGCGATGTTCTGAAAAGGGGTTGAGAAGAGAAGAGGTGTTGGATGTCGGCACTTGAAGAACTCTTTCTTCCTAGAAGTTACAGAATCACAGTATTTGAGAGATAGAAGGGACTTCTGTGGTCTTGAAAGAAAGTCTTCAAGGAAAAGTTGGATGACCATTCAAGTCCAAGATTCAGTGATTCTGTGAACCTTTTCCAAAAGTTGATTAATAAAGGGGAGAAGTTCCATCTAGAATGATTTAAGCAATAAATTAATCAATCAACTATATATATATGTGTGTGTGTGTGTGTGTGTGTGTGTGTGTGTGTGTGTGTGTGTGTGTGTGTGTGTATCACTATAACAGGGTCAGGAGGACCTGAGTTCAAATCCAGCCTCAGACATTTACTACCTATAACCCTAGGCAAGTCACTTAACCCTGTTTACCTTATTTTCCTCATCTGTAAAATGAATTGGAGAAGGTGATGGCAAACTGCTTCAGCATCTTTGCTGAGAAAACATCAAATGGGGTCATGAAGAATAAGACCATGGCTGAAATGACTCAATGACAATGGCAAAAATATACCAGGCACCATGATAGGTGTTGAGGACACAAAAACAAAAATGAAACTGCTCTTGCCCTTAAGGAGCTTTCATTCTATTGAGCTATGAAGGTTGTCAACTGATTCCAGATCATTGAACAGAGTCCATTGGTAGTTAGAATGAGAACTTAAGTCTATTGACATTAGTTGCACTAAATTGAATTCCCAAGGAATTCTTGTGGAAGCAATTCTATGTCTCCTCCAAAGGAAAGCTGATGGCTCCCTCAGGCTGGATAATGGCCCATGTTTCATTAAGGATCCAGAGGACTGGAAGGTTCCTCTCTCCCTCCCTTCCTCTCCAGGAGCTTGGAGGACAGAATTGTTCTAGGGTGAAAGTATGGTTCCATCTGTCCAATTCCTGGCCTGGGATCCACCTCAAAATCTCAGAAGAGGCAAAACACCAGCCTGCTAAGAATGAGTGTCTTCAAGATGGAATTTATCTGTTCAGTTAGTTTCTACTGAGGGTAGAAACTGCTTCATGATCAGCCATCTGTCCAGTTGCTAATGATCTCTAATCTCTGATATCCTGAAGGAAGCTCAGAGAGCAGCAGGATTCTGGGAAGTGGGGGAGAAAGGAGGGAGATACCTCTGAAAACACACCATCACATCATCTGGAGGAGTCCTGCCTGATTATTCCTGAACTCCCTGGCACAAAGCATTACTTAAGTTGGTAATTGTAAAGTTCTTCATCACTTTTCCCCTTCTCCTCCCTCTCTCAATTAATCCTCCCTCCAAGAGAACCAGATGGTGGCAGAATCTGCATATCCTCTGTAGAGAGCTCCACCTGTAGGGAAGAACCACAGAATATTAGAATTGGAAAGGCCATGGGGATCATAGATTTAGAGCTGAAAAGGACCTCAGAGATTATTTAGTGTAATGCCATCATTTTATTTTTATTTTTAATTGAATTTTTTTCAGTTAGCAAATATCTATTTTCTCTCTCTCACAACTCCTGTCCCATTGAGAAAACAAAAAACAAACCCTTTAGAACAAATATGCAATAGTGAAACAAAATGAATTCCCATATTGGCCACATCCAAAATTATATATCTCAATCTGTACCCTGAATCCAACTAATTTCTAAAATTATTATTATAGAATCTTCCTTCCTTCTCTTCCTTCTCTTCCTTCTCTTCCTTCTCTTTCTTTCTTTCTTTCTTTCTTTCTTTCTTTCTTTCTTTCTTTCTTTCTTTCTTTCTTTCTTTCTTTCTTTCTTTCTTTCTTTCTTTCTTTCTTTCTTTCTTTCTTTCTTTCTTTCTTTCTTTCTTTCTTTCTTTCTTTCTTTCTTTCTTTCTTTCTTTCTTTCTTTCTTCCTTCCCTTCTTCCTTCTTTAACTCCCTTTCTTTTCCTTTCTTTCTTCTCTCTCTCTTTTTCTTTTCCCATTCAGATATAAGCTCCCTGAGGGCAATAACTGTTTCCTTTTTGTTTGTATTTGTATTTCCAGTGCTTGGCACAGTGCCTGGGATAGAGTATGACCTTAATAAATACTTGATTTTTGACCTAGAGTGGTGAGTATGTATGCGAGCATGTACTATGTGAGTACAGAGAATTGGATTAATTTCAGAGATGAGTGGAGGAAGAATCACAACTTCCCAACTCATTGATAAGAGAGAATAAAGAGCTGGAGATGACTCATAGGTTATGAACCCAGAAAATAGAAGGATAATGTTTCCCTTGGAAGAAAGGGAGATTAAATAGAGAAGAGATAGATTCCATTTTGATTATGTTGATTTTGAGATGCCAAGGTCAAATCCACTAAGAGCTGTCCAATAGATCCTGGTAATGTAGGGCTGAAATTTAGGAGAGAGATTAGTAATGTGATTCATCTGCCTAGGGATCCTAATTGAACCCAAGGGAGAAGAAAAGAAGAGGGTTGAGAATGCTTACACCTATGTTTAGAAGGTGGAATATGTATAGAAATTTAGTAAAGGAAACTGAGTAGGAAAAAGACTAGGAGAAAGCAGTGTCATTAAGAATGAAGGAGAAGGGAGGAGGGGGAGGAGGGAAAGGAAGATCAGCAGGGTTAAGGACAGAGAGGGATAGGGGAAAGTCAAAGAGACAGAGAGGGATAGAGACAGAGTCAGGGAAAGAGAGAGAGAAAGGAGAAAGAGCAGGAGGGAGAGAGGGAGAGACAGAGAGCCAGGGAGAAAGAAAGAGACAGACAGAGAGGGGGAGGAGAGAGAGAGAGGAGAGAGACAAAGAGACAGAGAGAGGGAGAGAAAGAGGGAGGAAGGAAGCGAAGGAGAGAGAGATAAGAGAGAAAGAGATAGAGATAATAAGCATGAGAAAGAGACAAGAGAGGTATAAGAGAGATAAAAGGAGAGATAAGAGAAAGATATAAAAGAAAGACAGAAATAATAGATAGAGATAAGAGAAAGAGATAGAGATTAAGAGATAAGAGAGATGAGAGATAAGATAGGGAAGGAGATGAGAGATAAGATGAAAGATAAGAAAGATAAGAGATGAGAAAAAGAGATAGAGGTAAGAATTAGAGAAAGAGATAGAGATAAGTTAGGGAGAGATAAGAAACAGAAATAAGAGATAGGAAAGATAAGAAATAGAGATGTGAGAGAAATCGAGATAAGAGAGAGATGAGAGATAAAAGATAGATAAGTGAGAAAGAGAGGAGAGAGATAAGAGAGATGATAGTGATAAGAAGAGGGTGTGAACCTAACTCCTAAATCCAGAGAATGAATTGTTGCAGAAAGATGCCAGAAAATCCACACTACATCAAGAAGATCAAGAATGAACTTTGGATATGGTTGATTGAACTGAACTTTGACTGAACATTTATTGTAAATGTATACATTTATGCCAAAAGGGACTGCCCCTAATTTGGCTTTCTGTCAATGTGCCTAGCAAATCATTGGTTTTGCTTTCTTTCTTTCTATTCCTCCCTTACTACTCTAATTTCCTCTTAGAAAATTGAATATTGTATATATCTATAGTTAGAAGTGCATTTAGGACTACAAGATGATTATGTTAAATGATCAATGGGGAGACTAGTCTCCCAATGATCATCAGGGGGGATTGTGAACCTTAAAAATTCTCAGACCCTACTTCATAGGGTTAGGATTGTAAACCTTAAAAATTCCCTATTAGGACCATTCTCCATTTGGGCAGTGAAAGTAACTTAGATCAGGAATGTGAGAACTCTACTTAGATCAGGAATGTGAGAACTCTACTTCACCATACTTAAGCATGCCTTAGGGGAAGATAAAGTTGTAAACTCTTTGCTGAACAATGAAAAGTACTTAAACCCATACTTATAGTAAGACAAAAAGTTCTTAAGCTATGCCTATTTTTAGGACTAATACAAAAGGGTGCTAAGTACCTATAAAAGTCAGGCAACTTGTGAATTTACAAGGAGCAAAGAGGTGAGAACTTACTCAGAGATTCTAGTCTACTCAGGTGTGAATTACTCAAAATTACTCAAAACTACTTCTTAGGTGTGAACTAAGAATGGTCTGTCCTTTGAAAAACGTCTACTGTGATTGGTAGATGGGAGAACTTAGGGGAGGTGACATAGGAGAAAATTCCCTTTATAAGGAGATGACAGTGTCTTGAAGGGGAGTCTCTTGAAGCTGTTGAAGACAGTCTGAGGGAGGCTGACTCTGGCTGGAACTCCCTCTGAGGAGACTCTGTCCCTCTGAATCCTTACTTGGACAGATCTTGTGGCGAGTGATAAAAGACTGACTGATCCCTCTCTTCCATGCCAGCCTAGGCTGGTATAGCCCTTTCTCATTTATTTCCTTTTTCTCTCTCTCTTTCTTAATTCCTCATTTGTATGAATTAAATTCTCTATAAAACCCAGTTGACTTGTATATTCATAATTGGGAATATTTCCCTGGTGACCACCTTATATATTGATTTAAAAACAAGGCACTGTAGTGAAAACATATTTTCTGTGGTCACAATTTACTCATCCACTACTACAATTTAAGTCTTCCACTATTTTAACTCTTACAAGAGACAAGAGAGAGAAAAGAAGCTAACCATGGACAATCTTGACTTTTCCTTTACTCTTTATTACCTCAAGTCTATGATTCACAGCTGCTAGACCAAGGTAAGTTCAAACATGTTTTTTCTCTTTAAAATAAATAGAGCACAGCTATTTTAAGTCCTAGAGCAGGGCTCTGAGGTCTCACCTGGAGAAGTTGTTTTCAACCCCCCCCCCACCCCCCTCAGGGGAATAACAACCCAATGAACCTCCCTCAGGATTTCACATGGGGGTGGGGTGGGTGGGGTGAAGCAACCCCTCCCTGTCCAACAAAATATTATCTCCATATCAACCCCCCCTCCCCCCCATATTGGAGAAAGTTAGTCAGTCATTTGTTATTAGAGAGTGATTGTTAAACTGATGTTAACAAAGCTTTAGCCTTGTTTTGCTCCAGGAAGTTGACTTTCCCTTTTTCAAGGTGTCTCTAGAATTAACTTAAGTGAGAAGTGAAACCTGGGGAGATCAGTCAGGAAGAGCAGCATTAAAGTAACAACAACAAAAAAAAGGTCCATTTTACCCAATTTTTATAAACTCTTATTGCCTGAACCAACTCAGAAAAATAGCGTTTTTGCCCAAAGAGGGAAAAACATGATCAGAAGCAGGTGGTTCTAGCATTTTAGCCTGAGGGGGAAGAAAACTCTCTCAAACCTCTTAATTAAATTACAGGCTGTACAAAGCTTCAGTAGCCTCCCTGTTGCCCCTTGGCAAAAGGCTTCCTGACCTGCCCTCCACCCAAAAGTGAATTAGATCAAGGTGTGTCTACATTCTTAAAGAGACCACACCCTGACCCTAACCCCCAGCCAACAGCGCCATCTTTTGGCAAAAACCAGATTTACAATCAGTTTAATAATTAAATTTAAACATGATATAAAAAAAACATTAAAAATGATTTTTAATAGCATTTCCCAGACTGGAACAACATTGTTTCTTTGACATTTAAAATGGCTCATAACCCCAGAGAACATTTCACAATGGATCTATTTAGCACTGCTCCTGGGGATACTAATTTTTTATTGAATTGAAATTATTTATTTAACTAATTAATTTAGAATATTTTTCCATGGTTCCATGATTCATGTTCTTTCCCTCCCCTCCTCCCACCCCCTCCTATAGCCAATGAGCAATTCCACTGGGTTTTACCTGTATCATTATTCAAGACCTATTTCCATATAATTGATATTTACATCAGGGTGATTGTTTAGAGTCTGCATCCCCAATCATATCCCCATCAACCCACATGATCAAGCAGCTGTTTTTCTTCTGCATTTCTACTCCCACAGTTCTTTCTCTGGATGTGGATAGCTTCTTTCTCATAAGTCACTCAGGATTGTCCTGGGCCATTGCATTGCTGCTAGTAGAGAAGTCCATTACATTCGATTGTGCCACAGTGTATCAGTCTCTGTGTACAATGTTCTCCTGGTTCTGCTCCTTTCACTCTGCATCAATTCCTGGAGGTCTTTCCAGTTCATATGGAATCCCTCCTGGGGATACTTATAATGACAGGATATGTAGCATTTCATCTGCCTCTCTTTAAAAGAAACTTGACAAATAGCCTAAGTAATCTAGAGATGCAAATAAGAGATTCATCTCAGCCTCACCCTGTACCGCGCATTTCCTGTCCAACCCAACCAATTACCCCTTCTACTACTCAACAAATTGTGGAACAAAAAGCTCAGATTGAGTAAAACTCAAGTTGATTGGAAAATGTGGAGGAGAGTTTGGGGTAGCTCAAGGCTTTTATGAAAAGCATGAAAAGAACTTAAAAACCCCCCAGAGTGAGAGAGATTTATCTATCCATACTTTCTCATCATCAGAGTCAATTCAGTCTGTCCCATCCAGTGATGATACTGGGGAGGGGAAGGAACCTTAATGAGTCTAGAGGTGAATTTTAAGCCTTTCCAGATCCCATTGCTTAATTGATGTAAACTGTTTGAGTCTGTTCCCCTCCAAAATAGTAAAGAAGCCTGTAACACAATTATCGGAATTGGAAAAAAAAATTGGAGAAAAGGACTCTGGAATTCAGTGCCTGTATCCTGTCACATATATTGTATTTGCTGATTGTTTGTTTTTAAGAATTAATTTCATTTGTTAAGTTCACATGTTAATCTATTCTATAATGTTCCATTATTTGTACCTCCCCCTATGACTGGACTGGAAAAAATGCCACTGTAAAAGTCCATAAACAAGTTGTGAAAACCCTTTTCCATAGCAAAACCATAAGTCTTTATAGATGCTAGCTCTGTCACTAGATCCATGGAGGTCACATGTTGACTAAACAGCCTTTTGCTCTTTTTAGACAACCTTTGGAGAATTTAATGACTTAAGAATTTAAATTGATTTTAAGGGGTCTTCAGAAGTGCTGATAGCCCCAGTACCTCTGACTAATCATTTTCTTGCCTTTGAGTTGTTTGTAACGAGAGGTAAAGGGTCCATGTAGTAACTGAAGTGAAGTGCTACAGCATTATTATATTCCCCACCTCCGCATTTATAAAAAATGTAATGGATGAGACATATAATAGTCTCATACCAGAGGAGCTGAGAAGGTTTTCCTAGGGTGTGTGGCATCCCTGAATGGCTCCCAAGAGGGAGATTTCCCATGAAGCTAAAGTAGCTTCTGGATACTTTTTAACTCTTCAGCTTAATCTACCTCCACCAGAATGATCTAGATTCTTGGTGACATTTTAGACCCAAAAAGGTTTTCATCAGCAATATAGAGGTTTGTGTTTTTCTTCTATTTGTTTTTCTTTTTATGTTTTTCTTTTGATAATTGACTCATACACCCCATAACTCAACTATGTATCCTAAGCTGATCTGGGTGTTGGTCAATACTCTCCTCAGGGGATATAGTATATAGTTTCATAAAATCCACAATTTAAAATTTTGTTTGCCTCAGTTTCCTCATCTGTAAAATAGGAGGAAATGTCAAACCAATGTCTTTGCCAAAGAAACCCCAAATGGGGTCACAAAGAATCAGACACAACTAAATGTCAATAGTATTTATGAGACATTCTATTTTCTAAAGCATTTGGCAGATGTGTGTATTATTTATAATTTAAAATAAGAATGAAATAGTATTTCATCTTATCCTTACAACAGCCCTGGGAGATACTTACTATATAAGTACTATTATTATCCCCATTTTACAGACAGAAACCAAGGCAGACAGAAAAGAAATTATTTATTTGAGGCTACACAGCTAGAAGGTATCTGAGGCCAGATTTGAACTCCAAGTTTTTCTGATTGCAGGTCCAGGACCATTCTATTCAATGCACCATTTATCTACCTACCTCTAGGATGAAACTAAGTCCTAGAGTGGAGATTTGCCCATAAGCAATCACAAGGCTTTTATTTCAACTCAGGAGCAAGTCCTCTTTCTCCCCTACCATACTGCTTCTCCCTTGACCTGTCTGGGGTCTACATGAAAGACTTCTGACATAAAGAATTTACTTATCCATGTCCTTGTTGTAGCACCCTAGTAGATTAGAAACTTGCTGAGGGCAAGGGTTGCTTCATTTTTGCCTTTGATTCACAGCAAACTGGTGCAATGCTTTGCACATTATAGGAACTTAAGTGTTTTTTGAATTGAATTTAATGACTTTCCACCCAATAATTCCGCAGTAGGCAGTATAAATATAATTATTTCCATTTTATAGACGTGGAAACTAAGGTTCAAGAAAAATGATTTGTATAGGGTCAAATATTTGTAAGAAATGGAGCTGGGAATCTAGATTTCAGGTCCAGAACTCTCCACTAAATTATATCAACTATACAGAAGGCAGCTAGATTGGCACCATAGTATGCCAGTGTCCATTAGTCCAGGTTTGTATGATTTATAAGAAATGGTTCAGGAAATTTGGATTCTAAGTCCAGTACTCTCTACATTAAATTATGATGATACAAAAAAAAAATTCTAAATCCCTTCTGATTAGATAAATGCACATCAAAACAATGCTGAGATACCACCTCACACCTAGCAGATTGGCCAATAAGGCAGCAAAGGAAAGTAATAAATGCTGGAGGGGATGTGGCAAAATAGGGACATTAATGCATTGCTGGTGGGGTTGTGAAGTGATCCCATCATTCTGGAAGGCAGTTTGGAACCATGCCCAAAGGGAGATAAAAGACTGTCTGCCCTTTGATCCAGCTATAGCACTGCTGGGTTTGTACACCAAAGAGATTTAAAAAAATGGAAAAGGTTGTTTGTACGAAAATATTTCTAGCTGCACTTTTTGTGGTGGCAAAATATTGAAACAGGAAGGGATGCCCCTCGATTGGGGAATGGTGGAACAAATTGTGGTATATGATGGTGATGGAATACTACTGTGCTCTAAAGAATGATAAATTGATGGATATCTATAAGAACTGGAAAGACCAACATGAACTGATGCAGAGTGAAATAAGCAGAACCAGGAGAACATTGTATACAGTAACAGCACTATTGTGGAATGATCAAATGTAATGGACTTTGCTACTGGTAGCAATGCAATGATCCAAGACAGCCCTGAGGAACTTAGGATAAAGTTCTGGGCCTGGAGTCAGGAAGATTCATCTCCCCGAGTTCAAATCCAACCTCAGCCACTCCCTGTGTGACCCTAGACAAGTCACTTATCCCCGTTTGCCTTTATTTTTTCATCTGTAAAATGAGCTGGAGAAGGAAATGGCAGCCACTCCAGGATCTTTGCCTAGTGAACTCCTGAACGCCACTTTTCCCTTGTCGGATGCCCCAAGATCAGCCTTGGATTTTGGAGGGCAAGTTTCTTCTTGAGTTTAAAAATAGCCCATTCTCTGACTGAATTAAGAATAAAGGCTGATGCTTGTATGCCGACAAACTACTTCAGATGAGGGAAAGCCGTGGAGGGAGGCGCCGTATGGCTTGTGGCTCCCTGATGCCGGAGATGCCCGCCTCTTGTCCCCCCCAACTCCTGGAGCCAGGAGGAGCGGCTGCTGATCCAGACTGAGTCTGAGGGACTAGGCAAAGGGAGAGCACTCAAAGCATAGTTCTGGGTCTGGAAAAGAAGCTGCTCTTTTCGGCCAGGATTTTCGGAGCGAGACACCAGCTCGGGAGCCTGGTGGAGGTTTGGGAAGGGCCAGCTGCCCTCGACAGGAGGCCTTTTCCTTCTCTGACCTGCTCTACCCAACTCCAAGAGACAGCCTGGTCTGAGGATATCTACAAGCTGCAAAAGAATTGCGAACTACTGAATTTGGTACTAAAAACGTTTTTAAAGTTAAAAAGTGTTTTGAAAAGTAATCGTGTAAAAAGGAATTTCAAAGGATCAACGATCCCATGAACATGATTATTTAATCATAGTAATTCTCCATAAGAACTAAAAATGGACACACATATAGCCCTGAGAGCCTTGTATTTTGCTATAGACAAAGATACTGGCATAGTTTGCCCGTTTCTTCTCTGGCTCACTACAGATGAGGGTCCTGAGGCAAAAGGGATTAAGTGACTGGCGCAGGGTCACAGAACTAGGGTCTGAGGCCAGATTTGAGCTCAGGTCTGCCTTTGTGACAGGGAGGGGTGGCTGTGACCCCGGGGAAATCCCTTAAGTGGTTTCCTCATCTGCAAAATGGGGACAATAATAGGAACTCCCCGCCCGTTGTGAGGACAGAATGAGAAGAGGGAATCCATAGAGAGCATGACAAAGCCCAGTTCTTCAGCAGGTTCCATCAGGCCTCCCAGGGCACGAGCTGAGCTGTCTCTCTCCCCGGCCAAGGCAAGGCCTGGGGGTCCAGGATCCAGCCAGAGGACGCTGCCTTTCCCTTGAAGTGTCCAAAGAGAATTCTGGGGCTGTTGGAAGGCGCTCCTGAGCTGCTCTGGAGGCCGGGGAGGTCTGGGCAGAGACGTGCCATCGCCCACCCTCAGAGGCACATCAGAGAAGGCCCAGCCAGTCTCCTCCCTGGGGGTGGCGTCCAGCCTGTGCTCGGCCCTCGGAGGCCCGGCGCTCCTCCCTCCTCCTAAGGCAGTCCAGGCCCCGGCTAACTGGCTCCCTGGAAAAACAGTCCAGGGACAACAACAACGGGGCCTCTGGGAGGCCGGAGAGCCAAGTGCGTCCGTTGGCAGAGCAGGCAGGGAGAGGGCCGGCTGTGACCCAGGAACGTGGGCTTTTACTTCCTCGCTCGCCAACCAGCTGCTGAGGCACAGACACCTGGCAGGGCCGGGAGAGGCTCGCGTGCCCCGGGGGGAGCGGCCTGGCTTCTGGCCCCCACCAGCCCTGCCGTGAGGCATGCTGGGCACCTTCTCTTCACCTTCTTGGTAAAGGCACCAGGGAGAGTCTTTTAAAAAAGCAGCTTTATTTACACAACAAGAATCTCATTGCTGACCTGCAGCCAGGTGGGAGGGAAGGGAAAGGGGCAGCTGCCTGGGGCCTGGCCGTGGGGCCAGTCAGGGGGTAGAAGTTGGCTTGAGAAAGGCACTGAGGGTCAGCTGGCGGCCGGAAGCAGCAGGACCTGGGGACCTTTTGGAGGCCTGTGGAGGAAGCCAAGAAGATGGGGGTCCCTGGCAGCCAAGGGAGGCCGAGAGCACAGAACCCTCGTGCCAGAGCTGGCATGAGGCAAAGATAAGACTAGGCCTGGACGCAGAGAACTGAGGCTCTGACGCTGACTCACAGAGGGACTCTGGGCAAGGTCTTGATCTTCCCAAGCCTCAGTTTCCTCCTCTGTCTAATGGGGCCAATCCTTTCCCCGGCTCCTTTCCACGCTTGTGACGGGGCACAACTAATAAGCCTTTGAGGGCTTGCCATTGGGTGCTGTAGAGGCGCCAGTGCAGGAAGTGCTGGGAGCTGGTGTGGCCTGGGCTTCAGTTACACCCAGACTTCTGAGCTGCATCACCCTAGGCAAGTCCCCTGCCCTCTCTGGGCTCCGAGGTCCCAGGAACTTACCTTCCCTCGGCCTGAGCGCTGGCCCTCAAACAGCCGGAGAACCTGCCAGGGATGGGGTCGGGAGGCTGGTGAGCGGGAGGGAGGGTGGGTGTCCCCCAGCCTCAATGCCCCCTCCCCCTGGGTACCTTTTTCATGGCTGTGGGGACGGCTGCGGCCTGGAACTCAGTCCGGGTCACCCAGCGGGCACCTGGGGGGGGGAGGCCCTGGAGGGGCTCTGCCAGGGCCAGGCCATACACCACGTAGGTCTGTCGGATGTGGGAGAAAACATGGACCACCTGAGGAAAGTGGGGGTGAGCAGGGGCCGCGGGGGCGGCCACGCTGCCCCCCTCTTGCCTCTCTGCTCACCTCGCCCAGGTGCCGCAGGCTCCTCAGGGGAAGGGGATGATCCACCCAGGTCCTCAGGGCTTTCCCAAGGGCCTGGCGCTGGACGGCCTCGGGGCCTTCGGCCTGCACGGAGGGGAACTCCCAGAGGCCGGCCAAGAGGCCTGGCGGAGAGAAGGCAGCGGTGTCAGGCCACGGGCCTCCCTCCTCCCCAAGGAGAGCTCGGGGACCCCAGGCGAGGGGAGGACCCTGGGGCGCAGGAAGGCAGGGACTTTCCCCAGGTCACCAGGCTGTGACAGGAGAGGATCTGAATCCAGGCCTTGAGGCCAGATCAGCGCTTGGTCCCCGACCCTCCGCCTGGGTCCGGTGCCTGGGTCCGGTCTCCGTACCTGACTTGGGCCTCTGCACCAGGAGGAAGCGGCCGCTCTCAGAGCCCGGCTGCTGAAGGACACAGACGGCCGCCCGCTGCTCCCGGGGGGCTTTGCGGGCAGGCTGGCGGGGAAAGTTGGCCACGCCGAGGTCCTGGCGCCACGGCTGCGCAGGGGGCAGGCACAGAGGGCACGGGGCGGCATTCTTGGGGGCTGGAAACGGAGTCAGGCTGGGGCGGAGGTCTGGGGGGGGCCCATCTCCCTCTTGGGGCCGACCCACACCCAGGCACCGAGGGGACCCGAAGCTCCCTGAGCTGGGCCCGGACACTCACCACATTCCTCCACGTCAAGGGGCGTCCCCCGCTCCGGGCTGCCCCGCGACGTCCGAGCCGTCTGCTCGTGCTCCCTCTCCACCTGCCGTCAGGGATGGGGCACTCGGCTGGGGCTCCGGCCCTCGGCCCTCTCCTCCCCCCAGGCCGCCCCGCTCCGGGGTGCTCACCCTCTTCTGGGCCCGACAGAAGTCCCGCACGGGGCACTCCGGGCACAGGGGGCTGCGGGGGGTGCACACTGTAGCGCCCAGCTCCATGGCCGCCTGGTTGAAGTCCCCCGGCCGGGCCGGCTCCACCAGCTGCTGGGCCAGGCTCCTGCCAGACACGTCGGTGGGCCGCAGCTCCCCCCAAGCCACCCCAGAGAAGAGCCGCCTCCAGACCCCTTTGCCCAGGCCCCGCCCAGGCCCGCTCAGCCTACCAGAGATGCTGGGTGACGAGGGGACTGCCCGGGTCGGCCCCAATGGCTCGCGTGCGGCACAGCACTCGGCTCACGTTCCCGTCCACCACGCCAGTCGCCTGGTAGAGAGAGGAGCGGCCCCGGGCTCACTGCCCCGCCCCGGCATTCCCCCTCCCCCAGGGAAGCAGCTGTGAGCGTCCGCAGGGGCCGGGAGGGGGACCCAGAGTGGGGGGTCCCCCAGGTCGGAGGTGCTCCCTGACCTGGCCGAAGGCGATGGAGGCGATGGCCCCGGCCGTGTACCTCCCCACCCCGGGAAGCAGCCTCTGCAGCATCTCTGCCGTTCGGGGTACGCAGCCCCCCAGCTCCTCCACCACCTGTGGGAGGGGGAAGACGCGCCGGAGTCACCCCAACAGCTCTGGGCAGGCACGTGGCAGCTCGTTCCCCTGATGCTCCTGGGATGGGCACTGAGGAAGCGCCCGCTGCGTGCCAGGCCGAGACCCGCCCAGGTGCCGCAGCGGGATCCGAACTGGAGTCTCCCGCTTCTGTCCGCTCTGCGGCCCCTCACCTTGCGTGCGCCCTCCTGCAGTCTCCGGCCCCGCGAATAGTAGCCCAGGCCGGCCCACAGCTCGTTCACCTCCTGCAGGGACAAGACACGCACGTCAGCGGACGAGGAAGACCCCCGACGCCCCCCCTCCCGCCTCGCGGCTCTCACCTCCAAGGTCGCCCCTGCCAAGTCCTGCAGCGTCGGCCACTTCTGCGGGCCAGGAAGAGACATCAGAGGTCAGTGGGGGAGGCGGGACCTCCCTGGACCCTGGCTACTGAGGGGGTAAACTGAGGCACAGGGGCGGAGTGGGGCACAGGGATCCACCCGGGGCATGTGGGCCTGCAATCCCTCCCTGGGCTGGGGATGTTGTGATGTCTGGGGTCAGGGGTGGGGGCGGGGGCGGGCAGCGGCCTGGGCTCAGACATCACCTGCATCCACTTGGTATAGTAGCCGGTCACTGTGGCCACCTGGGTCTGCTGGAGCATGATCTCAGACACCCAGACTGCGGGGAGGAGGCGGTTAGAGCAGAGGAAGGGCCCCCCAACCCCACGTCCCCCGGGGCCCCCTCTCACCGGAGTAGGCCCTCCTGTCTGGGTCCGGCTCTGCGGCCGCCTGAGGACAGAGTTGGGGGGCTGGAGCTCAAGCCGGAGGCTGGACTCGGGCCCATCCCCTCCCCTGCCCGGCCCAGCCTCCCCCATACGCACCCTCCTCCGCCAGGGCAGGTCGCGCTTGGCCCGGTCATACCAGCTAAGGAGGCTGGCGCGGAAGCCGGCGACCTCGGCATCCCCAAACAGATGGTACACGGCCAGGCCGGGGGTCCCTGAGTCTGTGGGGACGGGCGACAGGTGAAGCCCCCTGGGGCCAAGTAGGGGGTCCCCCTGCCCTGCACTGCCCAGCTTCCATGTGCCAAGGGGAGGGCCCCTGGTCTGGAGACTTTCCCTACCCCCAAACAGGTTCTGTAGGTTCTGGGCTGCTCCCCAAAATGGAAGGGGGCCCCTCACCGGTGCCCAGGCCGATTTGCTCCCTTCCCTTCTGGCTGCTTTCCTTTCGGGGCTTCTTCATGGTCGGCCGAGGGTCAGGATGGACAGGGCTGGGGTCTGGGTCAGCTGATGTCCGCTGTGCCAGGGAGGTGGGGTCAGTGACCCCAGGGAAGAGCCTTCCAGCTCTTGGTCTCAGTCTCCCAATCTGTAAAATGGAGATGCGGCCTCCTGGTGCTTGGTGCACTGAAAAGTGCCACACGAGACCAGGGATCTCTCTAGGCACAGAGGGGGCATTCCATCTCTAGCCACCATGTCTTTGTTTGGGCTGCCCCTCCAGCCTGGCACACCCTTCCTCCTCCTCTGCACCTAGAGAATGGGAGCAGCCTTGGTGCTCTTAATCCCGGCCGGAGATCATCTGGTGCTAGGCTAGGAAGGTTTCACTGTACAGAGGTGGGGCTCACCTCTGCCTCCCCCCCCCCCCACCGTTTTCCCAGGATCTGGGGGTCCCCCATCAGGACCAAGGACTGCCAGGTGCCCATTTCTGGGTCTCCTTTATAAGACGGATCAAGACCCTGGCCTTCATATGGCCAGAAGTGGGGGCTTCAAGTCTCCCCAACACGTGCCCAGGACCTGGAGGCTCCAGTAGAACCTTCTGTCCCAAGGGAGGGTGACGTGCTCGAGCGCTGGAAGACAGTGGGGGAGGGAAGAGGCGGGGAGGGAGAAGGGGGGAAGGACCGCCCGCGGTGGCTAATGGGGGCGGGGGAGGGCTTGAGAGGCCACGCGTGCGCTCAGAATCCTCTTTACCGTTATCCAGTTACCGCGCTCCCGCGGAAAGCCTGGAAGAGTCGGAGACCTCCGGCCAATCCCAACCCGAGCAGGGGCTCGGGGCGGGATCTCGGCGCAGCAGCCAATGGGCTCCTAGCGCGAGTCAGGTCCGCTGAGGGTCCTCGAGGCTAGGCTGCCCGACCGTACGCCTGCAGCACGGAGTCGCGCGCGGGGTGTCGAGAGGCCGAGGCAGGCGTTCAGGCAGTGCCTCAGAAAGGTCCACACGGAGACGGTGGTCCCGCCCCGGACTGTTAAGGCGTTATGGCGGCCGGCGCGGAGGCGGAGGCGGAGACAGACACAGACACGGAGGCCGAAAACGAGACCCCGGAAGTCTCCAGCGAAGACTCAGGGACCGAGATACCGATTTCTATGTGTGAGAGCGAGAAGAGAACCCGGGAAAGGGAAGGCCGGGAGGGGGAAGGCCGGCCTGGGATCCGCAGAGGTGAGGCGGGGGCTGGCTGACTTCAAGTCCCAGGATGCACCGCAGTGTCGTCCGGCTTGAGCGGGGGTGGGTCGCTGGTGTGAGGGCCCTTTGAAGCATGCCGGGAGCGGTTGTGGGAGGGGGGCGGGGCCGGGGAAAGACCTTGAGGCATGCCGGGAGCTGTGGTTTTAGGCAAGGAGCGAGGCATGCCGGGAACTGGCATGAATTATCTGAGCTGAAAGATTCTAACAAGGAAATTTATTCTCTGTCCAGTCTACGTTTGTGATGAACGAGGCATGGAAAAGCGAACGGGCCCCCTTGGCAGCTGGTGGACATCCTTTCCCATTGCTCTCTAGGCTGGGGCTACTCCGGGTGTGAGGGTTGGACTGGACCTGGAGCAAGCCTTTCCCCCTTCTACCTCAGTTTTCCAAACTGTAAAGAATGGGTTCAGGCCTATCAGAGGCTAAATCTGTCGCGACATTAAAGGAGTGGGGCTGGGGAAAAAGAATAAGCCCCTCTTTCTCCTGATGGAGTTGGGACGAAGCATTCAGTCATCAAGCATTTATTATTATTTTCTCCCTCACCTTGCCTTAGAATCAATACTAAATATTGGTTCCAAGGCAGAAGAGAGACAAGGGCTAGACAGTGGGGTTAAGTGACTTGCCCAGGGCCAAATTTGAACCCAGGACCTTCCATCTCTAGGCCTGGCTCTCAATCTACTGAGTCACCTAGGTGCATTTGTTAACCATTTACTATGTGCCAGCTGTCCCATGCCAATGTGTCAGGGCATAAAGGTCATGGAGGGAGGAGGTCTTGGAGTTGAGGCAGCTGAGAGGAAGGAGACACCTGGGCATAGGGATCCACAGCCATGGTAGAGGAGGTCAGGCCCAAGTCAGGGAGAGCAGGGCAGCACCAGCTGGGCCAATTTAGGGAGAGATGGATGTCAGTCAGCCTGCACTTAAGTTCATACCGTATGCTAAAAAGATGGGCTGGGCCTGGAAAGGACCTAGAAGCAGAGGCAGTTCCTAGAGCTGCCTCCTGAGCAGAAAAGACTGGGAGGACCTTTGGTGACCACCACACAAATGGGAGATTTTGCAGAGAAAGGAGTTCAGGCTGTCTTTGGTGGGACCAGTTCAGAATGTCTAATGAGCAGTTGGATCTATATTCAGAGCTAGAGGAGTCATTCACTTAAAAGAAGATGAATGGAGGCCCAGAGGAGTTAAGCAACATACCCAAGGTCACTTAGGGCTGGGGCTCTTTTCTACTGTGCTGCCTGCTTTCTTGAGGGCAGTTCTAGAGCTCAGGGAAGAACCTGGGACTGGATATCCAGGGAGATAGGAGTCCCCTGCTTAGGAGGAGTGATTGAACCCTAGATGAGGTCACCAGATGAGATAATAGAGAACCAGGATTCAGAACTCTTCAGGCAGGTGATGAAGCCTGGGTACCTCTTCTCCAAAGAATGTTTTAAATGTATCAGATGGAGAGGATGACTCGGGTCCCAGATTCTGTGGAAATACATTTATCTGAATACTGAAAACAAGTCTTGGGCCCTAGATTAAGAATGCCTGGTGTAGGGGGTCCAGGATGGAGCTCTGGGGGACTCCCAGGGTTAGGACAGGATACAGAGGAGATCCAGGAGAGAGCAGGGTCACACAACTCTGCAGAGAGGATGATGATCAGAAAAAGGTGCTTTATACTGGCTTCTCCAAGGCAGACATCCCTGGTGCTTCCCTTCACTGCTGCCTGCTCATGTCTCCTCTGTATTTCTCCATTGTATGTCTGCTGCTCCAAAGCTGAGACTTATCAGTTTGTGCTCCCAGGCTCCTGGCACTGTATCTTAGGTAGGATCTGGATCATGAATTTGTTTTCTTCCTTTAAAAAAAAAACTCTTATCTTCTGTCTTAGTAGCAATTCTAAGACAAAAGAGTAGCAAGGGCAAGGCAATTGGGATTAAGTGACTTGTCCACGGTCACACAGTTAGAAAGTGTCTCAGGGGCAGCTGGGTAGCTCAGTGGATTGAGAGCTAGCCCTAGAGACGGGAGGTCCTAGGTTCAAATCTGGCCTCAGACACTTCCCAGCTGTGTGACCCTGGGCAAGTCACTTGACCCCCATTGCCTAGCCCTTACCACTCTTCTGCCTTCTGAAGGTAAGGGTTTAAAAAAAAAAGAAAGAAAGAAAGTATCTGAAGTCAGATTTGAACCCAGGCCCTCCTGACCCTTGCAACATCTCCTGTGCCACTTTGCTGCCTCAATGGACCTTGGATTTCATAGGAGTATAAAACTCCTGGTGTGAAAACTTCATTGCTGAAGATTTTCAACTAGTTTTGAACTAAGAGCATTGAAGGGTGCTGCCAATCAATATAATGTGTGCCCTGGACATAACAGGCACTTAACTAAATTTCTTACATTTGTGTAAATAATAGGAAGTAACTCAGTTGGCCTTCTGTTTTCTAATCTATAACATAAGGCTCAAGGCTCCTTCTGGCTTTTTTGAGGCAGTTGGTGGCTCAGTGCCAGGCCTGGAGTTAGGAGGACCTAGATTCAAATCTGGCCTGAAATACTTCCTACCTTCTTTGTCTCAGTTTTCCTCATCTGTAAAATGGGGGTGATAGCAGCCCAGGATTGTGGCGATAGAGCAAGATATTTGTAAAGCACCTAGCATCCTTCAGGTGCTATAAAAAATGTGAACTATTACTACTGTTCTGTGTCATGGACTCTCAGGCTTTGCCCCATCCTGGTGACCTTCCTCTGGATACTTTCCAGCTCATCAGTGTCCTTCCTAACCTATGGCGTTCCAGAGGGAGTCTGGACCATCCTCTGTGTTGTCTCATTGAGGGCAGCTCAAGATCATGGGAACTTGCAGTCTCCCATCCACCCTCCAATCTTCTTTTCACACCAGGTTTTCTGCCAGGCCTTCCTATTTTGTACTTGTGGAGGTGAGGCTCTATACTCCTTATTTGTTTTAAAGAATCTTTTGTTAGGCTGCGCCTAGTTCTACATGGAAGAGTCCTTTTGGAATGACCCTGTTGTCCTGTGTGCACACCAGCCAGGCATGCTTTCTGTATAATCCAAGTCATTGATGAAAGAGCGAAGCAGCCCTTGGGCTTTCCTTTGGAGATCTTCCAACCTGATATTTTCATGACCGCTCTTGGTTTGGTTTGGCCAGCATCTAGCTGGGTTAGGTTATCTGGGGATTCCTGGGCGGAAGTGATCCATGGGGTTGCAGCCGGCCTGCCTCCATGGTTTCCATTCCTCCGTTCAGGTTGTGGCATGGAGCTCCCAGAGCCATCTTCTCTTCAAGTACCTGTGGTGGATGTGCAGATAGATAACTTCAAGGACATGTGGCCTTCTATTCTCTTGGCAATCCAGACGGCCAGCTTCGTAGCTGTGGACACGGTGAGGGACCAGGGTACAAGGATCCTCTGGGCTAGGTTGGCCAAGGCCTAGCTGTGTTCCTTCATTCATTGTCTTCTCTGCTTCCCCCAGGAACTCAGTGGGCTTGGGGAGAGGAAGAATTTGCTGGATCAGTAAGTCAAGTCCCTGCCCTTGTCCCCAGTACCTGGCCCAGCCCTCTCAGAGCTCTGGGACCAGGAGCTGGTTTGTCTTCTGGGGAGGAGCCATCCTGGGAGGTGGGCTCTGAGCAGGGGCTGGGGCTGGGGCCTCTGGGTGGGATATTCTTCCCCAGCTTGTGGGACATCTCTTCTGCCAGTTGCATCGAAGAGCGATATAAAGCCGTGGCCAAAGCAGCTCGGACCCGTTCTGTCCTCTCCCTGGGCTTGGCCTGCTTCAGGCAACAGATTACCAAGGTAATTACCAAAGGAGCCAGGGGGCAGGGCCAAGCTTCAGATCCCTCCTTGATGTCTGCCTCTCTCCCAGGCTGACCACAGTTACCTCGTGCAAGTGTTCAATCTCACTCTGCTGTGCATGCAAGAGTACATCATCGAGCCACAGTCGGTCCAGTTCCTGGTGCAGCACGGCTTTGACTTCAACCGGCAGTACACCCAGGGCATCCCCTACCACAAGGGCAACGACAAGGTAGGCCTGCACTGCACTCCTGGCTGTGGACACCCTGACCAGGCCTGGAGCTGGGCTGGTGAGGAAGCTCCCGGGCTCTGCACAGGCTGCTTGGGATCAGAGGCTCAGACAGCTGGGACTTTGGGTCTGGAATGGGACGTGGGCACTTGGGGGGTCAGGGCAGAGGGGCCACCCCTGCCTCTCCGCCCACAGGGGAATGACAGCCAGATCCAAGGAGTCCGGATGCTGTTCCTGGAGCTGATCCGTGCCCGCCGGCCGCTGGTGTTACACAACGGGTTGATCGACCTGGCCTTCCTCTATGAGAGCTTTTATGCTCACCTCCCGGACAAGCTGGTCACTTTCACGGCTGACCTCTTTGAGATGTTCCCGGCTGGTATCTATGATACCAAGTATGCTGCTGAATTCCAAGCGCGCTTTGTGGCCTCCTACTTGGAATATGCCTACAGGAAGTGGTGAGGGAGCCCATCCCTGCTCAGGAAGCAGGCTCAGGGCTTGGCAGGGGGGGTGTGTGTCTAGGACCCCCCCAACATGTCATGTTTGCTGATTGCAGTGAACGGGAGAATGGGAAGCAGCAGATTGCTGGAGCTCCCCACGTGGTCTTGGATTTCTGCCGCTACCCATCTAGTATGGACTCCCACATTGACTACCGTGGCTGTTCCACACCCAGGGCCCGCACCCACTTGAGCTCCAACCTCGCCACTTCTGGCATCTGTGACACTTTTTCCGTGAGTGTCTTTCTGGGGCGGGGGGGCATAGAGGGAACTGAGAATCTCCTTTCTTCTTGCCTCTTTTCTTCTCTCTCAGGCCTACGGCTGGTGCCCCCTGGGCCTGCAGTGCCCTCTGTCCCATGATGTTGACCTCATCATCAGCACAGATGAGGCTATGGAGGACAAAAGAAGGCGGCGGGGCCGGCGGAGGAAGCGGTGGAAGGCACGGCAAGGCCGGACTGGGCCTCTGCCCACGGATGGGCCAACCCCTACAAAACAGACCTGCAGGGAAGGCCTTGGGATTGAATGGGAAGATGGGAACAACCCCCTAGGGGACGAGGATGAGGGCGAGGTTGAGTTTAATGCTGAAGCCGAGGGGGAGTTTGATGCTGAAGCTGAGGGTGAGGCTGAGACCGAAGAAGGTGAAGGTGAGGCTGAGATTGACGATGAGGCTGAGGAGTTGATTTCGTGTGGTCCAGAGGCAAGTTCCAGTGAGGACCTGGAACCAGAACTGGAGCTGAGGCCAAGGGAAAGACCTAGGTCTAGGGGTCCCAACATAGGAGGTGGGCTGCACCGTGCTGGCTTCGATGCTTTCATGACAGGCTACGTCATGGCCTATCTGGGGCTGAGTAAGAATTCCAAGCCCTCCAGCCATGACCAGCTTTGGTTACCAGAGTGCCACAATAAGGTGTATCTGAGTGGCAAGGCTGTTCCCCTGCCCATTGCCAAGAGCCACTTCTCTAGGACCTCAAAAGCCCACAATGAGAAGATGAAGCTGGCCTGGGGCTGTAGCTAAGCCAGACCGTCAGGGAGCAGTGCCGGGGGGAGGCTGGGCCCCTGGGCTTCCTCTTCTTTGGCTTGCCCTTTTACCACCCCACACCTGGGAGACGGGTGTGGTCAGGGCCTGGATTGGGGCAGTTAGAGCCTGAGACGATAGAAGCCTGTGAGGAGAGCAGGACTCCTGTGGATAGCATCCCCTTCCCAGGGCCCCAGAAAGCCAAGTCTGACCAGCTACCTGCAACTCTTTAATTTTTAAATCTGAAAGCAACTTGGTAAAGTTTTACAAAAAAGAAAGAAATTATGAAACAACTTAACTGGCTTCATCTTTGGTTCTGCTTGCGGCTCCACCAGAACAGCCCCTCCTCCCCCCCACCCCACTTAGAAACAACCCACTTGCTCTCGCTTCACACGTTCCCAAACAGACACATTAGAAACGTGTGCAAAGCCAGCTTGGGCAGTGCTAACAAAGCTAGGGCTGGGGACCCAGGCAGTGGCCAGAGCCCCTGCTCCCAGTCACAAATTGAGCTATTTACAGATGGCCAAGTTTTAAGACTCCTTCATAAATATGAAAATAGATACGTCATCTGGACATTCTAAATGTTCTAAACTCGGGAAACCCAAGGTTAGGCAGCCTGCTCAGTCCTGGCTGCCCCGTGTGCCCCCACCTTCCCCTTTTGCATAGAATCCACCTTAGGGACAGTAGGACTGGAGCAGTAAGTGCAAACGAGAGATCTGAAATTCAAGTGTCATGTACTGGCAAGAAGTGTCCGCGTCCTTAGGTGGGAGACTCGGCCCCCTCCCCTCCTGCCACTGCTGGTTTGTCCATCTGCATCAAAGTTTAGCTCTAGACTCCAAAAAGGAGTTTGTGGCCCCAGCAACCTTGCCATGGGCCTGGGGAGGAGGCCCAGGGTCTAGTGTGTACCCCTGCCCCGTCCCCCCACTCTGACAGAGCTGTGCTGGGAAATAAAGATGCTTATTTGGAATCAGCTGAGAGGGATGGCCTTAATGGTCCCCAGAACAATTAGGAAATAGCTGGGATTGGTGAGGCCACAGAGAATGCTGGTTCAGAGGGCCCTGGATTTAATGGGCTGAGCTCTGGACCAATGATAAGGGGCCAGGGAAGGCCCCACATGAAGCAGGCCAGCTCCTTGTCTCTCCATGTAACTGCTCTCCACTTCCTGAGAAGGGGCTGGACACAGGAGGGCTCAGAGCTGGGGCAGGGGTGGAGCCGAGGCTCAGGTTTTGTAAGAAATCGCCCCTGAACCGGAATCTGGCCCTGTCCAGGCTCGCCCGTCACACTAGCCGAACTTGGCTGCTTCTGCTGCCTGCTGCAGCGCTGACAGGGCTAGGCAATAGGTTCAAGGATTGCTGGGAATCCTCGATTTCCATAGCCTCTGGGGCCAGGGGCCCAAAGCCATTCTCCTCCTGGGAGCTAACAGTACAGGAACAACAGTCCATCGCTTCCTGCTCTGAGGCATGGGAGGAGGCTGGGCCCCGGAATGGGGGGATCTCGGTGACACCATACTTAAGGCTGCTTAGTAGCCTCAGGGGGCCCTCAAAGGGGGTCTCTTCTCGACCCCCAAAAGGGCCAGCCTCCTGCTGTAGGAACTCGGGGCAGCTAGGCAGAGAACGCCAGCGGCGGAGAGGCTGGGCTACGGGCTCCTGCCATTCTGCAGGAAGACGGCTAATGCCCCCACCAGAGCCCCCAGGCCCGGGAGCGTCCAGGTCAAACACTAGAGAGATGACCGACTTGCTGGGCATGTCAAAGAATTTGATTTTGCCCCCCTTGAGGTCCTGGCGGGCACTGAAGGGATTAATCTTGGGGGTGTGGCTCCCTCCGCTGCGCTGGGGTACATAGTAGGGGTCTAGCACGTTCACTGCGCGCGGGGGTTTGTGGGAGAAGATGTCTGACTGGCTTCGGGACAACCAGATGGTGCGACGTGGACGGGGAGACTTGGGTAGAATCTTGTCGTCCAGGGAGCTGGGCCGCTTCACACCGGGGCCCTTCTCCAGAAGCCCTGAAAAGATGGAGGCCGTCAGGGCTCGCCCACACGTCCTGCCTGGTCCCCGGCTGCCCCTCTCCCACAACCCTGGGCTCCTCCCTGGGTCAGGGCCCATTTCTCCTCAGGGGCTGCTGGGACTCACCCTTGCCAATGGACACGGACTTCCTGTCTTTCTCCAGTTCTTCTTTCTGCAGGCGGCTCAGAGTCTCTTCCAGGGTCTTCACAATTTCTGCAAAGGGGGGCCGGAGCTTTGGGTCCATCTGAGAACACAGCAGGGGTGAATGAGCCCCATGGATCCCCGGCCGCCCTCCTCCTGGGGCCGGGGGAGGGTTCCAAGCTCAGCAGAAGACGGCTAAGGGCCCCCCGGCCGCCCATTGCCAGGCCAACTCAAACATTCAGCCCCCCATTTCTGGAGGTCTCACCCCTCTTCCCTCCGAGCTCCCCACAGTGCTCTCTCCTTCCCAAAACTGCCCTGAAGTTCCCTCAGTCATCAGGGCCAGGCAGTGGGCTAGGTTGCAGGGGGGCAGAGAAAGAATCCCGGCCCTCGAGACATCCAGGGGATAAACGGCCACATCCATATTAGAGACGGACAAGGCAAATGGGAGTGATCTTAGAAGGGAGGCATCAGCAGTGGGGGTCTGGGGGCATCTAGAGAGGGTTCCAGAGGAGTCCTGAAGGAAGCCAGAGAAGCCAGGAGGCTGAGGAGAGGAGGGAAAGCATGCCCGGCGTAGGGGATGGCTAGTACAAAGGTGGGGAGTCGGGAGACAGCGTGTGGTGTGTAAAAACAAGCAGAAGGCCTGAGAAGGAAGGACCTGTTGTGTCCCCCAATAGAATGTGGGCTCCTAGAGGGCAAGGATCCTCCTCCATTTCTCTGCCTCCCTCATTCCTCCTTCTAGTCAAATGGGCTAACAATGCCCTCTCCTGCCTGGGGCCTTGACCCTGTACCCAGAACGTCCCTTCTCAGGCCCTGGCACCATCCTGCTCCCCAAGAATGCCTCCTGCTGCCATCATTGGCGCTCTTCTACACTTGCATCACAATATGGGGACACCAAGTCACTCCCATAGACCGGAAGCCCTTTGCAGACCAGGGACCTTTTCCTGGGCGTTTCCCCAAAGCCTGGCTGCATGGCAGGAAGCACTCTCTAATCCAATTCAGTTTTACAAACCCTGAGCATTCCCTAACCCCAGAGGTCTCGGAGCTGGCTGTCTTCTGGGGCACAGGCCAAGCTGGAGCTCGGTTTGCTTTTTTAACCTCTTACCTTCCTTCTCAGAATCAACACTGTGTGTTGGTTGTTGGTTCCAAGGAAGAAGAGAGGTAAAGGCTAGGCAATGGGGGTCAAATGTCTTGCCCAGGGTCACGGCCGAATTTGAACCCAGGACCTCCCGTCTCTAGGCCTGGCTCTCCATCCACTGAGCCACCCAGCTGCCCCCACACCTTGCGGGTTCTAAGGGCTCTAACCTTCTCCAAAGAGGGTCCCAGACTACCTGCGTAGGAGGGAAAGGAAATCTGGCATTTGAGACCCTGCCTGATCCCGAGACCAGGCACCACTGTGGTCTCTACCTCAGGCTTCTGGGTCAGTGTTCTTTTCTCTCCTCCATCCTCCCCCAGCAGGTTCCCTAATAATAACAGCTAGCACTGACAGAGTGCCTGGAGCATTGCAAAGCACTGCACCAACAATCCAGAGGAGGCCTGAGGAGGCCCAAAGACAGCCTGACGCTCACTGCCTTGGTCCTGAAGGCAGCCCCAGAGTCCGTGCTTGCCTTAACACACTATTGGTGAGTGAGGCTGCGGTCCACTAGGAGCCCCAGATCTCTTCCATCCCATCCTGTCTCCCACTAGCCTAGACTTAGGAAGGTGATCTTGGAACCGAGCTGTATGGCGCTGGTCCTGCTGCCTTTTACCTTCTCAGACTCAGCTCCAGGCTCATGTCTTGTCGAGATCCTTTTAGCTTCTACCTCAGACATCAGTGTTTGCTATGCCACACTCCAGCTTGGAGCCACCTGCCAGTCTGATGAGCCGGGCACGAATGCCTTTGCCAGCTCATTGGTAAAAGTATCAAACAGCCCAGGGCCAAGCCCGGTCACTCAAGCAGTCAGTCAATAAATGTTAGTGGTGTGCACGCTGTATGCCAGGCGCTGCGCTAAGGGCTGGGAATGCAAAAGGGGGCAAGAGGCAGTCCCTGCGCTTTGGAGCTCACAGTTGAATGGAGGAGACCACAGGCAGACAGCTCTGGGGAGTCAGGCTCTCCCCAGAGGAGAGGCTTCCTGGAGGAAGTGGCATTGGGGGAAGGGCAGGCCGTGGAGATGAGGAGGGGGAGAGCTGCAGGCATGGAGCAGCTGCCCTTGTGGAGACGGAGCGCCCGGAAGTCAGGACAGGGCCAGATTAGAGGGCTTTGAATGTCAAACAAAGGCTTTTGTATGTGATCCAGGAGGGACAAGGAGCACCTGAGATCACCCCGGGAGACCGTCAGGTCAGGTCATGTTTTGCACCCCAAATCCTGGGACTATAATAGAGCAAGTGGCCAGTAAAGATGCTGGCTGACTGACCGCCGCGGGGGGATGGGGATTCCCCGGAAGGCCCCAGAGACACAGAGGCAGACCACAGCTCAGGCGGAGCCCTCAGAACCACTCGCGGATGGCAGGGGCTGAGGGGGCACTAACTGGGGGTCGTGGTGGAGGTCCAGGCTGAGCCGCGGCCTCTGAGGTCTGGCCCGGCTCTGGAGGATCTGAGCCCTGGTTCTGCCCGCGGCCGAAGAAAGGGGGAACTCACGTTGCAGCAGTTGAAGGCGAGCTGCAGGAAGTCTGGAGGACAGTCTCCTACCATGTGCTGGAAGGCATCATAGTCCAGGCCAAAGTTCTGTGAATGAACATGGAGGAAAGTGGTGGGACGGGATGACCGGCGGCCTCTCCCGGGCCCTGACCCGACTGGCCCAGGGCTCACCCACCTCAGTCCGGGGCAGATAGTCTGGGTCAGCTTGGATTCGGGCGATGATCTCACAGAGGATGATCCCATAGGAGAACACATCGGCCTGAAGGGAGACAAGGAGGGCACGTGAGGCCCGCCCTGTCCCCGGGAGCTCATTTCACCCCCCCACATCCTATACAATATGGCCTCTTCTATTCTGGAAGCCCGTTAGGAGGGGATGAGCCTGGAGAGGGTCCCCAGAAAAAAAGGGGGGAGCAAAGCAGCAGCCCTCCCCCTGCCACGCTATAGGCCAGGCCAGGCCCAACCTGCAACTCCCAGCATTGGCCACAGCTCAGCCTAGGCCTCTTGCTGCCTCCCCAGCGACCAGGCTCCTGAAGACAGGCCACGTGGGAAGAAAGTAATGTCTGTTCCCCCAAGCTGGGGGGTTCCTGGGTCCTGGGATTAGCCCAGGCCCTCCAGCAGCCTCCCCAGCTCCTGACATACTTACCTTCTCATTGTAGGGCTCATCTCTGAGAACCTCCGGTGCCATCCAGAAAGGGGAGCCCACCACGGCCAGCTTCTCACTCCCTGCCCTGTGGGAAGGCAGAGCAGTCACACGCCCAGGAATGGAGAGGTAGAGAGGCCTGGGAAAGCCTGGGCGGGCTGGCACGTAGGCCTTAGCCCCGGGGGCAAGCCACCCCCCAGCAGGGGGCCCGGATGTCAGCTGGGACTTCACAGGAATGCCAACGTCCGGGGGAGCTCTAAGCCTCTCTTCAGAAGGCATCACCTACCCACAGTCAGGTATCTTCTCCGCCAGGCCGAAGTCAGCCACCACAGCAGAGTAACCGTTTTCTTCATTCTTAATCAGGCAGTTCTACATTTTTGAGGAAAGGAGAGGAAAAAAGACTTTAATCTGACCCACTGAGCTTCCTATCTGTCCCCCTCCCACGCTAAGGGCGCCCAGGAGCACTGGCGTTGGCATCTTAGACGCCACCGAGTCTAACCCCTCATTTTACAGATGGGGCACCTGCGGCGGGCCGTGAGCTGCATCTTCTCTGCTTCAGCACCCGGGCTGAAAGCCGCTCCGTCTCAGGGCTGTGTGCAAGCCCGCTGAAGCAGGGAAGCCGCACTGGCTCCAGGGCCTGGTCTAGCTTGGGCAGCTGGCTTCTCCGCTCTTCCTTCTGGAGACTCCGTGGATCCGCCACATCGACCTGTTTGCTTAATAGAAGTTCCCTTTCCTACCACACTTGGCCTTGTTTCAAAAAATGTTTTATTGTCCCAATCACGCGTATTAGCAATTTTCAACATACATTTCCCCAATTATGAGATGTAAACCGTCTCGCTCTTCCCTTCCCTCCCTGTTCCCGGAGACAGAGACCGATTTGGTCTGGGTCACCCACGCAGAACGCTTCCACGCTGGTCCCTGTGGTGAAAGAGTACCATCGCAGCCCACAGCATTTACTGGCGATCCCCAAAGCCTGAGGGTCTGCACTCCAGGCCTTTCCCATTATGGCCCAGGCTGCCTCTCTCTGAAGCCACAAGAGATCCTTTAGCCCCTGAGCTCCCGAAGCGCCTGGGCTGTGTGCGGGCAAGGCCGGGAGAGCTCCCCACTCATCCCTGGAGCTTTCCCTGGCTACCAGGTCCTGGGGCATAGGAAGGGCTCAGAGATGGTCCATGCCCTCAGGGAGCTCCTGGTCCAACAGGGTGCAAATGCCAAACAGGAAGTAAAAAAGAGAAGCTGAGCCAAGCCCTTCCCAAAGATCACATCCGTGGAGGGCACGCGTGAAGGCGGCTTGAAAGGACAGGCAGAACTTGCCCCCTGGGGACGGTGGCAGGAAGCGGACTAAAGACAAGGGCTGGCGGAAGGCATCGGGGAGGCCCCTCTGGGCCGTGGGGAGTCGTGCTGCAGAAAGCCCGGATCGGGGAGTCTAGATAACCCCAGGCTGAGGAAGAGGGGGATTCTCTACGGCCAGAAGGGAGCCACGAAGGCTTTTCAGCAGATTGTCGTGGTTTGAGGAACTATTCAATAAACGAGAGATAGAGATGAACTAAAATATTCTGCCAATTGACTTGTAGCAATAACCAAACCCGCCTAAGAAAAGTCATTGAAAGCAGCCCAACTCAAACGGAGTTCCCAAGAGGTCTCCGATCCGTCTGCTGCCCCCCAGGCCCCCCATCCTAATTCAGAACACTGCCGGCTCTCCTTCGCTTTGAGGGAGTCGGGCCAGGATGGCTGCCTCAGCCCCGGCAGACCGCACGTCCTCCTGGGCACTAGCAGTGGAGTCCGTGGTTTCGTTTCTCCCAATGACCCAAAAGGAGCCCCCATTTTGTTTTCGACTTCTCATCACTCCAAACTGGCAGCCCGTACTCACTCGTTTCCCAGGGGGCATGGCCCTAACCACTTGCCAGGGAAGTGGGCCTCGCTTCAGCCTTCCCAAGAGCCGTCAATGCCCTCATTCATAGCTGGCCTGCCAACAAGGGCGGAGCGAATCGGATCTGCTCACCCCTGGTCCCAGGTTCCAACATGAAATTCTCCTTCTCTCACCCCTAAATCCCACAGGAGAGCCCCTTCTCTTCCTCTGACTAAAACACTGTTTTATGACCCTGAAAAAGTGTCTCTTGAAAGGCCGCTTGGCCACTGGCAACGACCCACAGAGGCACTCTCTCACCCTTTGTTATCTTGCATCAAAGCCTCCATTGATCAGGCCCCGAGTTCCTGTGCTCACCTCAAACCACCCTGGAGAATACTCTCGCACCTGGGCTTCTCCGTTTGCACCGCGGGCCCTGGCCCGGGGCCCGTCCTGACATGGGACAGAGGACCGGGGAGGGCTCCGCGAGTCTAATCGGATGGAAGCCACAGGCTCCTCTTTACTTAGAAGCAAACCTAACGGGCTCCCCCCTCCGGGGCTGAGGACTGGCCACATTTGATCTTCACTGGACAAGGAGAAGCCTTCAAGGCAGAGAACTGCACACAGCCTGGCCTTGGCCATTAGGCACCCTGGGACCTGGACAGCAGCTCTTCCACTCGGGGCCGAGTCGCTGAGCTACATCTCTGTTTCCCTAAAAGGTTGGGGGGGGGTGATAATCGACTGAAATCACGTCAAGTGCTTTGGGAAATGCTATCTCCATGTGGCCGGGACTATTACGGCACCGAGAGGGCTCTCAGCTGAAGCTCCTGCCCTCCCAGCCGCGTAGGCCCATTTCCCAAGGCTCCCATGAGCTTGCGGAGGCCTCACAGACTTTGGGGCAGTGCCAACCTCCAAGGTGCAGACATGCGCTCTGGGGGGGGGGTGCAGGGGGCGGTGTGGCCGGGACGCAGCCTTGCCCAGGCCCGATGGCGAGAGATGGCCCCGCTTATATGTACTCAAGAAGCTTCCTCACCCTTCTGCCCAGCCAGGGTGAGCAGGGGCCTAGCTAAGGCTCCACAGAGTCTCACTGAATTCAGAAAACCAACGATGCTGGGCTCAGCCTAGAACGCCTGCACGTCACAGGCCTCTTATGGTTTGTCGTTCAGTTGGTTCAGTCGATTCTGACTCATCTTAACAAAGATACCAGAGTGGTTTGCAACTTCCTACTACAGCTCATTTTACAGATGAGGAAACTGAGGCAAGCAGGGTTAAGTGACTAGCCCAGGATCACCGAGCCAGTACGTGTCTAATGCCAGATTTGTATCAGAGGTCAGCAAACACAGTCAGGACTGGAACATATATTCCCTGACAAAATGCAGAGAAGGGGTCATTTCATGGTTGCTTGAAGACCTCTACGGATGGCAGCCCACGTCCCTCTGGAGCAGCCTTCGCAGTTAGAGATTATTTCCCTGGGCCAGGCAGCGCACCCCTCCTGCCTGCCATAAGAGAGCCCCTCCAATACTTCCTCTGGATCCATCCCTGGCTTGGCTTCCCTTCTTAGAATGTCCAGAGCCACCATTTGGCTCATAACATTGCTATGAGGTAAGTCATACTAGTGACTTGCTTAAGGTCACCAAGCTAGTGCCCAAGTGAGAGGGCATTTTGCTGGCAGCCGGTGGTATAGTGGACAGAATGCCAGACTTGGTATCGGGACTTCAAATATGGCCTCAGATGCCCATTAGCAGTGTGACCTGTGGCAACTTACTTGCCTCTGAATGCCTCCATTTTTCTCATCTGCTAAATGGAGATAATATTGGGACTCACTTCCCAAGATTGTTGTGAGGATAAAATGACGTCTTTGCAAAGGGGCTTTGTAAACCCTGAAGTGCTATCTAAATGCTCTTACTACTTTTGGTATTCATACTAAATATCTTTAGACTAGGGCCACTCAAGAATTTGCCTGGGAGATTCCCAGCCTCCTAAGTAGGTTTGTACTGATAACTATACTACTGGCAGAGGCTAGAGGGACAACTTTTTGGCAGTTCAACCCTCTATGGGGTTGCTTGCTTAGAATTAAGGTCAGGTAGGACTCAGAGGTAACCTCCCACCCCCTTCCCCGTCCCCATCCCCATTCCAGGACTTCTTTTTGAAATGCTGGATTTAAAAAGAAAGAAAGAAAAAAAGATCCAAAGAAAGGCCAGGGGGAGAAGGGGCAGCTTGTTCTCTGAACTCAACTCAGATGCTGCTTCTGTTTTTCTGCCAGGAGTTTGATCACTGAACTCAGAACGATGGCCCAAAAATGGGCAATAGGGATTTGAAACCCAAGCTCAAAAGGAGCCAGTTAAGAGTGTCAGATTGCCCTGGCTGAGGGTGGGTCACCAGGCTCAGCCAGCCTAGAGCTCAGAAATGAACTGAAAGGGCTGGCAGCTGTGAGTGTTAAACAGGAGTAAGTGATCTTTCAATATCTGGAGAGGATGCTTTGCCACAGAACAGAGAAAAGGCAAATATCTCAATTTTCAAAAAAAAAAAAAAGTGGGGGTGTGGTGGGGGAAGAGAGTGAAATCTCTAACCCAGGTGTTCTTAACCCTTTTTTTGTGGTATGGAGCTTTTGATAGCTTGGTGAAGCCTATGGATCTCTTTTCAGAATGTTTTTAAATGCATAAAATAAAATACAAAGGATTATATCATATCTCCATATAAAATATATTAAAATCTATATTGCCATATTGAAATGTATAAAATATATTGAAATAAGGATGTAATTTTTTTCCCATCTAAGTTTACAGATTCCATGAAATCTATGCATGGGCCCATGGGAAAGAACTCCTGTCACAAACTATAGAATGACCCTCTTTCCAGACTCTCCTCCTAGACTCTTATTTTTAAAGTAGGATACTATCATTTCCCCTCTCCTAATCTCTTCCAGATTCCTTTTGTGTGTGTTGTCTTCACCCTTTAGAAAGAACATAAGCCCCTTTAGAGCTGGGACTCTTGCTTTTTTATTATATTTGTATTCTAAGAAAATGCTAGAACATTATCAAAGAGATGGTTTATGAGTACTCAGAAAAGGAAGCAGTAATCACCAATAACCAGCATGGTTTCATCTAAAACAAGCTAGAGGAGCCTAATTCCCTTTTTCAATTGGGTTGCTAACATACATCAGGGAAACGTCAGTTAATAAGACAACTGGCAAAGTTTTTTATAATATCTTCTGACAAGATAGAGAGAAATAGGTTAGATAATGAGAATTAGAGTATTCAGAACAACTTGAACGGCTGATCCCAAAGAGTCTCATCAATGGTAGAGCACCATCTAAAGGGAAAATACTAGGAGATACACAGGGACTTGTGATGTGGATCATTTTTATCAAGGGCTTGCATGAAGCTAGAGAAGGCATGCATATAGATCTGTCAATGAAGCCAAGATGGGAGGGCTACAACACGTTGGATGGCAGAGTTAGTACCCAAAAAGATTTCATCAGGTTAGAATGATGGATCAAATCAAAGACAGGGCCATGTAAAGTGAGCTGGATCATGGAAGTGGTTTGCCCAGGCTGAGGGATGCTATAAGATGCACAGGACAGGTAAGAAGCACTGAGATGCTGGTAAATGTCCAGGTCAAGTCTGTCACTATCACAGTGCTAACTAGCATCTCACAGGACTTTGCTGGGACTCATCACAGCAATGCTAAAGCTCATCCATGCCTCTTCACTCTGCTAAGACTAGGCAAATCTGTGGTTAGATAGGACTTGGACCAAGACCCGTGTTTCATACTTCACCTTTCTCCTCTAGGACTTAGGTAAGGACTTAGGTCAAGACTGACCTAAGCTATCAGGACCTCCACTGCAGGGAAGAGGGTGATATCACCAGTGGGTGACATAAGATAGATTGAAGAGAACTTAGGATCACACACACACACACACACACACACACACACACACACACACACATTTTCTAACCAAAGAATTCTGTGTGTGTGTGTGTGTGTGTGTGTGTGTGTGTGTGTGTCTCTGTCTGTCTGTCTCCAGAATTCTCTGCTTAGAAAATGAGTCCATGGCACAAAGACTTGTACAAAAATATTCACAGCTGCGCTCTTTGTGGTGGCCCAAAACTGGAAAACGAGGGGATGCCCTTCAATTGGGGAATGGCTGAACAAACTGTGGTATATGTTGGTGATGGAATACTATTGTGCTAAAAGGAATAATAAAGTGGAGGAGTTCCATGGAGACTGGAACAACCTCCAGGAAGTGATGCAGAGTGAGAGGAGCAGAACCAGGAGAACATTGTACACAGAGACTAATACACTGTGGTATAATCGAACGTAATGGACTTCTCCATTAGTGGCGGTGTAATGTCCCTGAACAACTTTCAGGGATCCAGGAGAAAAAAACACCATTCATAAGCAAAGGATAAACTATGGGAGTGGAAACACCGAGAAAAAGCAACTGCCTGACTACAGAGGTTGAGGGGACATGACAGAGGAGAGACTCTAAATGAACACTCTAATGCAAATACTATCAACAAAGCAATGGGTTCAAATCAAGAAAACATCTAATGCCCAGTGGACTTACGCGTCGGCTATGGGGGGTGGGGGGGAGGAAAAGAAAATGATCTATGTCTTTAACGAATAATGCTTGGAAATGATCAAATAAAATATATTTAAAAAAAAAGAAAAAGAAAATGAGTCCATGGAAGGATCCTTGAGAAATCCTGATAAGATCCTTGAGAAAATAGAGGGCACAGGACACCCTGGGGTATACTCATGTAGAGAACATATGACAGGTGTGATGATCCAAGGGAAAGGGTGGTTTTAAGAACCAAGAGAGAATAGCATTACCAAGACTCAGGGTGGAGGAAGTAACTGGGAAGA
Organism: Monodelphis domestica; assembly: GCF_027887165.1. Classification (NCBI taxonomy): domain Eukaryota; kingdom Metazoa; phylum Chordata; class Mammalia; order Didelphimorphia; family Didelphidae; genus Monodelphis; species Monodelphis domestica. Next base: position 32,706,639 of record NC_077228.1, on the reverse strand, counting down.
AGGGATGGTTAACAGTATCAGATGGAGCAATGGAGACAATAAATCTAAGAGCTGTTGGATTTCACAATTAAAGATTATGAATAATTGTGGAGAGAACATGTTCATTTGAATTCTGAGGTTGGAAGTCAGATTGCAAGAGGCTGAGGAGTGAATAGAAGGTGAGGAAGCAACAGCACAAAGTAGAGAAAGCTTCTTCTAGGAGTTGGGCTGTCAGTAATCTAAATGTGAGATCTTCATCTAGTGATCGACAAGTGGATACACTATCCAATGTACTGAATGATGCACATTTGGGGATGTTTTGTGGGAAACTAGAAGACAAAAGGAAACTCTGACTCAATGGAAGAATGGCTTATAGGTTCTCTCCTTGGAGAGGCAAAAAAAAGGAATTGGCCAAGATTTTTTTTTTATTATCCATTCAAAGGCAACAGGAAATATTTCAAGACATTTGGTTATCTTGTATTTTTCATGTTAAACCCTTGCAAAAAAGACTGCAATTAAAATAATTGCACTTTCATCTGTTATGTTGTTGTTGTTTAGTTGTGTCTGACCTTTCATAACCACATAGACCATTGCTATTTGTTTTCTTGGCAAGGATACTGGAGTGGTTTGCCATTTCCTTCACCATCAGGTTCTTTTCTCGTGCAATCAGAGGTTAAGTAACTTACCCAGGGTCATATGGCTAGAAAGTACCTGAGACCAGATTTGTACTCAGGTCTTCCTCACTTCAGGCCCAGCATTCTATCCACTGAGTAACCTACCTGCTTCCTAGGCATATGAAGGTTATGTGACTTGCCCAAGGTCACACAGTTAGGAAGAGTCTGTGGCTGGAATTTTAACTCTGATCTTTCTGATTCCAGGCCCAGTGCACTGAGCCACAACTGACTCTACTTCTGTTATAAAGGATGAAAAAATAGAGATACTCTATGAAGAACATGACAAGATCCTCCAAATTAATAGTAACATATTTTATAGGCATGTTACATGTTTTTACATGTTTTATATATACATACTTTACAATTTCAATATTGATGTCATCAGGGCAAAATGTCTTGAATTAGAGACTCCCAGAATCTAAGACCTAAAGGTACCTTTAGAATACAGATTTAGATAGCCCAGATGTGATAAAGAAGGCATTCTAAAGTATTATCAACAAGAGGTCAATTAGCATTTGTTTGAAGACTCCTAACAAAGAGGAGCCCAATAACTTTTAAGGTAGTGCCTTCCATTCATTAATACCATGTGATTCTGCCCCAAACCCAGAGCTGCCCAGCAGGAAACTTTATTTTCTAAGACCCAAGAAGCCCTGGCTCCTCTTCAGAACAAGGAGATAGCATCAGATGTCATATTAATCCAACTGATTCCATCTCAGCTCCACTAACCTTTATGGAGCACTTACTTCATGCTATGCTAGGTGCCTAACAGACAAAGCCCTAGGAGGCCTTCTCACACTCCCAAGAATCTAGTAACTGGGCCATCAAAATCACCCAGGGTCTTCAGTAGGTCCTGTAATGATGAGTGCATGAGGAAATTTTGGAATCTTGGCATCAGGAGTGAAGGACACAAAGTGTTGGTTGGAGAGTAAGGCATGCTGAGAAAGGAAACTAACCTGAGAGAGATCTAGATGGAATTCTTGGCCTTTCAGTTGAGTCCTTGACCTGGCAGGACGTGTTTCCTAGCTGGAGGATTTCACCGAGAGCCACAAGAGAATATCCTGTTCCTGTATTCAATTTCTTCTGTAGATCCATCACCTATCTAATATCTCCAAGCACCTCTTAACTGAGAAGATCCCTCGAACCCCAAAGTGGGGCTGTGGACTCACAGAGGAGAGAGCCCAGCTCCCTTGCCCTTCCTATTTATAGATTTTATAGGCTACACACACAAATTATAGGGTTATTTAATTGGGGAACAGGCGAAGAAACCTGGGTCCATGAAACTACGCTGCCCAGGTGATAGACCATATTAGGAAAAAACATTAGGGAAACCAACACCTACTTTCCATCTCCCTATTTGCCTACAATATCACTATTAAACTTTACCAACTGCAGTCAGATTTGTCCAGTTTCTTGGCTTATACTTGAGGAGATATCTGAATCAAGTTCAACAGAGAGACAAGTCCATCCCTCACTGAAGCTTGTCTCCAAATCCTTTCTGTGCCAAAGAAACTGAGGTTGTCCTTGGACTTATTTGGTAGGGGAACCTTGTTGTTAATACTCCATCACCCCATTCTGTTAGGGAACCTCAATATGCAGCTATATAAGGGACCTTCACCTCAATCATGAGTAATCACATTGAAACTCAAAACCAAAGAGCCCAACCCAGCTGAACTTAGTCCCATCAAAAGCCTCAGGAAGACAGGGAAGCTCAAACTACAACAGCCCTCCCCCACAGACTGCTGGACTTTAATTTAATACAATCAAAAGCCTCCAGAGGACAGGGAAGCTCAAACTACAACACCCTTCCACCATAGACTGTAGGGAGAGACCTTCTGTCAAAGCTCCTAGAGGGAAGACTTACAGAAACCCCCAAAACAAAAAAAATTAGAGGAGCAAGAGCAAGACAAATACGGGGAGCAAAGAAGGGGTAAATGTGAGCAAACAACAGAAAAAGAAGAAAGAAATTACAATAGACAGCTTCCGTACAGGCAACGAGCAAAGAGCAAACAGAACATAGGGGGAGGGATCAGCAAAAGATAAATCAGAAATTCCAGCAAATTGGATACAGGCTTTGGAAGAACTCAAAATGCAATTCAAAACACAATTAAGAGAGGCTGAAGACAATTGGGAAAAGAACTTAAAAACTAAGATAAGTCATCTGGAAACAGAAAATAGTGTTTTGAAAGCCAAAATCAACCAGCTTGAAAATGAGGCAAAGGAGATGAAAAATGACCTCCAAAGAAAATCAGACCAGAAGGAGAAGGATGACCAAAAATCCAGGGATAAAATCTAGTCTTAAAGAACCAGAATACAACAACTAGAATTAAGTGACCTCACAAGGCAACAGGACACTATAAGCATCTCATTCACAAAACAGAGGATTTAGAAAATTGTTCAAGGAGAGACAATTTAAGAATAATTGGTCTACCAGAAGACAAAAGAAAAAGCCTGGACATAAAACTACAGGAAATTATTCAAGAAAACTGCCCTGATATTATATCACAAGAGGGAAAAGTGGAGATTGAAAGAATCCACAGATCACCTCCTGTACTTAATCCCCAACTGACAACACCCAGGAATGTTATAGCCAAATTCAAGAATTATCAGACCAAAGAAAAAATATTACAAGCTGCCAAGAAAAAGTCATTCAGATACCATGGAACCACAGTGAGGATAACACAGGATCTGGCTACATCTATACTGAAGGACTGAAAGACATGGAATGTGATATTCCGGAAAGCAAGGGAACTATGTCTACAACCAAGAATCAACTACCCAGCAAACCTGACTATATTCTTACAGGGGAAAGTATGGTCATTCAACAAAATAGAAGAATCCCAAGAATTTGTAAAGAAAAGACCAGACCTGAACAGAAAATCTGATATCCAAGCACAGAACTCAAGAGAACCATCAAAAGGTAATTTAAAAAGAGGGAAAAAAGAAAAACAAAGCCCCCCCCCTTTTTTTAGACACTCAATAAGTTAAAATGATATGTATCCCTATAAGAAAAGAGGTCATTGGTAACTCTTAAAAACTGTTATCACCTGGGCAGCTAGAAGAATTACACTTAGAGGGAATAGTGACAAACTGTATAGGATGAAATAACAAGACATAAATAGGTATATAGATATATGTATGCATAAATACATATACATGTATATAAATATATAAATATATTTATATATTTACAACTAGGGCTAATAAAAGAGGTTAATACTAAAAGAAAATGGGAAAAGAAACAAAAGGGGGTAAATTTATGTCACAAAGAAGCTCATGGTGGGAGGGGGGAGAACATCAATACACTGGAAGGGTAAAGAGGCTGAAGATAGGAAATACTCAACTCTTACATGCTCATTGAAATTGACTCAAAGAGGGAAGAACATTGGGGCAGAGAATAGATTCATGCCCTATAAGGGAGTAGAAGGGTAACAAATGGACTGATGGGGAGGGAAGCAGAATAAGGGAGGGAGAGGGTGGGGGGTAGTTTTAAAAAGACTGTAAAGAAAATAAGGGGGGGGAATAAGAAGGGAGGGGGTAGAAAGGGAAGTAAAATAAGGGAGGGAACTAGGGGGACTGATTAAAAACAAACACTGGTGTAGAAGGAAATGGTGAAAGAAGAAAAGGCAGGACTAGGAGTAGAAATCAAAATGCTGGGAAATACACAGCTAGTAATCATAACTCTGAATGTGAATGGAATGAACTCACACATAAAATACAAGTGAATAGCAGAGTGGATTAGAATCCAAAACCCTACCATATGGTGTCTATAAGAAACACACATGAGGAAGGTAGATACGCATAGGGTGAAAGTAAGAGGATGGAGCAAAATCTATTGGGCATCAACTGATAAAAAGAAGGCAGGAGTCGCAATCATGATATCTGACAAAGCCAAAGTAAAAATAAATCTAGTTAAAAGAGATAGGGAAGGTAATTATATCCCGATAAAATGCAGTATAGACAATGAGGAAATATCAGTACTCAACATGTATGCACCAAATGGCATAGCATCCAAATTTCTAAACGAGAAACTAGTGGAGCTCAAGGATGAAATAGGTAGAAAAACTATACTAGTGGGAGACCTGAACCTTCCTCTATCTGAACTAGATAAATCAAACCAAAAAAATAAATAAGAAAGAGGTAAGAGAAGTGAATGAAATCTTAGAAAAATTAGAGTTAGTAGATATGTGGAGAAAAATAGGGACAAAAAAGGAATATACCTTATTTTCAGCAGCACACAGTACATTCACAAAAATTGACAATGTATTAGGGCATAAAAACATTTCAAACAAGTGCAAAAGAGCAGAAATAATAAATGCAACTTTCTCAGATCACAATGCAATGAAAATAATAATTAGTAAGGGAACATGGAGAGGTAAATTAAAAATTAATTGGAAATTAAACAATACAATTCTCCAAAACCGGCTAGTCAAAGGACAAATCATAGAAACAATTAATAATTTCATTGAAGAAAATGACAATGATGAGACATCCTTTCAAAACCTATGGGATGCAGCCAACGCAGTACTCAGGGGGAAATTTATATCCTTGCATTCATATATTAACAAATTAGGGAAAGCAGAGCTCAATGAATTGGGCATGCAAATTAAAAAACTAGAAAGTGAACAAATTAAAAATCCTCAGAGGAAGACTAAATTAGAGATCCTAAAAATCAAAGGAGAAATTAATAAAATTGAAAGTCCAAGAACTATTGATTTAATAAATAAGACAAGAAGCTGGTACTTTGAAAAAACAAATAAAACAGACAAAGTACTGGTCAGTCTAATTTAAAAAAGGAAAGAAGAAAACCAAACTGACAGTATCCAAGATGAAAAGGGAAACCTTATCTCTAATGAAGAGGAAATTAAGGCAATCATTAAAAACTATTATGCCCAATTATATGGCAACAAATATGGCAATCTAGGTGGTATGGATGATTACTTACAAAAATATAAATTGCCTATACTAACAGAGGAAGAAATAGATTACCTAAACAACCCCATATCAGAAAAAGAAATTGAACAAGCCATCAAAGAACCCCCTAAGAAAAAATCCCCAGGTCCAGATGTATTCACAAATGAATTCTATCAAACATTCAAAGAACAACTAATCCCAATATTATACAAACTATTTGACAGAATAAGCAAAGAAGGAGTTCTACCAAATTCATTTTACGACACAAATATGGTACTGAATCCAAAACCGGGCAGGTCAAAAACAGAGAAAGAAAACTATAGACCAATCTCCTTAATGAATATATATGCAAAAATCTTAAATAGGATACTAGCAAAAAGACTCCAGCAAGTCATGTGATTTTTAAATTCTCTCTATCTTGTTTGGTTTAGCACCTAGGAATGTGCGCACCCACACTACATGGGCATGTGCTAGCTAAAGACAAATCAGAAACAACTAACTGCCCCCCCTGGGATGTCCTAAACCAAGCTTGAGCCACCATTGGCACATGTGAGACACAGGAAGTGAAGTAGAGAACAGCCTCTGGAGTTCTCACTACTTCCTGTGGAGAGGGTGAGACGCCAGTTCTATCCTGGAGCTCGAGCATGGAGGAGCCCTGCAGACAGCTTCTCTTCAGATTGGTCACATGAATGATAAGAACTGACTCCCTTCTCTGCCTTGGCTCTCCAAGGCCTTAGACACCCACCTTAGCTCAGCCTGAGCCAGAGAGGTTTTTGAGTTAACTTCCTTTTCCTTCTCTCCCTCTTTCTCTCTCCCTCCAATAATTTCTTCCTCCTGTTGTAATTAAATCACCATAAAACTCCATTCTAACTTGAGTGTTTCATTTTAGGATTTTATAAGTAAAATCCTTGGTGACCTAAAATTATTATACTCGGTTTTAAACCATAAATTTAACACTAACAGTCATCACAAGGGTTATTCACTATGACCAGGTGGGATTCATACCAGGAATGTAAGGGATGGTTCAATATTAGGAAAACCATCCACATAATTGACCATATTAACAAGCAAACTGACAAAAATCACATGATTATCTCAATAGATGCAGGAAAAACCTTTGATAAAATACAACATCCATTCCTATTGAAAACACTAGAAAGTATAGGAATAGAAGGGCCTTTCCTAAAAATAATAAACAGTACATATATATATAAAACCATCAGCAAACATCATCTGCAATGAGGATAAACTAGAAGCCTTCCCAATAAGATCAGGAGTGAAACAAGGATGCCCATTATCACCTCTATCATTTAATATTGTAATAGAAACACTAGTAGTAGCAATTAGAAAAGAAAAAGAAATTGAAGGTATTAAAATTGGCAATGAGGAGACCAAGCTATCACTCTTTGCAGATGATATGACGGTCTACTTAAAGAATCCTAGAGATTCAACCAAAAAGCTAATTGAAATAATCAACAACTTTAGCAAATTCGCAGGATACAAAATAAACCCACATAAGTCATCAGCATTTCTATATATCTCCAACCCATTTCAGCAGCAAGAATTAGAAAGAGAAATTCCATTTAAGATCACCCTAGACAAAATAAAGTACTTAGGAATCTATCTGCTGAGACAAACACAGGAACTATATGAACACAACTACAAAACACTCTCCACACAATTAAAACTAGACCTAAACAACTGGAGAAACATTGATTGCTCATGGGTAGGACGAGCTAACATAATAAAAATGACAATCCTGCCCAAATTAATTTACTTATTTAGTGCCATACCTATTGAACTACCAAAAAACTTTTTTACTGAACTAGAAAAAACCATAACAAAGTTCATTTGGAAGAACAAAAGATCAAGGATATCTAAGGAAATCATGGGGAAAAAAATGAAAAGAAAGGAGGACTTGCAGTCCCAGATCTCAAACTATATTATAAAGCAGTGGTCATCAAAACAATTTGGTACTGGCTAAGAGACAGAAAGGAGGATCAGTGGAATAGACTATGGGTAAATGACCTCAGCAAGACAGTTATTATGATAAGCCCAAAGATCCCAGTTTTGGGGACCAAAACCCACTATTTGATAAAAACTGCTGGGAAAATTGGAAGACAGTATGGGAGGAATTAGGTTTGGATCAACATCTCACACTCTACACCAAGATTAACTCAGAATGGGTGAATGACCTGAATATAAAGAAGGAAACTATAAGCAAATTAGGTGAACACAGAATAGTATACTTGTCAGATCTTTGGAAAAGGAAAGACTTTAAAACCAAGCAAGAGCTAAAAAAAATCACAAAATGTAAAGTCAATAATGTTGATTACATCAAATTAAAAAGGTTTTGTACAAACAAAACGAATGCATCCAAAATTAGAAGGGAAGCAACAAATTGGGAAACAATCTTCATTACAAAAACCTCTGACAAAGGTCTAATTACTCAAATTTATAAAGAGCTAAACCAGTTATACAAAAAATTAAGCCATTCTCCAATTGAAAAATGGGCAAGGGACATGAATAGGCAATTTTCAGTTAAAGAAATCAAAACTATTAATAAGCACATGAAAAAGTGCTCTAAATCTCTAATAATCGGAGAAATGCAAATCAAAACAACTCTGAGGTATCACCTCACACCTAGCAGATTGGTTAACATGACAGCAAAGGAAAGTAATGAATACTGGAGGGGCTGTGGCAAAGTTTGGACATTAATGCATTGCTGGTAGAGTTGTGAACTGATCCAACCATTCTGGAGGGCAATTTGGAACGATGCCCAAAGGGCAATAAAAGACTGTCTGCCCTTTGACCCAGCCATAGCACTGCTGGGTTTGTATCCCAAAGAGATAATAAGGAAAAAGACATGTACAAGAATATTCATAGCTGTGTTCTTTGTGGTGGCAAAAAATTGGAAAATGAGGGGATGCCCTTCAATTGGGGAATGGCTGAACAAATGGTGGCATATGTTGGTGATGGAATACTATTGTGCTCAAAGGAATAATAAAGTGGAGGAATTCCATGGGGACTGGAACAACCTCCAGGAACTGATGCAGAATGAGAGGAGCAGAACCAGGAAAACATTGTACACAGAGACTGATACACTGTGGTACAATCGAATGTAATGGACTTCTCTATTAGTGGCAATGCAGTGATCCTGAACAACTTGGAGGAATCTATGAGAAAAACCACTATCCACATTCAGAGGAAACACTGTGGGAATAAAAACACCAAAGAAAAATAACTGCTCGAATACATGGGTCGAAGGGATATGGTTGGGGATACAGACTCTAAATGAACATCCTAGTGCAAACAACATCATTGAAATGAGTTCTGATCAATGGCACAAGTAATACCCAATGAAATTGCATGTCGGCTGTGGGAAGGGTGGGTGGAGGGGAGGGAGGGAATTAAAGTGAGTATTGTAACCAAAAAAAAAAAAGTTCTCGAGAATGTCCTCGTATCCCTTCTGCTGACTTCCATGTGAGCCCTTGCCTTGTATGAATTCTCTATAAAATAGTATTTTAGGCAAGCATTCATTTAGCATTCCAACATGGCCAGACCATCGAAACTTGAGAAAGGACTTCACTGTCAAGTACCTTATCTTGCCCAATTGACCTTTAGAACCTTCCTAAGACAATTTAAACAGAAGCAATTATGTTTCCTGGCATGGCACTGGTATGCTGTCTAAATTTCAGAAGCATACAATAATGAGGTTAGCACAATGGCTCTGTAGGCCTTCATTTGGGTAGGCAGCTTTAATATTTCTACTTTCTTACACTTTCCTTTAGAGCCTTTCAAACACTAAGTTAGTTCTGGCAATACATGCATCAGATTTATTATTTATGTAGATATCCCTGAAAAGTACTGTCAAGGTAAGTAAACTTATTAATACTCATTTGCTATATCCAGTGGTTCCACATATGGATGATATAGTGCTAGCTGGTAGAGGAACCAGCTATTTTCTTGATATTAATTTCCAGGCTAAAATTAGCATAAGTGACAGAGAATTAATTCATACTCAGTTGTATCTCAGTCTTAGAGGCTGCACTGAGTGTACAATCATCTTCAGAAAGAAAGTCATACACTAACTCCCTCTCTACTTTAGTTTTGGTTTATAGCCTTTTCAAGTTAAATAATTTATCCTCAGTGAGGTTGTTCATATTTATGTTGTTTTTGTCCTCATTGAAGGCATCCAATAACATCATTTTCACTTTTACTTTTGATGGAGTTAAACATTGCCTTCTTACAGCAGGACAAACCATCCTGTTGGAAAACACTATGGAATTCTCATTTTTCATATAGTAGCTTCTGAATTTCACTATCATTTTTTATTAAGCCAATCCTCATATAATTATTCTAGCACAGATGAGTAAAAGTAGTGCTGTGCACCAAATCTCTGAAAACTTCCCTTTCCTTTTCTCCTCCACTGTTATCAACTGTGCATTGGCTCTGATTTCCATCCAAGTCTGCAACAAGTTGTTAGGGCACAGAGGAACACTCTAATCTGTTGACATTGTCTTCTGGCAGTTGTTTTGCTTTGAGGTTTCCACCTTTGTTGAATGTGAATGTGTAGCTTGGAGAGGATAAGTCTATGATCAGTCCAGCACTCTGTACTATGAATTGCTTTCATTACTCTCACATTCTGTCTTGACTCTTTTCCTTAAAATAATATAGTCTATTAAATGCCAATGTTTATCGAGAGAGTATATCCACAAAGTTTTATTGCATTTAGGTAAATGGAAGACAGTGTTGAGTGATGAGAATATCATGAGACTATGACGTTGGTGATGGGAAGATCATGAGACCAAGCCACTGTGTAAGGCGAAGAGACAGGCAGAACATAAGAGTGACTGCAAGAAAACCTCAAATGGGAGCATAAGAGTTGAACACAACTGAAACAAATGAACAACCACAAGAATATTTTGTATATGTAGCTCCTGTAATTTTTGCAGATCCTTATCCCAACTTCCACTCTCACTGAAAAGTCATGTCCCCAGATTTGGACTCCATCACCCCCTTTGGGTTTTAGAGGGTACCCTATGTGGATGGGATGATTCTCTAATGTCATGGGCTTAAGCCCCCATTAGTGAGCTTTTCTCTGATTATCAGTTGAAAATCACTTTAATCAGTTTAATCTGGATCAGTGACAGGTTCTGGCTGTTTTTGTACTCTGTCCCAGTTCAGGTCCAATCCCTACTGTTTCTGCTATTGCTCTTGACTCTAAGTTCCAATCTCAGGCCCTAGTTCAGTCCTCCCATGAGGACTCTTTGCAGCGACTGACTGGCTGGATATCCTTCCTAATAATACTCACAGGCCTTTTTTTGTTTTCTTATGTGGACTAAGTCTGGGGAAATGACTCATGCTTTCTCCTTAAGACTTCTCAATCACTATTCTAGATCTTTGTTGGAGTAGCAGTGTGGAAGAACAGAGCTCTTGTGATTTCTCCTACTCCACTTTACTGTTCCCTCGCACATATTATATAACAGTATGTCTACTAATGAGTCTCCTTGATTCAACTTTCTCCCTGCATTGGTTGACCTTCCACCCAGCTATGAAAGTGATTTTCCTAAAGCACAGATCTGATCACATCCCACTCCTAATCAAGAAATGCCAGTGGCTCCCACAGCATAAAGTTTAAACCTTGTTTAGTTTTTAAAGCCCTACACAACCTAGATCCAAGCTAGAGTTCCAACTTCATCGGACATTATTCCACTTCTGATAAAAGATGACCTAGATCAGATCATATGAGTTTTTACTAGAAGGGAGGAGAGCCTCTCTCTAACACAAAGCCCCAACCAAAGAAGGGAGAATGGAAGAATGCGTGACAAAAAAGATAAGAGTTTTGATGACGTGAGGAATGCCCAAAATGCAAAGCCATCAATGAAGAATAACTCCCAAAGTATCAAAGAAAAATATAGCTTACAGAAATCAATTGAATTCCTAGAAGAAATTATGCAAGAATTTGTGTTTTTAAAAAATTAAAATGATATTATAAGTGAAATGGAGGTAATAGAGGAAAAATTGATAAAGAAATGAGAGCTATGATGAAAAGATTTGGAAAAAGAATGAAAAGCTTATCACAGGAAGTAAAAAATCTTACACAAGCAACAGATTCCACAAAAATTACAATGGACCAAAGCAAAGTTGCTGATTACTTAAGACAAGCAAAATGCCCATAAATTCATTGGTGGTAAAGTGTCCAGAAGGCAAGTTACTAAAAAACTGCTCCCAAGAGTGAGTCCTCTCCTGGAGGGGTCAAGAAACCATCATTACAGGTTAGGTTCTGTTACTCTCCATGAAATCAAACATTATCAGATGTCCACCAAACATATGACTTATAAACTCCCCTTCCAGCATCTGGTCCATGAAACTACTCAGGGCTTCAAAATATATCTGGGTTCCCAGAGGGCAGCAATTGGGACTTTGCAGGAGAGAAGGCTGGCTTGTTAGAGGACACCAACTATATGTTATCCACACTAAACTTTGGTGTGGATTGGGGTGTGTCACAATCATCCCAAAAGATATCCAGTCAGCACAGTGGAGGACATGCTTAAACTCCACTATGATGGGAAATAGGCTTCATCCTCAAAACAGAAAAAAAAAAAAAAAGATCTCTTCTTCCCATTATCATTAGTTCTAAACATGAGATATTGGTCAAAACGACCCTAAGTATATGACTGTAAGAGGAAAAATAAAGGTCAGAATCAACAATTCACCCTTATAACAATTACAAATAAACCTGCTGGGGATGACTAGGTGGCTCAGTGGATAAAGTCTCTAGGACAAGAGGTCCTGGGTTCAAAGCTGACCTCAGAAACTTCCTAGATGCTGAGCAGGCCTTGCATTTATGTGACCCTAGAGCCAGTGGGAGCCAGGAAAGATTGAGACAGGATAGGTCAGGCCCTGGGGTTTCCATTAATGATTTTGGAAGTGGGGGGAGGACCAATTAGGAAGGAGAAAGACTAGAGTCAAGGAATTTCCTGCGGGAAGAGGGGCAGCAGAGAGATCTCAGATATGGGGATTCAAATGGGGCTAAAGAGTTGGATGGACTTCCACTCCCAATTTGCTCCTTGTGGGGGTGGGAAAGGGCAAGGGAGGGAACCTAAAATGCCCAGCTGAGTTGACTGACTAGTCTCAAGAGACTGAAGAAGGAAATAGGCTTTTGTGGCTTTAGCATAAGTTTCAGTGAAAGCAACTCACCTCACCTCATAGGTTCTGAAAATAAATTAAGCTCAGCGATCAGCGTCACTGATCAGTACCACAGAGAGAAAAAAAAGCAGAAATATGGAAGAAAAGCCTGAGAAGAAAAGTAAAAGAGCTGAGTTCTTACTTTTTCACTACAAAGATAACCTCGCCAGAGCGAGGTCTCTAAAAATTAGTTACTGACTCTTGGTCGTTCCTCTCCACGGAAATCTTTAGTAAAAGGCGAAAGATTTATACGATCTGAAGAGAAACCAGAGTATGACTTCGGTCTGAAGCCTGCCCCAGCCCCAGAGACAGGACCCCGGGTACACTCAGGGCGACTTTCTCCTGCTATGCAAAGTACGATTGTGAATATGCAGATTAAGACCGAAAGCTCGCTCCTTCCTCAGGTGCGGGAGCCAGAAGGCAGAGGGGGCGTGGCGCCTCCCTCCACGTGAGGCTGCACCGGAGCTGGAGCTGGAGCCTCAGCTGCTCGGGTTCTCTCAGCTCTGGTTCTAGCAGCCAGCCAGGGAACCAGATTCGAACCCTTGCAGCCACTTAGGCTTTATGGAGCTTTGGGCTAAGTGGTGTTTCTGCACCAGGATCTTGTTTCTCTTTTTGCCGGAAGATTACTCTCACCCCTCATTTCACCCACAAACTCCTAGAAGTTGATAGCTGCAAATAGTGGGTTTGCACCCCCACTCTGGCCCCTCATCTCCCTGGTCCTCCCTAGTTGGGGGTACCGTTTCCTCCTCAAACACAGCACGTTTCCTGAGGCTACTGAGAAGTTGGAATAAAGAACAGCACAAAACCAAAAAATTCTGAAAGACCAGCATGACCAAGGTGACCAAGACTTCAGCATGACAATGATCCCCAAGGACACATTTTGGGGGACATGGTTACCTCGGGAGCTTGTTTGGCTCGACTCTTATTTAATTGTTATATGGGTTTTGTACTTTTTTTATGAACAGGGGAGAGATAAGAGGAAAAAATATATTCTTGATAATTGAAAAAAAATAAATAGCTTTAGGTAAAAGGAAAAAAAGAAGAGATGACATTTCCGTAGTACTTTAAGGTAGGAATTTTAGATTTTCTCCACCCTGCTTAGTCTCTAGAATTTTAGCAACCAGGAATGTATACATCCCACTTAAGGATTAAGTGTGAGGGAGGAAGGTCTATGACCTACATGTGCTAGCAAGTGACAAATCAGAAACAACTGACTGACCCCCTGGGCTGTCCAATAGCCAAGTTTAAGCCACCATTGGTACATGTGAGACACAGGAAGTGACATAAAGAGCTACCTTTATATTTTGCATCACTTCCTATGAGAGGAAGTTAGCCATGAGACCTCAGACTGCTTCCCTTAGACTGTCAGATGGTGAGTGCTAGATTTAATCCTCTGCCGCGCTCCCCCCCACTCCTATCTGGTATCTCTCTCCTTTTCTTCTCTTTCTTCCTTAATATCTTCACTCTATTGTAAATAAACCACCATAAAATTCTATTCTGACTTGAGCATTTCATTGGGATTTAGAATTTAAAATCCCTGGCGACCAACTAAAAATAAATTCAGTCCAACCCTAAGTTTTACCCCTAACAAAGGTTTGGGAAGTTCTTGACATCTATTGTTTAATTTAATATTTTTCTTATATATATTTATCTGTTTTTAAGCCGTTATCTTCTGTCTTGGAATTGATATCAATTCCAAGGCAGAAGAGAGGTAAGGGCTAGGCAAATGGGGTTAAGTGACTTGCCCTGAGACATAGAACTAGGAAGAGTTTGAGGCCAGGTTCTCTATCCACTGAGCCACCTAGCTGCCCCCTGTAGATACTTAAATATGTATTTGTCTTTTCCCTGAGTAGAATGTAAATTATTTGAGAATTGTTGTTCAGTCATGTTTGACTCATATGACCATATGGACTTTGTCCATGGAGTTTTCTTGACAAAGATACTGAAGTAGTTTGCTGTTTTCTTCTTCCATGTGTCCCTATTTTATGAGGCAAATAGGGGTTAAATAACTTGCTCACATGGCTATTAAGTATATGAGACTAGATTTGAACCCAGACCTTGCTGATTCCTGGCCAGGGGCTCTATCTATCGCATCACCAGCTGCCCCCTTGAGAATTGGAATTGTTAAATTCTTTGTAATAGGGCTTAACACAGTCTGGCACATAGTGAGTGTTTAATAAATACGGGATTGCTTGAACCTTGAGTTGGTTGGCAAGAGATCTTGATTCTTGCCTTTATTTCATCTCTGACTCTGAGCTCACAGACCAGTTCCTTCCCCTCCTGTTACGTCAATATTGTTATTATGTCAGTTATAATACTGACTTTCAGTCTCCCCATCTAACTGGAAAGAAAGCCCAAAGACATCTTAAAATCAACATGTTCAACACTGGCCTAATTCTCGTTCCCTCCCTAGGGCTCTGCCACACTCTCCGTTTACACAGGTTCTAAATCTAGGTGTATCCTTGACTGCTCACTTGCCCCTCCCCATATCAAATCGATTATAGCCAGCTTCTATCTTTTTCTCTAACATCTCCTACGTGGCCTCTTCTCACCCCTGACACGGTTGCCCCCCCTCATGCCCTCACGCCTGTTGGTTTCTCTGCCTATTCAAAGCCATCAAAACACGCACACTCACACTCTCGGTGTCTGCTTGTCTCTCTGCCACTTAAGTTCCAATAGGCACACAGGCTATTTTGCTCCCTGTCACACCTGACCAATAAACCAGGCCTTTAGTCTGGCTGTCTCCCTCCCTGGAATGCTCTCCCTCCTAATCTCCAATCTTGGCTTTTTTCTAAAACTAAACTCAAATCCTGCCTTTTGTACGAATCCTTTCCCAATCTCTGTCCTCAATGCTAAGGCCTTTCCTCTGATATTTTCTCCAGTTTCACCAGCATATATCTTCTAATGTTTGCGTTTGAATGGAAGCTGCTTGAGAGCGAAGTTGACTTTGCCTTCCTTCGTGAACTCACTAATTAGCACAGTGCTGGGCACAAAATAGGTGCTTAATAAATGCTGGTTGCGTCAATTTACTAACTCCAGGGTTCCATCCTATCTGAGATTCTATGCTTGATATAAAGCATTCTGACAGGAAGGAGGACCAGCACAGTCATGCCTATCAATTGGAAGCCGGGGGAAACCCTTCCAAATCTTTTTTGTACCTTGGATGTGAGGTCCCGATGGAAAATGCCCTTAAAGTGAAGGTAGCGAAGTCCCATAGCTATGTCACAGGCCAGCTTCACTCTCACCGTCCAAGGTAGGTGTTGGTCACTGTCTAGGAGCTGTTCCAAGTTCCCACAGTTGATATACTGCAAAATAGGACAGGGAAAAAGAAAGGTTGTCAGATACAATGACGTTGCCTATGACATCATGGAGTTCAGTTCATCTGTGTCCGCCCCCCATGGAGCGGAGCACAAACCCCATACGCACCAAGTGCTCAGGAAATATATGCCGAATGAAACTGTGAATGAGGGAAACAAATGCAAAGGTAAAATGAATGAATGAATGATGCCAGCTTATTTGCTTATATATCTTCCATGATGGGCCTTTTTTATTTTTAAATTTTTACTGAACTTTTTTATCTAAAAAGAATTCTCTTCCCCCCACCCTCCACCAGGCGGAAAACAGTCTGCTATAGGTTAGACCAGTGCGTTCATACAATACATATTTCCATATTCCTCAGGCCAAGACAGACACATCCATGATGGACCCTCTGAAGCGAGGAGTGCTGACCCTACCACGACATCCACTCAAACATTTGCCAAGAC
The DNA here is from genome assembly GCF_027887165.1 of Monodelphis domestica. Taxonomy (NCBI): domain Eukaryota; kingdom Metazoa; phylum Chordata; class Mammalia; order Didelphimorphia; family Didelphidae; genus Monodelphis; species Monodelphis domestica. The sequence continues at coordinate 32,690,120 of NC_077228.1, read as the reverse complement.
TCTACCAGCCAGTCAACCAGCATTGGCTAAGTGCCAAGGCACCATGCTAAGCACTGGGGCACAAAGAAAAGCCAAAGATAGGCTCGGCTCTCAAGAAACTCAGGCTAACGGGGGCACAGCAAGCCAACAACTACTGCAAAGATGCAATACACAAGCTAAGTTTCAGGTAATGAATAAGGAAAAGGTACCAGCATTTAACAGGATGGGCAAAGGCTCCTTACACTTTAGCTGACTTGAAAGAATCCAGGAAGGCCCAAAGGCAGAGATAAGAAGGAAGGGCATTCCTCTGGGGGGATGGGAGATAGCCAGAGATGTTATAGGTGGGAGATGGAGTGCTTTGATTGAGAAATAGGAGGTTCAGTGTCATTAGGGCTCCCCTGTATAATGAATGGGAAGACTGTAAAGGTAAAGAGAGGTCAAGTTGTGTAGGGCTTTATAATCCAAATAGAAGATTTTGTATTTGGTACTAGAAACAATAGAGAATCCCTGGAGATGACTGAATAGAGGAGTTATAGGGTCAGACTGAACTTTAGGGAGACCCATTTACGGGCTGGAAGTAAAATGGATTGAAGTGGGGAGACCCTGAGGCAGGTAGGCCAACCAGACGTTTATTGTAACAGTCCAGTTGTGAGATTCTGGGAGCCTGAACTAAGGTGGTGGTATTGTAAGAGCGATGAAAGGGGAATAACCAAGAGATGTCATGCTGGTAACAATCAATGGGCCTTGGCTAAAGTCTGAACATGGGGCTTTGGGGCTGAGTAGTTGAGGAGGACATTTAGATTTTGTGCCTGGGCTGTTGGGGGAAAGTGGTGCCCTTGACAGAGTTTGGGAGAGGGAAAGGCTTAGGAAAGTTCATTTTGGAACTGTTGAGGTTAAGGCGTCTTGTCTGTAAGACATCCTATCTGAAATGTAGTTCTAATATGTAGTTGGAGATGAGACCGAAGGTCAGTAGAGAGGTTAGAGATGGACAAATAAAGCAGAGAATCACCTGCATAGAGATGAGATTCCAGCCAATATGCCACGATTCTTCATAGTCCTCAAGTCCTGGGCTTGTTTCAGAAAGGGGCTACAAAGGACTTAGAGAGAATCTATGGCCATATAGTTAAAGTGAACCAACAGGAACTCACTAGTAAGCTACATGGCTTTCCCCCAGGTACCAGGTTACACCAGTGCATGTCATGGAGAGAAGACTCAACGAAGGCAGGTATTAAAGAATGGAGTATAACAGACAGTCATGCAAATGTAGTAGATTTAATCCTGCTTGAGAACCCTTGTCAGAAAAATCTCAACATGAGCTGCTGCCATTGCCCTCTCCCTGGCCTAATCTTTAAAGTCCTGTATTTTTAACACCTATTTTCAGAGAAGAATTTCTGGGCCCTTCCTTGGAGAGAGAGAGACAGACAGGCAGAGACAGAGAGAGAGAGAGACAGAGAGAAACAGACACAGAAAGAGAGACACAGAGACAGAGTTGAAAGGAAACTTGGAAACCTCCCCATAACAAATACTTGCAATTTGCTACTCCCATCATTGCCCTTATACCAGAGCAATGACTTCCTTGTTCCCCAAAAGTGGTTTTTGGGCCTAGAAAACCTATCCCTATTTCCTATAATCTCTCTGGACTAAAGTCCTTGCTCCTAGCTATTTGGGCCCTAAGCAAATCCTTCTGGAGTCAGAGATTTTAACACTATACTGGTATAGGCCTATTTAGCTCTTAGGGGACAAAGAGACTTGGGCTCTTTTTCTCTCCCCCCCAAGAGTCTTAAAAAGGGAGATATTATTGTGACTACTTTGAAAATGTATATTTCTATTTTTGTATATCTTATTTTATTTAAAATAAGAAGTTTTATTTTATTTCTATTTCTGTTCCTGATTTCTCAGATCCCCTAACATTCCATCAAAAGACATTAGTATAATTGCTTCAAGGCTTATATAGCACTTTATAAATATTATTCTACTTTATTCACACAACAACCCTGAGACATGTCTTTTTTTTTTTAAACTTCTTTGGGATACAGACCTACTAGTGGTATTTCTGGGTCAAAGGGTCTGCACAATTTTGTAGTCCTTTGGTCCTAGTTTCAAATTGTTCTCCAGAATGGTTGGGTCAGTTCACAGCTCCACCAACAATTCCTTTTATGGTTCTTCTTCTTATAAATTTGGCTTAGTTCCCTACATATTTGAGCAATAAGAACTTTATCTGAGAAACATGCAAAGATCTTTTCCCAGGTTTCCTACTTTTCTGTTAACTTTTGTTGCTTTAGGCTATGATTATGATGAAATATTATTGTGCTATAAGAAATGATGGGCAAGATGGTTTCAAAATCCTGGGAAGACATATGAACTGATAAAATGTGAAGCGAACAGAACCACGAGAACATTGTACATGGTAACAGAGATACTGAAATTAGGGCCATGAAAGGCTTATTATCTACTCTGATCAAAACAATGATCAGACATTTCCAAAAGACCCATGATGAAAAATGCTATCTACCTCTGGAGAGAGAGCTGATGAACTAAGTGCAGATTAAAGCATATTTTTTTAATTTCTTTATGTTTCTTGCTTTTCATTTCATTTTTTGCAACATTGCTAATGTAGAAAAGTTTTACATAACTTTATACGTAAAATGGTTATAGCATTTCTTGACTTCTCAATGGGTTGGGGAGGGCTGAAAAGAAGGAAAGAATCTGTAACTAAAAATTAAAAACAAAAACAAAAACAAAAAACACCCCTCCAAACCTGGGATATGAATGACATTACTGTCCTTAGAGAAATGGGGCACATAGAGGTGAAGTGACTTGCCCAGGGTCAGAAAGGTATTAAATGTGTGAGGCCATATTTGAATTCAGCTCTTGTTGACTCCAGGCCCAGCATTCTCCCCACTGCAGAGCCTTAGACACAGATTACAGAATTCTGGGAGCAAATTCCGACTCTGACACTTGGTAGGTATGTGGTCCTCAGCAAGTCATTTCATGTCTCTGTTTTCCCATTTCCTCACCTATAAGATGGGGATAACAACATCTAGTAGACCTACTGGAGGTACTGTGGTAAAAGGCCTCTTGGGACCACATGTACAGATGCTTCACAGACTCTAAGAGGCCAACAAAATCTCCAGTATGGCTATTCTCCTCTAATGCCTCATCTCAGCTTATTAGTGATTTGAAGCATTTTTTCATACGGCTCTTGACAGCTTGGGTGTCTTTTGAAAACTACCTGTTCATGGGCTTGTTTCTTCCCTCCTTCCTCTGACCACTTATCAGCTGGAGAATAGCTTTTTTTCTTTTTATAACCCATATAAATTCACTGCCACAAAAAGAGAACAAAAGCAGCTAGAAAGAAATCTTAAGTCAGCAAATATCTGACTTACTTGTCAAATTGAGAGAATTGGCTGCTAAAGGCAACATCAGCTTAGCATATAAACTCATTTGTAAAAAATTACCAAGTAGGATAATGGATAATTATAAGCAATATTGGCTCATAAATCAAAGAAGCAGTAGTAGATGCATAAAACTAGTTTAAATGAGGCTTGGCAAGGCATCTATTTTAGCAAAGACATCCCGAGGGCATTTAAAAATGAATATGAAAGAAAGGCAACTGAAGAAAAATGGAAGAGATTTTTTCAAATTGTTATAACAAACTATTTTATCTATTATGGCTGGTGGAACTACTATACTATAAGCATCCGAGAAATGGAAATGACCCCAAAGAGAAAAAAGTTAGGAAAAGCACCCAGATTTGTCCAACATATATGGAGGCAATCTGTGCAAGGGCTGATACAACTATGAGATCCTCTCATAACTGACCTGTTGTTGTTCATTTGTTTTAATCATGTCTGACTCTTGTGACCTCCATTGGGAGTTTTCTTTGTAAAGATATTGGAATGGTTTGCTATTTCCTTCTCCTGCTCATTTTATGGATAAGGAAACTGAGGCAAACAAGATTAAGTGACTTGCCTGGGATCACACAGCTAGTAAGTGTGTGAAGTTAGATTTGAATTCATTCATAAAAATGGGTCTTCTTGACTCCAGGCCCAGAACTTTATGCACTGTATCACTTAGCTGCCCCTGTAACCTATATATAAGAAGCTAACGGAGGGGAATGGAGCTAAAAGAGTGGAAAAACTTTGGTCCTTTTTTATTCTGAAATATGCCACAATTTGCATAGCCATGACCCAATTAATGGACATTCTTTCACTTTCCAATTCTTTGCCAACACAAAAAAGTATTATAAATATTTTTGTATGTATAGGCACTTTTCCCTTCTTTTAAAAAATCTCTTTGGGATACAAACCTAGTAGTGATATAGTTGAATCAAATAATATGTATGGTTTTATGGCCCTTTGGGTATAATTCCAAATTGCTCTCCAAAATGGTTGGATAAGCTCACAGCTCTTCCAACAGTGCTTTAGTGCTCCAATTTTTTCTATATCCCCATCAACATTTGTCATTTTTCCTTTTCTGCCATATTAGCCAATCTGATAGGTGTGAGGGGGTACTTTGGAGTTGTTTTAATTTGCCTGCCTCTAATCAATAGCGATTTAGAGCATTTTCTCACCTGATTATAGATAGCTTTGATATTTTCATCTGAAAAATGCCTGTTTGTATTGACCATTTCTCAATTAAGGAATGACTTGTATTCTTATAAAATTAACTCAGTTCTCTATGTATTTGAGAAATAAGGCCTTTATCAGAGAAATTCGCTGTAATTTTTTTTCACAGTTATAATTACTTTATATTTTACTCTATCATACTTTTTCCCATTTATCCTTCTCTCTCTCCCCCCTTTCACCCTTTCTGACCACTGCTTCTGTTAACTCATTCTCCCTTCATCAGCCTCATCCCATTCTGTTATCCATTTCTCTTCCTACTTCCCTGTAGGGTATGGTATATTTCTATACCCAACTGAGTATGTATGTTATTCCTTCTTTGAGTTAATTCTGATGAGAGTAAAGTTCAAGCATTGTCTGCCACCCTCTGATCTTCCCCTCTACTATAAAAGTTCATTTGTTCCTCTTCTATATAAGACAATTTCCTCTTTTCTACCTCTCCCTTCAATCAGTGCATGTCTTTCCCACCCCTTAATTTTATTTTTTTAGGAATCATCCCCTTAGAGTAAAAACTCACACCTATGCCCTTTGTCTGTATATACTTTTTCCAACTGCCCTAACAATGATAAAGTTCTTAGGAGTTACAAATACCATCTTCCCATGTGGAAATGTACAGTTTAACTTTACTGAATCCCTTATGATTTCTTTCTTGTTTACCTTTTTATGCTTCCCTTCAATCTTGTATTTGACAGTCAAACTTTTTATTCAGCTCTGGTCTTTTATCAGGAATGCTTGAAAGTCCTCTATTTCATTAAATATCCATTTTTTCCCCCTGAAGGATTAGATTCAGTTTTGTCGAGTAGGAGATTCTTGGTTGTAATCCTAGTTCCTTTGCCCTCCAGAAAATCATATTCTAAGTCCTTTGGTCCTTTAACATATTTTCTTCAGTGAGCTTTCATACCTCCTTTTCCATTTAGTCAATTTTAGTTGTTAAGGAATTCTTTTCTTTTTTTTACCCTTACTTTCTGTCAATACTGTATGTTGGTTCCTAGACAGAAGAGCTGTAAGGGCAAGGCAGTGGAGTTAAATGACTTGCACAGGGTCATACAGTTAGGAAGTGTCTAAGGTCAGATAAGGAAAAATGCATATATGCTTTTAAAGAAATTCTTCTCTTAGGGGGCAGCTAGGTGGCTCAGTGGATTGAGAGACAGGTCCAGAGATGGAGGTCCTGGGTTCAAATCTTCCCTTAGACACTTCCTAGCTGTGTGACCCTGGGCAAGTCACTTAACCCCCATTGCCTAGCCCTTACCACTCTTCTGCCTTGGAGCCAATACACTGACTCCAAGACAGAAGATAAGGGTTTAAAAAAAAAAAAGAAATTCTTCTCTTCAGTGGATTTTTATATCTCTTTTACCATTTGACCTATTCTGTTTTTAAAAGGGTTATTTTTTCAGTATTTTTGTGCTTCCTTTACCAAGCTTTTTTCCCCATGTATTTCTTGCATCATTCTCATTTCTCTTCCCAATTTCCCTACCTCTCTTATTTGATTTAAAAAAAAAAAAAACCTTTTCTAGGAATTCTTTTTTGGACTTGAGACCAATTCACATTTTTCTCTGATGCTTTTGTGGGTTCTGCTGCTCCATAATTTGTTTTGAGAAGGAAATTTGAGAGAGCTCAGGTAAATTCTTATATTTACTTTGCCATCTTAGTTCTACCCCCAAGTATATAGTAGATACCTAACAAATGTTTATTCCTTTATGCCCAAAGTACTTTAAAAGAATGCATACCCTTTGATCCACTAATACCACTACTAGGTTTGTACCCCAAAGAGATAACTAATTAATTAATTAATTTGGAAGATTTTCCATGGTTATATGATTCATCTTCTTTCCTTCCCCTCTTCCCTCCCCTGTCCTTGAGCTGATGAGCAATTCCACTGGGTTATTTGTCTATCATTGTTCAAAATCCATTTACATATTATTCATATTTGCAATAGAGTAATCTTTTAAAACCAAAACCCCCAATCCTAAAGCCATAGAACCACGTGAGCAATCATATGTTTTTCTTCTGTGTTTCTGCTCCCACAGTTCTTTCTAATAAATTCCTCTGGATTGTCCTGGATCATTGCATTGCTGCTAGTAATAAAGTCCATTACATTCGATTGTGCTACGGCATATCAGTCTCTGTATACAAGGTTCTCCTGGTTCTGCTCCTTTCAGTCTGCATCAATTCCTGGAGGTCTTTCTGGTTCACGTGGAATTCCTCCAATTCATCATTTCTTTCAACACAATAGTATTCTATCACTATCAGACACCACAATTTGTTCAGCCATTCCCCAATTGAGGGACACCCCCTCATTTTCCAGCAATACCACTGCTGGGTTTGTACACCAAAGAAATAATAAGGAAAAACACTTGTACAAAAATATTCATAGCTGCGCTTTTTGTGGTGGAAAAAGACTGGAAAATGAGGGGATGTCCCTTGATTGGGAAACAGCTGAACAAATTGTGGTATATGATGGTGATGGAATAGTACAATAAGGAACAATAAACTGCTTGATTTCCATACAAGCTGGAAAGACCTCCATGAACTGATGTAGAATGAACTGAGTAGAACCAGTAGAACACTGTACACAGAGACTGAAACATTGTGGGACAATCATATGTAACGGACTTTGCTACTGATTGTGATGCAATGATCCAGGACAATCCCAAGGGACTTATGAGAAAGAGTGCTATCCACATCTAGAGAAAGAACTGTGGGAGTAGAAACACAGAAGAAAACCATTTGATTTTTCATTTGTTTATATGGGTATTGGTTGTGGGGTTTTGATTTTTAAAAGACTATTACAAAAATGAATAACATGGCAATAGATATTGAGTGATAATTTATGTATAACCCAGGAATTGCTTGTCAGTTCTGGGTGGTGGGAAGGAAAGAACATGAATCATGTAACTACAGAAAAATATTTAAATTTAAAAATTGAGAAAAATAAATGCTTATTCCTTTTTCTTATCCAATATCAGGTCCACCATGCCACTTCCCAGCTTTGCTACTACACCAAATGCCACTGTCTTGCTTACTTTTATTTGCATCCCCAGTGCTTAGCACAATACCTGGCACATAGTATGTATTTAATAAATAGTTTTTTTTCACTTATTCATTCAAGAAGGATTCCCTGTAGATAATAAGGTTCTCCAGATATATTTGTATTCAGGTAATTTCATGATTGCCTCAAGCCTCAGAATCTCGCAGAGCTTCCAAGAACTCAAGGGAGTTTGACCTGACCATCTACAAAGAATAGACCAAGAAGAAAAAGACTATCCATTGCCCAGATTCCATCATGCATTTAGATGGACAACCTATAGAATATATTTATCAGTATTTATATCTGGGAAACATATTAACAATAGACAATAAGTTGGGGCTGGAGTTGAACAAGAGGAATACAGTGTGTTGGATTTTGTCTTTGGGAAATTACATAGCTTTTTTAATGACCTTCCTATAAAAGCAAACCTTCCTGTGAAAGCAGAGGCCTATTCTTTTTAGTAGCAATATTCTTCTGGTGTTACTGGCATTACTGTATGGCAGGTGTAAGAGAGGAAAATAGATCCAGCATGCAAAAAGATAAACTCAAGCGGGAAAAGGGCAAGGAATACAGAGAATTCCAGGAAGGAACCCAAAAGAGCTGAGGAGAAAACTGCCAGATTCAACTCACTTCTCTTTGGGAGCTCCTCTAGAGTGGTTGGTCTAAGAGAAACCTCTGAGACAAGACCTTTTGAGCAGCAATGACTATCTCTCAGGATACTCAAACCCCTTGGATCCAGCTGGAGATAAAAGGAATGGATGGGACTTTATTATAAAGCCATCCACCCAAAGAAGACTTCTCTCTCTATCCCCTAAAGTTGTCTTGTTAACTTCATGATACAACTAGGATAAATAGAAGTCAGGACAGAAATCATAAGTGACCAAGGGGGGTCAGGCAGATAGCCTGATCCCTCAGGATCTGGGGAGGGGGTAAGGGACCTCCCACTATCCACTTCCCTTACTCAACAACCCTATTCTCCTTGTCCTATGTGTCCCTTTAGTATAAAAGAGTTATTACTCCTAGACCAAGTTTGCCTGCCTCATATCATCAAGGAAGGGAACTGAAGCTTTGGGAGGAAAGCCATACTTTCTCCTCAAGGGAGGAGAGTCAGCTTCAGTCCTTAACCTTTATACTCAACCCAGTTTATGAAGGGACATATTCTGTCCCTCTAAAAGACAATTTGTTTTGTCTTTCCTAGGGAAATAGAGAGGAGGATCAATCTATCTGATCTCTCCATCTCCTGGCTATGTCACACCTCTCTCACTCTCTAGTCCCCAAAGTAAACAATAGGTGACCCTATTCTGGTCATCTATTACACAGGAAAACATGGAATATGCTCTCTTCTAGCTAGAAGTAGGGCAGGCCTCGAAGAAAAGAAGCAACTGTTGTCTCTTCCAGATTCCCTTCTAAAACTATGAAAGGCTTTTTGCAGAACTGAAGGCTAAGAAGGTGGCTGCAAAAAAAGTTTTGGCAGATAAGAAGGAAGGTCACCTACGAAAGAACTAAAATCTGCCACAAGAAAAACAGAGAGTAGTGAAATCTAACCAGCTAGAAAGACACAAAAACTGGCAACTACTATATGCTAAACCCCAGCTGGCTTTGGAAATAAAAAGAGGCGTCCAGAGTGCCATCCCAAAGGTCTATAAAGTCCTGCCGCACCTGTACCATTGCCAATTCTTCAATGGCATGTTTATGAAACTCGACAACCAGAACTGCTCATTTAAGTTGCCAACAATCACTGAATTTCCAAGTCCAATGGCCTTTTCTCAGTCTATATCCTTCTTGACCTTACCTGGAAGCACTCTTCTCTAAATATTTGTGATGGTACTTTTTCATGGTTCCTACTTCTTCCTGCCTGACAACTTCCTCCTTAGTTTCTTTTGCTGGATCTTCATGAAGGTCATGACAGCTAACTTGGAGTATCCCAGAGTGCTCTATCTGGCACTTCCTCTGGCTGTCCTTTGGTCCTGAAATACTTTTCCTCTCATCTCCACCTACTGCTTTTCCAGGTTTTCTTCAAGTTCCAGCTAAAACCCTATAGGAAGCTCCAATAGATTCGGAGCTTCTTGAGATCAGAAAACATGCTTTCCCCTTTCTTTATAGCTCAGTACTTATCCCAGTGTCTGGCACATCGTAGATGCTTCCTAAATCTTCGCTGACTTACTAACCATGACCCCCAGGTTAATAACTCCTTATCTCCCTGTAACTCCTCATTTTATAGAGGGATAGAGGCCCCAGGTAATAAAGTGCAAAGATGGCTTGGATCCCAAGTCTCTGACTCCAAGCCCTGTGTTCTTGCCAATAGCTAGCACTAGTTTCTCCTTGTTTCATTAGGGGCCAAATCTTCAGACAAGTTCAGCACATAGGAAGAAAACCGGCAACCCAATTCACTATGGCTAAAAAAGTCATAAAGCAATATCATTCAAGCCAGGAACAGCTAAAGCTAGTGCCAAGGGCCAGTTCTCCTCTTGAGATGAAGTCAAGGCCCTTATGGAGAAAGGCCAAGTCTCTGCCCTACTTTGCAGGGAGACCCAACAATGCTCTTCCTCTGTTTGTTTGTACTTGTGGAGTTGTAGCGAACACAAAACCTGTAGAAAAGGAAGCTTTATTTCTGCACTGTCTGAAGCAACACCCCCAAACCAGACTGTGGGCAGTGCAAGGTATAAGCCTGGAAACCTGCTTTTCTCAGCTCAAGTCTTTGCTGCCACTTTGGGAACACAAGACTCAACCGCTTTGTTTCCAAATCCCTTCTCTTTTCCTGGTCAGGCTATCCTTCAACAGCAGGGGTCTTGCCTACAGGAGGAAAGAAAAACTGAACCTACCAGAAAAAATGCTAAGGATGGCTCATCTAACCCCCAGCATGTTACTTCTCACCTTGGGGACAAGTGTCTTTAGAGCCTCTGTTACTGTACACAAAATCTGTACAAGTACCACCTTTTTTTCTTGATTTTTGAATCAAAACATAAAATCAGTGTCAGTTTACCATTAGGAGAGAACAGCATTTGGTGAAATAATAGACAGGGACAACTTTCACTGATATCCTTTTCCTTATTTACTTGACATTTTTACTTATTTTACCTGTAACTTATTAAATACTTATTATATGCCCAGCACTATGCTATATGGTGATAGAAAGGTCCAGTGGTCCTTAGGATACACTGCTGAGGAAGAGGAAACCTCATAGAATTTGGGTGGGAAAGGCTCGGCCTGAAGCTATTATTGCATGAGGGGGATAGTCTCAAAGGCAGACTGCAATTAGTCTAGGGTCAATGGGGAATGAAGGACAGGACATACTTTATCATCATTAGTAACAGTAATAACAGCTCACATTTCTATAGCACTCCAAGATTTTCAAAGAGCTTTGTGTAAATTCTCTTAATTAATTCTTTCAACAACCCTGTGAAGCAGGTGCTATTATTATCATTATAAGATGAAGAAGAAAAGTAGAGTGGATAGGAGCAGATGTCACAGCCAACAAAGCCACTCAGGGAATGGAGGATTATACAAAACAGTGGAAAAGGTTCTGTATTTGGAGTCATGAGATCTGGGTTCAGATCCCACCAGTATCAATGATCAAAGGCAAATTCTTGGGCAAGTCAGGCATAGACTCTTTGGGCTTCAATTTCCTCAAACTAGGAATGCTTATAAAGATACCTGGAGAAAGAAAGAAGGAAGAAAATGATAGAATCATTATCTTAAAGTCTTTGAATGGTTGCAACCTGTAAGAGAAAAGAGATGTTCTGTTTGGTTGCAAAGGTAAGAATGAAGAGCGACAGGATTTAAAGAACCAAATTTAGGCCTGATCTGAGGGGAAAACACAAACAGGAATTGAGCTGGATGATACCAAAGGACTTTTAGCCATAAATTTGTGATTCTACAGATACTTGCCTAGGTTCCATCTTCCTAACATCCAGAAACAAAAAGGTGATTGTAAAAGCCAGTCTCTATTTTAAGGGTTCAAAGTCTAATGGGGGAGCCATATTATGGAAACAAGTATGTTCAAACAAGCTACAGACAGGAGAAATCAGAGAGAATTGAAAGGAGGGAAGGCACTGTATTACAGGGGATTAGGGAAATGAGGAATACTTTGGAAAGTGTGACTTTAGCTAGGACTTGAAGGGAGCATAGAGGCAGAGGTGAGGAAAGTGTTTTAGGCATATGGAACCACCACTGAAAACACCTAGAGTTGGCAGATGGAGTGTCTTGTTTGAGGAAGAGCAAGGAGGTCAATTACAGATCATAGAACAGGGCTTTAAAGGTCAAATAGAAATTTGACAAACTAAACAAGGATGAATTGACAGTATTCAGAAGTTCAACCGGCTTGTGAAGGACCTTGAGATGAAGGAATAAGGAGATGTTTAGCTCAAAGAAGAAAAGATTCATTGTAAAAAAAAGAGAGATTTGCTTAGCTATAAGGGCAGAACTTGGAACAATTAAGCAGTTTGCAGAATGACAAATTTAAGTTCAATATAAGGAAAATCAAGGAGAGAGATTGAGAAGCACTGGGTTATGCTCAGAACAGATGCTTAAGAAAAGGGTGAAGGAAGGGACAGCTGGGTGGCTCAGTGGATTGAAATCCAGGCCTAGAGGTCCTGGGTTCAAATTCGACCTCAGATACTTCCCAGCTGTGTGACACTTAACCCCCATTGCCCAACCCTGACTGCCCTTCTGCCTTGGAACCAATAAACAATATTGATTCCAAGATGGAAGGTAAGGGTTTAAAAAAGAAAAAGAAAAGGGTGAACTTAAGCTTCTCAACTCCCTCCCAACTTCCCTCCCAACTCTGAGAATCTGCTGATTGTTCCTATCTCAACCCCAATCAGCAGGCTCTTTAAGCATCAGTGGCCACCTTCAGTCAAGAAGAGAGAATGGAGTTCCAAAATACACTACATTTATCCATTGTTAGTCAACAACTGACAATTACCCCTCAGGCATGGCCTCCCTGCATAAAAGAGAGAAAATCAATTTTAAAAATCTAATCAACATTTATCTATTATCCAGTGCCTAAGTACTGGAGATAAAAAGAGGCAAAAGAGAGACTCTGTTTTAAAGAATTTCACTAGCTAATGGAAGAGACAACAAGTACGAAAATATGTACAAACAGGTTACACATGAGGAAATAAGAGAAGGAAGACACTATCATTGAGAGAAGCTGGGAAAGACCTCCTGAAAGAGAAGGCAAGGACAAGGTGACTCTTTTGCCATCTTAGGTGCACAGGCAGTTAACTACAAGAGCCTAGGCTGGCATCGCCTTGTCTTTGTTTTGTTTGAGGTCTAAGTTTTTTACTGATTTGTTTTTTAATTACTTCCTGATCCTCCTTTCCTAATGCTAGCACAGGACCTAGTCCACAGTTGGTACTTAATAAATGCTTTTGGATTGACTGATGCCACAGAAAGATTTCAAAAAGAGAAAAAAAGCAGTTGAGCAAAAATAATGTCAAGTGAGCCTCATACAATATATACTGTTCTCCACTTATCGTCAACCACAACAGCAAATAAGGGAGGGGGATCGATTTTCTAAATATTAAAAAATATTATTCAGCACTTAAACACCATTTTAAAAAGCATTTCTATATACACAGTAAAAAAAAAAAAGAGGATTGTATAAGGGACCATGAATATCTATTTCATAGTGCTCACTTTTTAAAGTCTATTATAACTTCAACATGTTCTCAAACTGTCCTGCTCCTGGGTTTCTTTCTGGACTTTGTTCTGTTGTTTTGAAGGTCACAACATCTCTTGAATATATGCCCCTTCTCTCCTTTGACTATGCCCACACCCTAGGACAGGTCTGCCTCACTTCGTGCCTGGACTATTATAATAACCTGTTAGTGTGTCTGCCTGCCTCAAGTTTCTCCCCATTCCAATTTATCTTCCATTCAGAATACAAGTTTGGCTGTGTAACCTCTCCTCTCCCCATCCCCTATTTCAGTCAGTTCCTGAGGCTTTCTTCCCCCCAAGGCCAAATATAGCATCCTCTGTCTTTTATACCCCTTCATAATCTGGTCCTCTCTTACCTTTCTAGTCTTCTTACTTCTTGTACCCTGTCCCCATGCACTCTGACATCCAATGACAACAAGATAAGCCCTTTCTTGAATCTGAGTATTTTCACTGGCTCTCCCACCTCCTTAGAACTCTCTTCCTCCTCATTGCTTCTCCCTAGCTTCTCTGGCTTCCTTTGATTTCCAGCTAAAAAACTTTGTGGAAGTTTTTCCTAGTCCACCTTAATGAGAGACTTCCCTCTGTTGATTATCTCCAATTTATCCTGTATGTATCTTTTTGTAGAGGCAACAAGGTGGCACAGAGAATAGAGTGCTGGGCCTAGAGTCAGAAGGACATGGGTTCAAATCTGATCTCAAATACTCATTAGTTCTGTGACCCAAGGCAAGTCGCTTCACCCTGTTGGCCTCAGTTTCCTCATCTGTTAAATGAGTTGGAGAAGAAAACAGCAAACCACTTCTGGATATTTGCCAAGAAAAATCCCAAAGGAGTCATGAAGAATCAGATACAACTGAAATGACTGACAACAATCTTTTTGTACATAGTTGTTTTTGTGTCATCTCTTCTGTTAAACTGAGCTTTTTGAGTGCAGGAAATATGTTCTTCCTTTCTCTGTGCCATCAGCACTGAGCACAGAATTCATTGGCTCAATGGACTCTTTTGGGAGGCAATACTATTGCTGCCTCTCTTCATCCTGAACCCTTGTCTCCCATTAAACAGAGAAAAAACAAAACCCTTATAATAAAAAGACAATCAAGCAAAACAAATCTATAGCCTGTCTACCCATTAGAGCAGATGCTCTTTAAGAACAAGTGAGGACTTTGCTTTTGCTTTTCCTCATCTCAAGTGATTACCTGGCATGTGGTAAGGGCCTGCTAGATGCTCTTTTTGTACTCTAGGTTCATTATTTCTGAGAGTATGTAGGTAACATGCTTCAATACAGGTTCTTTGGAGTTAGGGCTGGTCATTGCTTTCAGTGGGGTTCTTAAGCCTTTTAGAAAACCCTTTTTTGACTGCCTACTCTTTGATCCAGCCATAGCACTGCTGGGTTTGTACTCCAAAGAGAAAGACTTATATAAAAATATTTATAGCCATGCTCTTCGTGGTGGCAAAAAATTGGATAATGAGGGGATACCCTCCAATTGGGGAATGGCTGAGCAAATTGTGGTATCTGATAGTGATGGAATACTACTGTGCTCAGAGAAACAATGAACTAGAAGAATTCCATGTGAACTGCAACGACCTCCAGGAATTGATGCAGAGTAAAAGGAGCAGAACCAGGAGAACATTATACACAGAGACTGATACATTGTGGCATGGTCAAATGTAATAGACTTTGCTAACTAGTAGCAATGCAATGACCCAGGACAATTCTGAGGGACTTATGGGAAAGAAGCTATCCACATCCAGAAAAAGAACTGTGGAAGCAGAAATGCAGAAGAAAAACAACTGCTTGATCACATGGGTCAATGAGGATATGATTGGGGTTATAAACCCTAAATGATCACCCTAGTGAAATTATCAATAATATGGAAATAGGTCTTGATCAATGACACATGTAAAACCCAGTGGAATTGTGCATCGGATATGGAAGGGGGCTGGGAGGAGGGGAGGGAAAGAACATGATTTTTGTAATCCTGGAAAAATGCTCTAAATTAATCAATTAAATAAAATTTAAAAAATATGAGGGGAAAAGAAAAAAAAACAAAAAGAAAAACCTTTTTTTCTTTAGAGTGTGGTTATCCTTGCATAACTGAATTTCTAGTTATACTGATTTCACTCTGCATCTAGTTCACGCTACCCAAATTCTTTAAGATCTCTTTCGTCATTTCCAACCATACAATACTGTTTGTTCTATCATATCCATATACATAATTTTTTCAATTGTTCTCCATATACCTTTAGTTTCCAGTTCTATTCAATTCTTTTAAACCTCCCCCTTTAAGATCAGGAGATTTTTAGCCTGAAAAATTCCCTCCCTAGTAAGAGAGGACAAAACCAGGAGCACTGGGAAGAAATTGCAAAGAGGCAAATTTAGTCATATAATCAAGATAAACTTTTTAACAATTAGAGTGTCTAAGATAGGCTGGGGTGGGGGTGGGGGTGGGGGTGGGGAGAGGGAGAGGGAGAGAAAGGGAAGGAGAGAGGGAGGGAGAGACAGAGAGAGAGACAGAGAGAGACACACACACACTTCACTTTCCCTCAGTGGTTTTTCATCAGAGGCTAACATTCCATTCCATCATATAGGTTATATAGCAAAGGTTCCTTTTATGTATGAATTGAACTAAGTGGTCACTGCGATCCCTTTCAACTCTCAAACCCTGTGATTTTATGACATGACCTCAACATTCTATTCTTGAGGCAGCTAAGTGACCCAATGGATAATCAGTGTCAATAAGATGAATTTTTTAAAAAGTCAAAATACTAGATTCTGTCTCCTCAGACACTTATTAAATATATCTTGGGAAAAGCTGTCCATCTCAATTTGCTTATCTGTAAAATGGGGATAATAACAGCAAATTCCCAGGGTTCCTATGAGAATAAAATTAGATAATATTTATAAAGTGCTTTATAAACCTTGGAGCACTACATAATTGCTAACTATTATTATCATCATCATAACTCTGACATTTTATGATTCTAGGTTAACATTCTATGTTAGCATTAAAAAAATTAAACTTCCTCCAACTGTTAGTACTCCTATACCATGGACTATCCCAAGAATCTGGAAATAAGAATAATTTGTTGAAAAATTAAGATGACAAAAATGATCAGAATAAATCATACTACAAATCTGACTTGGTTGTAAGGTCCCAAGTAATAAATGTTGGAGGGGATGTGACAAAATTGGGACATTAATACATTGCTGGTAGAGTGGCAAAGTAATCCCACCATTCTGAAAGGCAATTTGGAATTATGCCCAAAGGGCTTTAAAAGAATATATGACCTTTAATTTAGCAATACCACTACTAGGTTTGTATCCCAAAGAGATAGATCCAGTAGATAATGGCACCCAGGAGATAACGGTCTGGACCAGGGTTACAGAAGCCTAAGAAACTGGAAGCTCTGCATTAAACTCAATATTCAGGTAAAGTTTGGATTAAATATACTTAAAGTGCTTTCAAATCAAATCCTAGTATTCAATATTTTCTAAACAATTTTTAATAACTGTTAACCACTTGGTCTTTACTAGGATGAGCAGCTCCCAGTTTAGTATTCTCTATCAACTTTGGCCTCCCCTTACCCTCCCTGTCCCTAGCACTACCTCAATAAAGAACATAAAGAAAACAAATTATGCTGGGAGATTGGCAGGAATCATAAAATATCTGGTGCTTTTCTAGTGCTTTCAGTTTTGCAAGACACTTTACATAGATCTTCATTTGAACCTCGCAACTGTAATCTGAACCTAGACCTTCCTGCTCTGCAGGGTGTCATGCTGGTTCTGGGTATATGAAAAGTGCTCATTTCCATAAGCCACAAGACATTCTTCTCTTCGTTTCAATTATAGTTAGCTAAACAACCTGTATCCTGTCAAGGTTAGTGTACTTAGAGTAATAATAACTAATCAATCACATCTTTCTAATCCTAGATGCATTAATTTTGCACATGAAAAAGCTTTTCAAATTTATGTACTGAATTTTCCTATATTATCTCCTCTATTCATTCTTTGGTTAAGAATTCATACCCTTCTATGACAAAATTTCTGGGAAAACTGGAAAATAGTATGGCAGAAACTAGGCACAGACCAATATCTCACACCCTATACCAAAATAAGTTCAAAATGGGTATATGATTTAGACTTAAAGGGTGATACCATAAGCAAACTAGTAGAATGTAGAGTAGTCTACCTGTCAGATCTATGGAGAAGGGAAGAGTTTGTGACAAATAAGAAACAGAAAACATTATAAGATGTAAAATGAATAATTTTTATTATATTAAATGTAAAAGCTTTTGTACAAACAAAACTAACGTAACCAAGATTAGAGAAGAAACAACTGGGGGGAAAAACCCTTTGTAGCAAATTTCTCTGATAAAGGTCAAATTTATAAAGAACTAAGTTAAAAAAATTTTTTTTAAATAAGTGTCTGAGGCTGGTTTTGAACTCAGGATTTTCCAGACTCTATCCACTGACCCATCTAACTAACTCAAATTTGTAAGAATAGAAGTCATTCTCCAACTGACAAATAATCAAAGGACTAGAGCCAGGAAAATTTTCAGAATTCCAAGAGCAGATTCTGGCCATGAGAGCTGCTAACGGAATCTTCATACTGCTAGCAGGGGGAGTGGACTCTGGCTGACAGGTAGCCATCTTGGATAGAATTCTATGTTCCAGGCACTCAGGGAACATTCTGCTGGGGCCTACCACACTGCAGTTATATTAGCATATGTCAATATGCTAATATATAGTTGTATGTAGCATATATTAATATGTAATGTTATGTCTGTGGTGGCTAGAAGTTTATGATGGATATTACAAAGATATAATGTGTATGACTAGATGACTTTTGGTGTTGATGAATTACAGAATATGGTTATTGCATTACAATTGAAACTGGATAAAACTGAAACAACTTGTGAAGAATTGATGAGAATTACTGGAATGGCAAAGGATCTAAAGCAACAGAAACTAGTGAAGCTTGCAGGGGCTAAACAACAAGCTCCTACAAAGCTGGAACTAGAAGCTGAGGCTTTAGAACATAAACCAGTTACAATGTGTCCTTTGAGAGATGTCTCTTACGTTACACCCGACCAAGTGCATTGTGCATATTAGACAGCACAAGAATTTTACTCAAGGAGAACTGGAATCTTTAAAGAAATGGATCCCGAAATATGAAGACAAACCAACCTAAGTTGTAAAAGAGCTAGAGAGAGTTATCAAAATCTATAATCTGAGCTACTAAGATTTTGATCTTCTTTAGGACGAGATTTTAACTAAGAGAGAGAAACAGCATATTATAGAGCAAACAAGTACCAAATACTGCTCTCACTCCACAGTTGCCTGAGTACAATGATCTTGAGATAAATTCTGTGGAGAATTACAGGCAACTGGGAATGGCAAGGGAGTCTCTCTTAGAAACCACAAGAGCAAATTATAAGTGCCCAGGGACATGGTCAAAATTGGAGAGGTTGAGGCAAGACAATGGGGAGACTCCACCTAGCTTCCTTCACAGGATTACTGATTGTGGGGAATGTTGATTTGGCCTAGATTTACTCTCTGAGGAAAATGTAAGTTACATAAGGAGGCAATTCGTGAAGAATGCCTGTCCTGTGGGGTGTGAACCTCTGAGAAAGGCCTATTATCTTGAGACTCCTTTCCCCTGGCTGGGACTTGGAATTTCTACTTGGCCCAGAGGAAGCTAGAGCTCTGCCTCTCTCTCTCTCTCTCTCTCTCTCTCCCCTTTTCTCTCTTCCTTAATATCTTCCCTCTATTGTAAAAATAAACTACCATAAATTCCATTTTACTTTAGTAATTCATTGTGGGATTTAGAAATTAAACCCCTGGTGACCACCAATAATATATTAAGTCCAACCAATAAAATTTAACAGGAGAATATCCAAAAGGGTGATTTGCAAAAGGGAGTCTGCTCAGCATAAGGATGTGATCAATATGGTATGATTAAATTAAGTTTATATACTGATTGTGGGAAAGAAATTGTTGATGATAAAGAATTAAAAGAATTTTTAAATGATGAGGTAATTAATGAGAATTATGAAATAATTAATGAAAATACTGAAATTGTAAATGTAAGCAATGGAAATATAAAGACAAGTGGAATGTGTAGTGAGTCACAAAAATCCTGGCAAAATGTTAGCAGTGTGCAAACATGGGACAACAAGGATGTAGAAATAAATGGGGAGGTGGAAAGTGATGGACAGGAGCTGCAGCTTTCTGCTCCTGATGTGCTAGCTCCTATTATAGGAACACATTCTCCACTGAGCAACACAGAGCCTCATGTTACTCTGAAAGTGGGAGAACAGATTTAATATTGCCTTGTGGACATAGGGGCTTATAAATCTGTTCTGCAAACATCCCCAGAAGATTATAAGGCTATGGGAACTATGGAGGTGGTAGGAGTAATTGGGAGACCACAAAGGGTAAAGAAGTTGCAACCCAAAATGGTAACATTGGGTCCTTTATCTGTAGAACACTCTTTCTTGCTAATGCCCAACTCACTTATGAATTTACTTGGGA
The DNA here is from genome assembly GCF_027887165.1 of Monodelphis domestica. Classification (NCBI taxonomy): domain Eukaryota; kingdom Metazoa; phylum Chordata; class Mammalia; order Didelphimorphia; family Didelphidae; genus Monodelphis; species Monodelphis domestica. The sequence continues at coordinate 32,670,295 of NC_077228.1, read as the reverse complement.
GAGATCTTTTATGTAACTTAAGAGCCACAATTCAGTGCACAACCAAAGGAGACATATCTTTAGGACTTCCTGAAAGAGCTATGGATCTTTTCCCAATGTTATTTTTTGATACAGTTGAGGCAGAAGGTGAAAGAAGGAGAGTTTATCCTATATCTGATGATATACTAGAACATGTATGGGCTTCTCATTCTACAGATGTTGGTCTATTAAAATGTGCAAACCCCAGTTAAAGTTAAGACCAAAGGAAGTCCTCCACCTTGCATAGCACAATATTCCCTAAGTAAAGAGGCAGTAGCTAGTATCACCCCTATCATAGAATCATTACTGAAGCAAGACATTATAGTCTCATGTATTATGGAATTCAATACACCCATACTCCCAATAAAGAAACCAAAACTGGATGAAAATGGGAAACCGTGTTATCGATTCATCCGAGATTTAAGGGCTATTAATGACTATGTGGTAAAATCCCACCCAATTGTTCCAAGTCCAGCCACAATTATCTCATCAATACCAAGCAGTACCAGATATTTCACGGTAGTAGACTTATGTTCCACTTTCTTTTCAATACCAATACACCAAGACTTACAAAAGATATTTGCTTTCACTTGGCAAGGAAGAAGTTTCTGTTGGAGTGTTTACCTCAAGGGTTCTGTAAAAGTCCATCTCTTTTCACAAATCCTTAATAAATATCTAGAGATAATCAGATTTAAAGACAACAAACTTGTCCACTTTGTGGATGGCATACTTTTAGCTTCTCCCAGTGCAAAAGTATGTTTAAGGGATAGCAAATTTCTTTTATGTGAATTGTGTAAAAGGGGACATAAGGCAAAACTTCAATGGTGCTTACCAAGAGTTGAATATTTGGTATTTGTTTTATCTGGGGGTTCTAGAAGCATTTCCCAAAAATATAGTGGACATTCGAAAGCTAAGTACCCCAAAGACTGAAAAACAGCCAAGAGCTATACTGGGGACAACAGGATTCTGTAGACAATAGATCCTTGGGTATAGTGAATTGACCAAAATACTTAAATATTTAACTAAAGATACAGAACCTGAACTGCTCAAATTAAAGCCAGAACGTCTACAGGCAATAACTAAACTTAAGGAAGCAATTCTTTCTGCTCCAGCACTTGGGATCCCAGATTATGAAAAACCTTTTATACTATTTGTTCATAAGTGGAAGGGGATAGCAGAGGGGTTCTTGCACAGACTTTAGGGCCAAATTATCTCCCAATTGCATATTGCAGTGCACAGCTAGATCCTATTGCAGCTGAGATAGCTCCATGCTTGTGTGGAGTGGCTGCTGCAGCATTGTTAGTGCACAAGTCTACAGACTTAGTTCTTGAGTTCCCATTGACAGTCTTTTATCCACACCAAATTGAAGCCCTTATGTTAAAATATTGCACTTGGGCTTTTTCTGATCAACATATAGCCAAATATGACATAGTTCTTCTTGGGAATGAAAACACACAAATCAAGAGGCATAGTGTTTTAAATCCAGCCACATTATTACCTGATTTGCTTACAAATGGGGAACCATTGCATGACTGTACTGAAGTGGTCCAATTAATAGAACAACCAAAGCAGGATTTGAAAAATACACCACTTGACAATCGTGACCTTGTGCTTTATACAGACCATCTTTCATGCAGAAAGGTATCCGTTTTACAAGGGCAGCAGAGGTAACTGAGTCTGAAACACTGTGGTATGGATGGTTCATTACCCAAGCACATGAGTGCATAAGGGGCAGAGTTGGTAGCTTTGAGATATGCCTATATGTTAGCTGAAGGCAAAAGGGCTAATATATATACAGATTCCTGTTATGCATTCTCTATCTGCCATGCAACTGGTTCCATCTGCAAGCAGAAAAGTTTTATTACATCAGGGGGAAAACAGATAGCTCATAAGAAGATTATCACAGAGTTCTTGACTGCTATTCAAAAACCAAAAGAATTGGCTGTGATACACTGCCGAGGTTATTCTTTTGGCAGAGATGCAGTTTCTTGAGGTAATTATCATGTTGATGTTACTGTTCATTCTGCTGCACAAAATTCCTCAATTTACATAACGAATTTCTCAGTCAAAGAATCTGAAGATCTTGAAAGAACATATCTAGACTCAGAAATTCAAACATAGCAGCATAGTTTTGGAGCTAGGAAAGAGAATGGCATTTGGATATCATCAACTGGAAAGTCAAAACTCCCAAAGGCATTTTTCAATTGTATTTGCCAGGCTATTCACAACAAAGGCCATTTTGAGACACAGGCTTTGGTTGACACTGTAAAAAGAGTATGGAGTACCCCAGGAATTACCACTGTGGCAAACAAAACTTGTTCCAGCTGTTCTATTTATCAGAAATTCAATCAGGGTGTTTTTAAGAAAAAAGGTCTAGGTGGGAGACCATTAGTTTGAACTCCTTTTGAAAATCTGCAAATAGATTATATTACTATACCCAAAGCAGAGACATATAAGTATTGCTTAGTATTGGTAGATAAATTGACAAGATGGCCAGAAGCATTTTCATCTGCTAGGAGCATTTCAGCATTTGTAGTTAAGATCTTGCTGAGGGAGAGTGTTCCAAGATTTGGAGTATCAGTCAGAATTGACTCTGATAAAGGGGCCCATTTTACAGATAGCATTCTAAAACAAGTGTATGAGAACTTGGGAATTTCAGTAAAGATTCATGTCCCATACCATCCACAAAGTTTAGGTCAAGTAGAAAGAATAGAGAAATCAAGATTATGACGGAAACTTTTTACTGAGACATGTCTGAAATGGCCAGACATTTTACTCCTAGTGTTATTCTATATCAATACAAGATCAAGAGCTGATATCTATATTTCACCATTTGAAATGTATGGTCATCCACCTTTACAAGCCAAAAGTTGTAAAACTGTCTATGCATCAATGTTAGGGGGAGACATCCAGATAGCATCCTATATAAGCGCCTTACAAAACAGATTAAGAGAACTGCAAGATATGGGACTTCTAGTTCAGAGTGGTCCTCTGGACTATTCATTACATAACATCAAGCCAGGTGACTCAGTTTACATAAATAATTTTAATAAAACCTCAGCAACACAGCAATCATGGGTTGGTCCATTCACTGTAATTTTAACTTCACCTTCCACAAAAAAAGTATTAGACAAAGAGTCATGGTTCCATTGCTCACATGTTAAAAAGGAAGAAGAAGAAGAGGAGGAGGAGGAGGAAGAGAAAAGAGATCCAGAAGAAGAAGATGAAGAAATAGCTGAGAGATTATCATCAGGCAATATGTCTACAGGCAAAAAGATCAGGGAAGAGGTCAACAGATCAGAAGGAGAGGACTGAAGATAGAAGACATCGTAGCAGAATCCCAGAGGAAGTACAGCAGACTGGACATTGACAGGATAATAGACTTACACAAGAATCTACTACAGAAAAGGATGATAGACTGATTTGTATTTAATTTGTAAGGTTTTGTATCATGTTGCACACAGCATATGTTCGCTATAGATACATGCATCAGTACATATTATAATGCAGACAGAGTAAGAAAATAGAGGAGACAATAGACAATATGGGAAGAGGAGTATCTGAAGATCTGGTGAGTATAATTTTATCCAACATATACATTTAGGACATATTAATCAAAAGATATTCACATTAGCTCTATGAGGTCTTATCTGGATGAAATGTATTTGGGACATCTCACTCAGGTAATAGCAGGACACATATAGGATTATATAGATTTTTTTTGTTTTGTAGTATTATCAGAGGATGGAGATTTTCTTACACAAACATGTACATATCTGTAACATACTTTGAATTTGTATCATAGTTTAACATAGGGTAAGTGAATGTGTAAATAAGTGTGTAAAATATATAGATATAAATTTTGTATAGATTTTGTATATTGTATATTTCTGTATATTAATGTATATTTATGTATACTTGAGTGTGAATAGTTGAAAGAGTGCAAAAGATATACTTTTATAATCTGTATATATTTGTAAATTTGTACAGAAAAATTTTTACAGAACTATAAAAATATGTGCATAGTTAAAAGTTTCCAAGGATAGGATTTTGGTAGGATAAGATAGTTACCAAGTTTGACAGATTGTTTTAAGATTTTTAGATACATCAGTGTTACAGTGAAAGGTTGTTATCTTGTTTTGGAACTGTTTGAATTTTGCATTTTGCAATTTTGATGTTCTTGTTATAATTTTGTTGTATTCTGTATGTTGAGTTTTACTATTGTTATTGCAACTTGTTCATTTGTTCTCCTTTATGTAATTGCTTATTGTAATTCCCTTTTCCCCTAAATTCTGTAGTGTAAGGTAGATGATAGAAAGGAATAGATAGATAAATTTTAGATAAGAACTGTTTGTTGTGGGATTAGGTAAAATAGAATAGGTTTAGAGTAAAGGGGGATTTATATAGTGATGAGCATATGGCAAATCTATGATTTGGTCAGATGCTCAGAGGGTGGAATGTAGGAATGTAAGTAAGGGATAGAGAAAATTCATAGATTGTCTTTAAGAGGGAAGGAGGAGAATTTGGATATAAGCCCTGGAGGGGAAAGATTCTGGAAGGAGAGGAGGATCTTGGGGTTTGACTGGTTTTAACTATCACTCCTGATTCTGGCTTTCTACTGAGCTGGAAGGAGGATTTTTGCTCTGGCATTCCCTTGGAAATCCTGATCTTGTGGAAAGATTTGGATATTCCTGGGAGACTTGTCTTTTCCCTGGAGTACTGAGATTCAACTGTCTGAGAGCTGCCAGTCAAAGACCACTTGGCTCAGGTAATTCCAAGGGTTTGTCACCTAGGACTCTGGGTTACCTAGGAAGCCAACCCCAGGCTTGAGAGGGAATTCAGGCTATTAAGTGAGTCCTGTCTTCTTAGCCTTCTTAAAGACAATCTGGGTAGTTAGGTTAGCAGACAGTTAGATAGTATTTTGGGGTTTTAGGTAAGAACAGGGAGTAGACAGGTAGGTCTTACAAGGTGTATAGAAGGTGGGTCTGAATTTAGATCTGTAGTTTAAGACCCTTCCCACCCTTTCCCTTTACCTTAGTTATTCAAATAAACTTGGTTTCAAAAGCCCAAGGGTTTTCTGCTTTGCTGGTCCCTAGGTGGGTGTTTCTCATCTCCCATCCATTTAGGCCTTTCCCAAACAATCTACCTCCCTTTGGAGGAAGGATTTTATTTCAACACAAACAAGCGTTTTTCAGATGAAGGGAATCAAAGCTATCTATAATCAAATGAAAAGATGTTCTAAATCCCTCTTGATTACAGAAATGCAAATTATAACAACTCTGAGAAGGAGGAAGGAGACAAGATGGTGGCTAAGTAGTAGTGAAAACTGAAACTGCTCTGGCAATTCTTCCAAACCAATCTTTAAAAAGCACCTCAAAATGAGAGGAGTCAAAAACCAAAAGCAAGACAGAGTGACAGGGCTCTCCCTCTGAATACAACTTAAAAGGTAGGCAGAGAAAGTTGATTTTCATGGGTCAAGGGGGAGTCAGAAGCAAAACTGGACACAGTAGAGTAGTGGCCAACCATCCCCCTCACCTACTGCACCAGGCTCCAAACCTAGGCATAATTTAACTTCAGAATCTCGGGACCCTGCCTACACTGACAATAGAGCATCTCACACCCTAGACCCACCCCTTGAAGTCCCAGGCCCTGGCACCAGCCCTCAATGAGGCTTGGAAGTCCATAGTGCTGAGCCCTTTCACCCTAGCCAGAGACCTAGTCCTAGGACAAACCCTTTCAAGGCAGCAGAGGAGACAGAATCAGCAAGGAACTCTCAGAATTACCAGTGTATGGGCAAAAAAAAAAATAAGACTTGGAAAATGAGCAAACAACAGAAAAAACACTTAACCTTGGAAAAATGGGGGAAAGAAATTAAGTAATGCAAAAAGAAAATAACAGCTTAAAAAGCAAAACTAGTCAACTAGAAAAGAGGCCCAAAAAAGTTTCTTAAAAAACAGAATTGACCTACTGGAAATCTTTAAGTAAATTAGGTGAACACAGAACAGATTGTCTACCTGCCAGATCTATGGAAAAGGGAAGAATTTATGACTAAACAAGAGATAGAGAACATTACAAAATGTAAAATGAATAATTCTGATTATATTAAATTAAAAGTTTTTGTAAAAACAAAATGAATGCAACCAAGATTAGAAGGAAAGCAATAAACTGAGGAGGAAATTTATAACAAATTTCTGTAATAAAGGTCTCATTTCTCTAATATGTAAAGAACTAAGTCAAATTTATAAGAATACAAGTCATTCCCTAATTGACAAATGGCCAATGGACATGAATAGGCAGTTTTCAGATAAATCAAAACTATCAATAAGCACATGAAAAAGTGTTCTAAATCTGTTATAATAAAAGAAATGTAAATTTAAAAAAAAGCTAAGGTACAACCTCACACCTAGCAGATTGGTCAATATGACAGTAAAGGAAAATAATAAATATTGGAGGGGTTGTGGCAAAATCAGAAGACTAATGCATTGCTGGTGGAGTTGTGAATTAATCCAGCCATTCTGGAAGGCAATTTGGAATTATGCTCAAAGGACTTTAAAAGAATACATACCTTTTGATCCAGCAATACCACTACTAGATTTGTACCCCAAAGAGATAAAAAGGAAAAATACTTGTACAAAAATATTCATAGCCACACTCTTTTTGGTGGCAAAAAATTGGAAAATGAAGGGTTGTCCCTGGATTAGGGAATGGCTGAACAAATTGTGGTATATGATGGTAATGGAATACTGTTGTAACTATTGTGCTATAAAGAATGATGATCTGGAGGATTTCTGTATGAACTGGGAGAACCTCAATGAACTGATACAGAGTGAAATGAGCAGAACCAGGAGAACATTGCACACAGAAAGTAAAACATTGTGGAACAATCCAATGTAATGGACTTTGCTACTAGTAGCAATGCAACAAGCCAGGGCTCTCCTGAAGGACTTATGGGAAAGAATGCTAATCACATTGAGAGAAAGAACTATGGGAATAGAAATGCAAAAATCCCCAAACATATGACATTGCTTATCACATGCATATATGGGTATGTGATGTGGGGTTTAGGTTTTAAAAGATCACTCTATAGCAAAAATGAATAATATGGAAATAGGTATCAAGTTATAATAATTGTACAGCCAAGTGGAAGTGCTTGTTGGTTCTGGGAGGGGGGAGAGAAAAGGGGAGGAAAAGAAAATGAATACTGTAAACATGGAAAAATATATAAAAATTAAAATAAGAAAAAATATATTTATAGCCACTCTCTTTGTGGTGACAAAGAATTGGAAACCAAAGGGATGTCCCTCAACTGGGGAAAGACTGAACAAATTGTGGTATATGATAGTGATGGAATACTATTGTGCTATAAGAAATGATGAACAGGATTTCAGAAATAGATATAAAGACCTACATGAACTGATGCAGAGTGAAATAAGCAGAACCAGGAAAACATTACACACAATAACAGCAATATTGTGGAATGAACAAATGTGATAGACTTTGTTACCGACAGCAAAACAATGATCCAGGACAATTCTGAGGGATTTAGGACAAAGAATGCTATCCACCTCCAGAGAAAGAACTGTTGGAATAGGAATGTGGATGAAAACATACAATTTTTCACTTTAGTTTATTTGGGTTTTTATTTGGGGGTTTTGGTTTTATATGAGAATTCTCTCACAACAATGTCCAATATAGAAGTAAGTTTTGCATGATAATACATGTTAAACCCAGATCAAATTGCTTACCATCTCTGGGAGGGGGTAGGGAAGGGAGGAATGGAGAAAATTTGGATCTTTTAGTTTGGGTAAATATATGTGGAAAATTGTTGTTGTGTATAATTGGGAAAATAATATATGTGTGTTGATAGATGATAGATATTTATAAATCATTCATCCCCTCCTACCTTGCTGTGAAAAGTCTATGATTTGCTTCTTTTCCATTTTTTTTCCTATTTAATGTAATGTATTTGAAATGCTTCCAGAAAAGTTTAAGGTCATTACACAAAAACATTCTCCTTTATTCAAGCCTTTTTTTCCTGGGCCGAACTGGAGCCATCTCTTTGCCCAATACTTAGCCAGTCTGGGACTCATAATCTCCTCAAAGGATGGTTCCACTCTTTCCCTTTCTAAACATTCTCTCTTCTCCTACCTGCCTTTTTTTTTTTTAAATCAGTGGTAGCCTACATTAACTATTACCCGCAAGAAACAAATCACTTTCTATACCTTCCCCTATTTTTTTGGTAGAGGTGGAGGTTCACAAGTGTGGAACATTTCATAAAATGTCAGAATTTTTCTATATATTGGTGAGTTCTGCTGAACTTTTTATTTTTTCTTTTTATTTAAACTTTATTATAAGAGTTGGCTCTCTAGGGATGACGGAAGGAATATAGTGGAAAATGTAGGTAATATAAAAATAGATATCAGTCAAATTTGTTTTTATAAATATTTACAAGGCCTTGGGAATCAACCTTAACTATGTAAAAGTATGTCCCATACACATTATATTTCTGTTCAAGGAATCACTAATCCTAGGTTCTTTCAGTCACCCTGATTCATAACCTTGGAGTTATCCTTGACCCCCACAATCTTAAGTATCTTCAGTCAATTTGTTGCCAAGTTCACTCAATGTTATCTCCATGACATCTTTCAAACCACACAGGAGCATATCCTATGCATACTCCTTAATTGTGCCCTGACTGTTCTAGATTAATTCCTTCACTCTTCAGTTCACCACATCTTTAGTTCTAAATATTCTCTTCTCTCCTTATGTTATCTGTACCATTTATTCCCTTTTCCTCAGCAGAGAATCTGGTATTATAGTTAAAAATAAAATAAAATGAAGATCCTCATGAACTCCCTCTTTTCTCCAGTTTTACACCTAAAATTACCTCAACATTATACTCATTTTCCCCTTCTTTGAGTCTTTTAGGTCATTTTTCTCAATGCCAACCCAGAAGTCTGCCTTTGAGTCAAATCCCTTCCTGTCCTAAAAGTAACCTGCTCCTTCAATCAAGCCCCTCCCTCCCTAATTTTCTATATCTTTTTACTCACTGACCTTTCCCCTACTGCCTATAAACATGTCCATATCTCTCCTATATTCTTAATCTTTACTTGGTCCTACCATTTCCTCAAACTATTATCCCAGCTCTTTGAAAACCAAATTCATAAAAAATGTTGTCTACATATTATCTCCAATTCTTTTTTTTTTAATTTTATAATATTTTATTTGATCATTTCCAAGCATTATTCGTTAAAGACAAAGATCATTTTCTTTTCCTCCCCCCACCCCCCATAGCCGACGCGTGATTCCACTGGGTATCACATGTGTTCTTAATTCGAACCCATTGCCATGTTGTTAATATTTGCATTAGAGTTTCGTTTAGAGTCTCTCCTCTGTCATGTCCCCTCAACTGCTGTAGTCAGGCAGTTGCTTTTCCTCAGTGTTTCTACTCCCACAGTTTATCCTCTGCTTATGAATAGTGTTTTTTCTCCTAGATCCCTGCAGATTGTTCAGGGACATTACACCTCCCCTAATGGAGAAGTCCATTACATTCGATTATACCACAGTGTATTAGTCTCTGTGTACAATGTTCTCCTGGTTCTGCTCCTTTCGCTCTGCATCACTTCCTGGAGGTTGTTCCAGTCTCCATGGAATTCCTCTACTTTATTATTCCTTTGAGCACAATAGTGTTCCATCACCAACATATACCACAATTTGCTCAGCCATTTCCCAATTGATGGGCATCCCCTCGTTTTCCAATTTTTGGCCACCACAAAGAGCGCAGCTATTATATTCTTGTACAAGTCTTTTTCTCCATTATCTCTTTGGGGTACAGACCCAGCAGTGCTATGGCTGGATCAAAGAGTAGACATTCTTTTGTCGCCCTTTGGGCATAGTTCCAAATTGCCCTCCAGAATGGTTGGATCAGTTCACAACTCCACCAGCAATGAATTAATGTCCCTACTTTGCCACATCCCCTCCAGCATTCATTACTTTCCTTTGCTGTCATGTTAGCCAATCTGCTAGGTGTGAGGTGATACCTCAGAGTTGTTTTGATTTGCATCTCTCTGATTATAAGAGATTTAGAACACTTTTTCATGTGCTTATTAATAGTTTTGATTTCTTTATCTGAGAACTGCCTATCCATGTCCCTTGCCCATTTATCAATTGGAGAATGGCTTGATTTTTTGTACAATTGATTTAGCTCTTTATAAATTTGGGTAATTAAACCTTTATCAGAGGTTTCTATGAAGATTTTTTCCCAATTTGTTGTTTCCCTTCTGAGTTTAGTTACATTGGTTTTGTTTGTACAAAAGCTTTTTAATTTGATGTAGTCAAAATTATTTATTTTACTTTTTGTGATTCTTTCTATGTCTTGCTTGGTTTTAAAGTCTTTCCCCTCCCAAAGGTCTGATATGTATACTATTCTGTGTTTACCCAATTTACTTATGGTTTCCTTCTTTATGTTTAAGTCATTCACCCATTTTGAATTTATCTTGGTGTAGGGTGTGAGGTGTTGCTCTATTCTTAATCTCTCCCATACTGTCTTCCAATTTTCCCAGTAGTTTTTATCGAATAGTGGATTTTTGTCCCAAAAGCTGGGATCTTTGGGTTTATCGTATACTGTCTTGCTGAGGTCGCTTTCCCCCAGTCTATTCCATTGATCTTCCTTTCTGTTTCTTAGCCAGTACCAAATTGTTTTGATAACTGCTGCTTTGTAATATAGTTTAAGGTCTGGGACGGCAAGGCCCCCATCATATGTGGTTTTTTTTCATTATTTCCCTGGATATCCTTGATCTTTTGTTATTCCAGATGAATTTTGTTATGTTTTTTTTCTAAATCAGTAAAGAAATATTTTGGGAGTTCAATGGGTATGGTGTTAAATAGATAAATAAGTTTGGGTAGGATGGTCATTTTTATTATATTGGCTCATCCTATCCATGAGCAGTTAATGTTTTTCCAATTGCTCAAGTCTAGTTTTAGTTGTGTGGAGAGTGTTTTGTAGTTGTGTTCATATAGGTCCTGTGTTTGTCTCGGGAGGTAGATTCCTAGGTATTTTATTTTGTCTAAGGTGATTTTGAATGGGATTTCTCTTTCTAGTTTTTGCTGCTGAGCTGTGTTGGAGATATATAGAAATGTTGATGACTTATGTGGGTTTATTTTGTATCCTGCAACTTTGCTAAAGTTGTTGATTATTTCAATTAGCTTTTTGGTTGAATCTCTAGGATTCTTTAAGTAGACTTTAAGATGACTTCTTTGTCATCTGCAAAGAGTGATAACTTGGTCTCCTCCTTGCCTATTTTGATGCCTTCAATTTCTTTTTCTTCTCTAATTGCTACTGCTAGTGTTTCTAGTACAATGTCAAATAGTAGAGGTGATAATGGGCATCCTTGTTTCACTCCTGATCTTATTGGGAATGCATCTAGTTTATCCCCATTGCAGATGATATTAGCTGATGGTTTTAGATATATACTGTTTATTATATTTAGGAACGACCCTTCTATTCCTATGCTTTCTAGTGTTTTTAATAGGAATGGGTGTTGTATTTTATCAAAGGCTTTTTCTGTGTCTATTGATATTATCATGTGATTCTTGTTGGTTTGTTTGTTGATGTGGTCAATTATGTGGATGGTTTTCCTAATATTGAACCAGCCCTGCATCCCTGGTATAAATCCTACTTGATCATGGTGGATGACTCTTCTGATCACTTGCTGGAGTCTTTTTGCTAGTATCCTATTTAAGATTTTTGCATCTATATTCATTAGGGAGATTGGTCTATAGTTTTCTTTCTCTGTTTTTGACCTACCTGGTTTTGGAATCAGTACCATGTTTGTGTCATAAAAGGAGTTTGGTAGAACTCCATCTTTGCTTATTATGTCAAATAGTTTGTATAGTATTGGGATTAACTGTTCTCTGAATGTTTGATAGAATTCACTGGTGAATCCATCAGGCCCTGGGGATTTTTTCTTAGGAACTTCTTTGATGGCCTGTTGGATTCCATTTTCTGATATGGGATTATTTAAGAATTCTATTTATTCTTCTGTTAATCTAGGCAGTTTGTATTTTTGTATATATTCATCCATATCACCTAAATTGGTATATTTATTGCCATATAATTGGGCAAAGTAATTTTTAATGATTGCCTTAATTTCCTCTTCATTGGAGGTGATGTCCCCTTTTTCGTCTTTGATGCTGTTAATTTGCTTTTCTTCTTTCCTTTTTTTAATTAGATTGACCAGTACTTTGTCTATTTTGTTTGTTTTTTCAAAGTACCAGCTTCTTGTCTTATTTATTAAACCAATAGTTCTGTCACTTTCGATTTTATTAATTTCTCCCTTAATTTTTAGGATTTCTAGTTTGGTTTTCTGCTGGGGGTTTTTAATTTGATCGCTTTTGAGTTTTTTTATTTCCATTTCCAATTGATTGATCTCTGCTCTCCCTAGTTTGTTAATATATGCACTCAGGGATATGAATTTACCTCTGATTACCGCTTTGGCTGCATCCCAAAAGGTTTGAAAGGATGTCTCACCATTGTCATTTTCCTCGATGAAATTATTAATTGTTTCTATGATTTCTTCTCTAACTAAATGATTTTGGAGTATCATATTGTTTAATTTCCAATTACTTTTTGATTTGGTTTTCCATGTACCATTACTGATCATTATTTTTATTGCCTTGTGATCTGAGAAGGCTGCATTCATTATTTCTGCTTTTCTGCATTTGTGTGCTATGATTCTGTGACCTAATGTATGGTCAATTTTTGTGAATGTGCCATGTGGTGCTGAGAAGAAGGTGTGTTCTTTTTTATCCCTATTTATTTTTCTCCATATGTCTACTAATTCTAATTTTTCTAAGATTTCATTCACTTCTTTTACCTCTTTCTTATTTATTTTTTGATTTGATTTATCTAAATTTGATAATGGTTGGTTTAAGTCTCCCACTAATATGGTTTTACTGTCTATTTCTTCCTTCAATTCTCCTAGTTTCTCCATTAGAAATTTGGGTGCTATATTATTTGGTGCATACATGTTGATTAGTGATATTTCCTCATTATCTAAAGTCCCTTTTAACAAAATATAATTACCTTCCCTATCCCTTTTGATCAGGTCTATTTTTGCTTTGGCTTTATCAGATATCATGATTATCACTCCTGCCTTCTTTCTGTCAGTTGAGGCCCAGAAGGTCTTACTCCATCCTTTAATTCTGACCTTGTGGGTGTCAACCCACCTCATGTGTGTTTCTTGAAGACAACATATGGTAGGGTTTTGGATTCTAATCCATTCTGCTATTCGTCTACGTTTTATGGGTGAGTTCATCCCATTCACGTTCAAAGTTATGACTGTCATTTGTGGACTCCCTGGCATTTTGATAACCTTCCTTAATTCTAACCTTTTTTTCTTCGGCTCTACCTTTTAGTCCAGTGATTTACTTTAAATCTGGCCCCCTTATCCCCTCCCTTGATATGTTTCCCTTTTTAGTCCCTCCCCTTTTGTTCCCTCCCCCTCCCCCCTCTCTTTCCCTCCCCTTTTGTTTTCCCTCTCCCCTCCCCCCTTGGTTTTCCCTTCTCCCTACCCTTATTGGGTAAGATAGAATTCAAGATCCCAATGGATCTGGATGTTCTTCCCTCTCAGAGTTGATTTCCCTGAGAGTAAGGTTTAAGTAAAAACTCTCTTCCTCTCCTTCTTATAAGAGTTTTCTTCCCCTCCCCTTCCTGTATGAATCTTTGTGTGAGAAAGATTATTCTATTTGGTCTTTCTTTTCCCCCTATTTACACATTACATTTTCCCCACATGTTAGTATACATAGATTGATATAAATGTAGTCCTTATAGAAGAGAGTTTGGGTAAAAGAAAAAGATAACATTTTTCTCCTTTTCCCTTTCCTTAATATTTACCTTTTCAGGTATTCCATGCTCTTTGATTTTCGATATCGAACTTTCCACAGAGCTCTGGTCTTTTCTTTGCAAAAACTTGGAAATCCTCTATTTTGTTGAATGCCCATACTTTCGCTTGGAAGTATATAGTCAGTTTTGCTGGATAGCTGATTCTTGGTTGAAGACCCAGCTCTCTTGCCTTTCTGAAGATCATGTTCCATGCCTTACGATCATTCAGAGTAGAACTTGCAAGGTCTTGTGTGACCCTGATTGGCATTCCTTTATATCTAAATTGTCTTTTTCTGGCTTCTTGTAGGATTTTTTCTTTTGTTTGAGAGTTTTGGAATTTGGCAATTACATTCCTGGGAGTTGTCTTTTGGGGGTTTAGTGTAGAGGGTGTTCTGTGAGCTCTGTCAGTGGCTGTATTGCCCCCTTGTTCTAGAATCTCTGGGCAATTTTCTTTAGTTCTTGTTTTAAGGCCTGGTTTTCCTTTTCAGTTTGGTCAAACTGGTTTTGTAGATGTGTGAATTTCTTTTGCATTATTTCCCACTTTTCCTCCCAGAAGGCTTCCATCCTTTTGATCATTTCTGATTCATATTCTTCATGGGTTTGTGGAGAGTTTCCATTTCCTTTGGAAGGTTTCGGAGCATTTGCTTGTGTTTCCTCTTCTGTCTCCTCTGTGTTTTGTATTTTTGCTCCATAAAATGTGTCCAAAGTTGCCCCCTTCTTCTCGTTTTTTTTTTGGAATTTGGGGGCTTTTGTGCTTCAGTGTAGTTTGCCATCTCTATCTGAGTGGGGAGGATTAGCTTTTCTTATCTCTGGTGTTCAGAGGTTTTAGCCCCAGGCAGATTGTCCTTTCTATGAAGTTGTTGTTCTGTCTTCCAGGGGGAGCCAGGAATTGCTGGTGTGTCCCTGTTACTGCTCTCCTCGGTTCCATCCCAATGTTTCTCTGTTGCCTTACTTCCACGCTCTAAGCCTGGCTTGGCCCTTGTTTCTGTGCCTTAGCCAGCCAGATGAGCCTGCTCTCTGAGGGGAAGGGGCCGCGGCTTCCCAGAGCTCTGGGCGAGGGCTCCTGATAAGAAGATTAGCTTTCCCTGGGTTGAACTGAGATTCGGATGGAAGGATCCAGCCAGGGGGTTATGAGCTCCCCCGTCTCTCTCTGTTTCCCTGCTGTCTGGGTGCCCCTGCAACTGGGTCAGGTTGTTTTCAGGAAGAGGCCTTCAGAGTAGCCGGCCCTGGGGTCCTTTTGCTGGCTCTTAAGTTTCCGCTGCTGCCTCGGACTCAGTGCTCTGGGTTGGGGGGGGATGGGACCTGGGACCTTCCTTCTGCCTACCCCTTAGGTCTGAGTGATCTCGGGTTCTGGCTTTTGGGGGGGGGGGCGTACCTTTTGATCCAGGTCCAGGAGGAGGATTCCCGGGGTCTATGCTGTTGATCGTTTTGAATTTCGGTGCCCTAGGAGCATTCGGTTTGAGATCGGTAAGGAAAGGTTTCAGGAGATCTGAACTTTAGCTTTCTCTAAGCCGCCATCTTGACCGGAAGTCAGGAAGACTCCTATTATCTCCAATTCTTAAATTTCAAGATATTATTTCATTCCTGTCATTATCTTTAATGAAATTATTTCTTTCTATGGGTGTTCATTGAATGACCCACTCTTTAGGGTTATGTAGATTATAATTAATTTTTAATATATGCTTCAAAGGCCCAATGCTAAATATAATTTTTATTACATTATGGTCAGAAAAAAAGACATGCATTTAATGTTTCTTCTTGTTAGTGAGATTTTAATGTCCTAATACATAGCCAATTTTTGTGAAGGCTTCACACATCTGAAAAACGGATCCTACTTTTCTATTCCAATTCAATATTTACAAAAGTCTATCATATCTAATGGGAAACTAAGTGGTGCAGTGGATATAGTACCGTGTCTAAAGTCAGAGACATAGCTTTTTGAGTTCAAATCTAGTATCAGACACTTATTAGCATTGTGATCCCAGGCAAGTCACTGAATCCTGTATTAGTTTCCTCATTTGTAAAATGAATTGGAAAAAGAAATAATAAAGCACTCCAATGTCAATGCCAAGAAAACCCAAAGGGGATCATAAAGAGTTGTTCAGCTGCCTTTATGACCACTGGAACAAATTATTCTCATCTGTCCATTCTGCTGGGGAAAGTCTTCACATGTTTGGTGTAAACATCTCCATAATTCACTAACAAGTTTGAGGCCTGTTGGTTATCCTCAACCTATTTTAGCCCATTTACCAAGATGCTTTAACTGAGCTATGGGGGTTGCTCATGCTATAGCTTTTTGGAACCACAGATGAGAGTTGGGAGAGTTGGGTGTGTATAATATAATATATATAATTGACAAGCATTCCACTGGGTTATACATATACATATACATATACATACATATATATATATGTAGAGTGTTTGTCAATTCTGGGAGCGGGGTAGAAAGAGAGGAAGAAGAAAACATGAATCATGTAACCATGGAAAAATTTTTAAAAATGTAATTTAATTTTTAAAATAAAGGGAAAGAGAATCCTGAAAGGAAAAAAAAAGACTCATTATCGCCTTTCCTCTGAGCACCCTCCATTTACACTGGACATATATTGTATATACAGAGCTCTTTGCATGTAGTCTCCTCCCACTAGAACAAGAGCTAGAGGGCAAGAACTACGTTCAGGCCTTCCCTTGTGTTAAACATAATGTCTATTGCCCAGTCAACGAGAACTTTCTGATCCCTATTCCACACAGCTGCCACATTGATCCTTCCTATCACATGGTTCTGTTTATGTCTCTCCTCTTTTCATGAAGTCCAATGCTCCTCATATCTCTGAGGTAAAATGCAAACTCCTTTATAAGCTGACTTCCAACTAACTTTCCAGACAAATTACACATTACATCTCCCCCTCCCTCTTCACTCCCCCCACATACTCTCTCTCTCTCTCTCTCCACCTCCATTCCACCCCTCCAGCTAAAGTGTCCTATTCCGTTCCCTTGTTCCCTCTACATGGTATTCCATCTCCTGCCTATAGGCACAGGCTGTCTTTCCAAGCCTGGAGCACTTTTCCTCCCTTAGAACGTC
The DNA here is from genome assembly GCF_027887165.1 of Monodelphis domestica. Classification (NCBI taxonomy): domain Eukaryota; kingdom Metazoa; phylum Chordata; class Mammalia; order Didelphimorphia; family Didelphidae; genus Monodelphis; species Monodelphis domestica. The sequence continues at coordinate 32,653,316 of NC_077228.1, read as the reverse complement.
CAGCTGCCTTTGAAGTTACATTACCAGAGTCCTTTCCTGGTTTTCCCAGGTGTCCAAGAACCTTCCCCCTAATTACTTTGCATTTGTTTTGTATATACTAGCTGGTGCACATCTTGTACTCCCACAAAAGAAGGTGAGCTCTCTCAAAGATAGAGACTGTCACGCTTTTTCTGTTTCACTCCAGTGCCTGGCATAGGGTAAGTAAATAAATGCTGCTTTAATTGAGTTGAAAGAGCTCAAGTGATCAGATTGCCACAATTGGAAGCGATCTGGGGAACCAACTTAGAGCTTCTCCATTTCATCAAGTCAAGTTAATTTAATTAAGTTTTCTATATATTCTTGTTCAGGAAAAGAAGGCCTCCTAGGTTATGGAAAAATTTTAGGGCCAGGTTGGAAGCAGGGCCGTGGTCTGGGGCAGGGGAAAGTATTACAATTACAAGGGCTCTTGGATTCAGGGTCCTAGGTTCTTTCCATCTAGGTGGAGGCTAGTGGTGGATTGACATGCCTGACACATACCACCTTCTGACTCCTTTTAGAGGCAATGGTAGAGCAGGTCCGGTTTTCTAGAAGTAAATGGTATTACTGGGGCTCTTGAGCTTATTCCATCAGAGTAAGTGGAAGTTGGCATTTAATTGATTGAGCAGTGTAAGAAGTGTGGGGGGTCAGTGGGACCCTTCTTCACAGGGGTTATTCTTTTGGATGATGGGTGGGGGGGGTCGAGCTAGAAGCAGGTCTGGTGGCCTGGAGGTTGTTGCTATTCCTGAAGTTCTGGGATTCATGGTTTTAAACTGTCTTTATTGGGGCCTAGTGTTTCATTCATCAGGCATATGCTGCCTCCTATCTTATCTTCAATGGTCCTTCAAATTCCTTTATCTCACAGCTGGAAGCAGTCAGCATAATGCTATCAACAAGCAAGAGGCACTGTAAGGAAGCCCTTTTACATATGGATTCTGCCCTGAGCATCCTTCACAACAGTAGCAAACATCTTTAGTTACTATCTCTTTGTTTTATGGCTCATGTGAAAGGGATAAGAAGCTATCACCATATCGGAGAACCCTGTATGACAACTTATGTATAGAAGGCACCTGGTTAATAAGATTGTTTTACTCTACACAGTCAAAAGGTGCTTTACCTTCCATCTTGAAATCAGTACTAAGTATTGGTTCCAAGACAGAAGAGCAGCAAAGGCTACGGATTGGAGGTTAAATAACTTGTTCAAGGTCACACAGCTAGGAAGTGTGTGAGGTCAGATTTGAACCCAGCACATCCTGTCATATTTTCATTAGCCTTCTAATATTTTCATCAAAAAAATCATATATCTAAATGTATGCATATATCAATGTATATGGAAATACATATATATGAGAGAGAGTATACAAAGGTTATGGAGGGATAGGTGGGAAAATAAGCATGTGTTAACATTTATTGATAGCCTCTTAAATACCACTGGTTGGCAATAAATGCCATTGATGATTTTTTCTCTTTATCGCCAAACAAAATCAGCCCCATAGCAATTTCTACCTATTGACTCCAGAGGGCAGAACTAGAAGCAAACAGAACCAGTTTTTAAACTGTATTCCACATGATAGTCCAACAAAAACTTAAGGGCAGCTCAAATGTGCTCAATCAGCTTCTTATTTTCTAGGTTAAACATTCCTGGTTCCTGTAACTTTCTTGATGTGGCATTATCTCTGATCCCCTACCTGTCTTGGCCATCCTCTACTGAGCATTAATTAACATCTCTCTAAAAATAGGGTGACCAGACCTGAAAAAAAGTACTCCATAAGTGGTTTGACCAGGACAGAGTATAGTGGAGGTCTGGCCACCAAAATTTTAGTCACTTATCTCTTCAGACAGGATTATTGTTAGACACCATGACACTTAGCTGGGCTTGTAAGCATCACAACCACTTATTAACCTTCGTTCATTTTTCACATCAACTACTATCTAACCAAGTCTCTCTCATCATTCAAAGTTGAGTTTTTGATCCCAAGGATGAAACTGTACATTTATCCCTAGCATATATCATCTTATTAGAACTAGCCCAACATGCAATTCTATCAAGATGTCTTTCAATACCTTATTCTGTCCTATACGTGTGAGTTATCTCTCTCAGAATCATGACACTGACACACTTGGTAAGCAAGACATACAAGTCACTATTAAATATGGTAAAAAGAACAGGGCCAGCTTTCAAAGTCAAGAATGGCAGAGGCGAAGGAAGTGGTATGGGGCCCTCCTCCAACAATGGTCAAAAGAGAAACTATAGTCAGTTGCTTTTCCAGCCCAAGGTCAAAAATTCAATCTACAGGAAAGTGACCAGGGCAGGAATTATGAGAAAGGAGTATATTGGAATCACAAACTCAACACCTACCTAGGCCTCTAATGTAGGCCAGCAGTGAGGGGTGCCCACCAACCTAGCCTTTACAAGCCTTGGATCCAAGCCAATAACAGGGACACTAAAAAGGATATCCTAAACAATTTCACAGGATATGGTGGACTCAGATCTCCCAGACTAGCATCTTGACACTGAAGCCCAAACTCAGCATCCAGAACCTCCAATCTGCCCAGAGCAGATCTTAGATCCAAGACTCAGAAATGCAGTATAGGGAAAGAGTCTCATAGAGGGGAAGGAATCAGAGTCAGGCCTGAAAGAGTTCAAAGCTAAGTCAGCATGAATCCTCCATTTTTTTTCAAAGCTGGAATCCCTCATTCCCCTAAGGACCCTGGGACCAGAGGCTCTCACATCTGCTACCCTGTGTACCACAGACATAGGTTGCAAGTCACTGGAAAAATAACTAAACAAACAAACAAAAAAAAGATAAAGTTATTATGAGGCCAGGCATGCCCAGGATACAAAATCAGAATAGTAACTCAAAAACACCCACAAGCAAGGTCTCAAAGAAAAGGCTTGCCTGCAAGATCAATAAGAATTCCTAGAAGAATGCAAGAATTTAAAAGTGAAGGGGAAGTTAGGTGGTTCAGTAGATTGAAAGCCAGGCCTAGAGATGGGAGCTGGCCTCAGGCCCTTCCTAACAGTATGACCCAGGGCAAGTCACTGACAGAAGGAAAGGTAAAAAAAAAATTTAAAGAGAACTTTAAAATGATATTTTAATGAAGTGATAGAGAAAAGAACTGAAAAAAAAAAGAGCTCTAAGGAGGAGAGATTTGGGGGGGAAAAATCAATAGCTTGGCACAAAAGGGATACAACCTCAACCAAGCACTGGACCTCTTGAAAATTAGAATGACCAAACAGTTCATGATTTCACAAGACACTAATTAAAATTAATTAAAAGATATTAAAAGTAGAAGAAACTGCAAATTAACTAATAAGAAACAACTGACTTGGCAAACAGATTGGGGGACATAATTTAGGAATAATTAGATAATCAAATCAATTCGTAGCTGTGGCAAGGGAGTTGGACCACTCCCTGATCCTCAGTGCCATTTTCTGGCTCTCCCTCAATCATCATCGCTCAGCAACCTATCCTTAATTATTTACTCAATCCACTTCATTTCCAAATCAAGATCTGGTAGTTGCTACCTTTCCTCAATGAGTTCAGTGCCCAGTTCAGTCTCTCACTTTCCCAACTCCTGCCCTTTTACTATAGAACTACAACATTCATACTGATACTCCTTGAAATACTCTAACTTCCCAGTTCCTAAATCTACTCAATCCCCAACCCCTATTCCTCTGCCTTCACAGAGATGTTCATATTCCTGATCTTGCCATCACCCCCAAGTATTCAGTTCCTTGTTCATGAAGACTGAAATGATTTGATCATGATCATTCTAACGCTCCCTCTGCCTTGTAACCCCAAACCCTCTTCTTTGTCCTCAATGTGATCTCTAGTCCCTCAATTCTTCAGTTCTTTCCCAACTCATTTTCCCTGCACATACTCTTCTCCTTCCTTCTCCACCATGACTCCTTGGCAAGTCAGTTAAACTCTCCTCTGTCCTCTTTTCTTAAGTCCCTTGAGAAAAAGGAAACTTTTATCCAATCAAAGATCTTGCCCTGATAAATCTCAGCTTTAGATTACTCTCACCATTTGCTTCCTGCACAAATCACAAATGAAGCTGGAAATCACAAAACCATGCCAACTAGGTCCACTACAATTTATGTTATATAACCTCAGCTGGGCCTTCACTATGACAAAGCAATCCTTTTCTCCCTTTCTAACTCATTCACTATTTTATTCACCATAGCATTTTCTCCGGACCCTTTAATTTCTCATTAAAATTCCCTTAGTTCCCTCCTCCCAATCTCTTGGCTGAGAACTTTTCCTCATATTTCACTGAAAAAAAAAAAAAAACAAACTGAAGCCATTCACTGAAAGCTCTCTCTTCTCTCCTCATCTCCTATTACTCAGAAGCCTAGAGCTACTCTCACCCATTTCACATGAAGAGATGGCCCTTCTCCTTGCTGGGCAAGTCCTATAAGTATACAAATGATTTTGTTCTATCTCATCTTTTCCAGCAGACTACCCCCTCATGCAGGCATTTTATGAGAATCTGGGTTAGATAATTACATATTGACATATGTGAATTTTAGATTTACTCCACCTTGCTTAGTCTTTAGAATTTTAGCTACCAGGAATGTATACACCCCCACTTAAGGATTAAGTGTGAGGGAGGAAGGTCTATGACCCGCATGTGCTAGCAAGTGACAAATCAGAAACAACTGACTGACCCCCTGGGTTTCCAAAAGCCAAGTTTAAGTCACCATTGGTACATGTGAGACACAGGATGTGACATAAAGAGCTACCTTTATATTTTGCATCACTTCCTGTGAGAGGAAGTTGGCAGTGGAACTTGACTGTGGAGGAGCTCAAGCTGGAGTGTGACAACTCAGACTGCTTCCCCTTAGACTGTCACGTGGTGAGTGCAAAGCTTATCACCCCTTCCCCCTTTCCTTGGCTTTTCTGGAGGCAACAGCCTCTGGAAAGGCCCATCTCTTGGGACCTCCTTTCCTTGGCTTTTTATGGAGGCAATAGCCTCTGGAAAGGCCCCTTGGTTGAGGCCTCTGAACTCCTGTGGGGTTCAGACCAGGCCGGGCAGCTATCCTTCCCTTTTTCCTCTCTCTCTCTCATTCTTAATATCTTCTTTCTATTGTAAATAAACCACCATAAAATTCTATTCTGACTTGAGTATTTCATTGGGATTTAGAATTTAAATTCCTAGTGACCAACAACAAAAAAATATATATATATATATATTCAGTCCAACCATAAATTTACCCCTAACACATATTGATTTATCAGCCTATATAAAACCATCAAGATTCAACGAGATAAACTAAGTCCATCGTCTTCATCTTGTGAATTATTGACTTTCATTGTATAAGACTTAATCCCTCAGCATGATTCAAACTCTCTATAAAAATGTACCTGTAGTCAATAAATATTGTCACTGATTTGCAAGCAGCTTGTCATTGACCCTCTTGATCCCAAAACCTACTCATCTCTTCCATCCCATCCTTGGGACCTGCAATAACCTTGAGAGTAAGTTCTATCAAAGCACTAAATAGGAAGCAGCTGGGTATCTCAGTGGATAGAGAGCCAGGCCTAGAGATGGGAGGTCTTAGGTTCAAATCTGGCCTTAGATACTTCCCAGCTGTGTGACCCTGGGCAAGTCACTTAGCCCCCGTTGCCTAGCCCTTACCACTCTTCTGCCTTGGAACCAATACACAGTACTAATTCCAAGACAGAAGGTAAGGGTTTTTGAAAAAAAATTTTTTTAAACACTATATAAAGGCTAGCTGCTATTGTTATTAGTATAGTATTATAATATATATATATTCTAATTATATTTATTATTTTAATATATAATTATGTTAATGTCAATAATATTATTGTATTTTCTCATCTCTTCTCCATCTCCAGGAATCACCAAAAATCACCAAGAGTGGTTCTACAATAACATTTGGTACTTTAGCAGTAGAAAGAGCATTGTACTTGAGTCTGCAGAAACCTAAGACTGACAGGGGCAGATAGGTAGCACAATGGATAGAGCACTAGTCTTAGAGTTAGGAGGAAATGGGTTCAAATTTGTCCTCAGACTCTTCCTAGCTGTGTGACTTAAACCCTAGCTCTTGCTGCTCTTCTTTCTTAGAATTGAAATACTAAGACAGAAGGTAAAGGTTTAAAAAAAAAGAAAGAAACCCAAGATTGACTCCTGTCCTGATACTAATTGTGGCTATGGGAAACATACTTAATCTCTCTCAGATTTAAGTTTCATCATCTGTTAAATGGAGATAATAAATGACCTAACTTATGGAGATGTTTGTGAAAATCAAGTCATCTATGTAAGAATTACTTTGTAAACTTTAAAGCACTAAATAAATCTTATCTAATAATAATAATAATAATAATGAAAAGGCTTCATGGAAAAGATGGCACCTGGCTTGAATGTGGAAGGATAGTAAGAACTTCTGAAAGTCAGGGATGAGGAGAGAGCATTTTTTAAGTACAGGAAACACACAGTCTCCAAATGTATAGAGGCATTCTCTCTGGTTGCAAGTGAATCTTAGATAATTTAAATGCCTTCTATAAAGGGACTAATGTAAGAGATAGGACAGGTCTTGATGACTTTAAAGGTAAAAGAATACTTAAAAATCATTCCAAGGAGTTGAGCCTCAGTGAATAATGAAGCCATTAACTAAAATAGTAAAGTTGAGAAGAGTAACATGATAACTTCCATTTTAGAGATGTGTATGAGATGACAGTAAAATATCCAAATGGAAATGTCACAAATTTTATATTTAGGGGGCAGCTGGATCTCTCAGTAGATGGAGAGCCAGGCCAAGAGATAGGTTTAAATCTGGCCTCAAGACACTTCCTAGCTGGGTATGCTGGGCAAGTCACTTAACCCCCATTGCCTAGCCATTGAGGTTCTTTTGCCCTAGGACCAACACACAGTAGTGATTCTAAGATGGAAGGTAAGGTGTTTTGTTTTTTTTTTTAATTTTATATTCAAACTAAAAGGAACTATGAGCTCTTTCCTTAAGACAACAAACACATCATCTCTCCTCTCTGGGTATTCACACAAGCTGTCTTTAGCCAAGAATAAACACTCTGTAGTCATCTCAATTTCCCAAGGAATCTTCACACTCCCCTCAAGACTCAGCTCAGGTATCAACACCTCAATGTGTATTTTGTTCTAATGCCCCTCCAGCTAAAAATGTTCTCTTCCAAATAGTCCATGGGCACCCGTTCTAGATCTCTCCTTTGCCAATATCACTCCTTACCTATTAATATAGTTATCAGTATATGACAGTAGCATGCTAGAGCCGGTTTATGATTGCTAAATTTTAAAGTAGGAAATCATCAAATGCTACAAATCAAGGCTTGATTTATTTTGTTAATTGTCTAGACTTGAGACAGTAATGAAGAAAATATGGATGATTCAGATTAAATTGAACAGTGTCCTGTTCACATTCTTTCCATAGACCCAATTGTTACACATTTATGAACACATCATTGGCATCCTTCCTATTTCATTATGAGGCAAATGAGCTGCAGGAGACTAAGCAGAGCTCCATCTTAGTTTTCATATCACAGACGAATACCACTCCTGATATTCTAATCATTCAGTGGATTCCCAAGCTCACCAGCATGGATATTCTCTCCAATGTGGAACAGTGGGAAATATTCTGGATCTGAATTAAGAGCACTAGCACTCACTATGTGCCCTTAATTTCTCTAGGCCTTAGTTTTGTCTCTGGTAAAATGAAGAAGTTTAATTGAAAATTGTTATTTAATTAATTAATTTAGAATATTTTCCCATGGTTACATGATTCATTTTCTTTCCTTCCCCTCCTCCCCTCACCATAGCTGACACACAATTCCATTGGGTTTTATATATTTCATTGATCAAGACTTATTTCCTTATTATTGATAATTGTACCAGGGTGATTGAAAATGAGGAAGTTTAACAAGATGATCTCTGCAGTTCCTTCCAGCTCTTAATATAAAAAACTAATGTGATACTACCCAACAAGAGGGGAGACAGCAGACAACAGCAGCAGAGAACATTACATAACATCTGGGAAGCTGGAATCTGAAGTTGGCTGCTGTCCATTGCAAATAATTGATGTGTTTCGTTACTTTACCCAGGGAGTCAACTTTCATTGCTGTGGTGGCCTTGGAAATAAGACTAAGGGAGGCTAGTGTAGAAGGAAAAAGTTGGCAGACTGAGTTCAACCCAAGATAGTTATTTTACTTTTCTTAAACTGCCAACCCAGAAGATTTCAACCTTTATCATCCCTTAATAAAAAATCTACATGTAAGTATATCTGTATGTCTCCAGAAAAAGCACTTGGAGCTCTCTTTGGGGCTACTCTGCTTTCAAATGAGCTGTTTCACAATTATCATTTCCCCATATCTGGAGCAACATGGCCCTGTAGATGAGTGCTGGTCAGGAAGACCAGCACCAAAGGACCTCCCACCCCTGACCTTTATATAATGCCTGGCACACAGTAGGCACATAATAAATGTTTGTTGATTAACCAACTGTGGAATAGTAATTTAACATCACTGAATCTCTTTCATCACAGGGTTTCTGTAAAGCTCAAATGAGACAGTACTCGTACAGCACTTTGCAAGCCTTCAATGCTTTAGAAATATCAGCTACCACCTCCAAAATACTCAAGTGAGTATATGAGCTTGATATGAGAATTCCCTCTGATGATAACCCATTTATGCCACCTGAGAAATGATTTCATATGGCCTCTCAGATGCATGGCACAGGAGAGTAGAGGCTTCCTCACCTTGGCAGGTACTGAGAAGGTACTGAGGGCTTCATCTACATTCTTTTAATACTGCAGACACCACAGAGCATCCCAATTGTCCACTGGCTATTCTTCATTCTCCCCATATGACTAATATCAAAATTGGGGGTTTTCACTCCCTTTCCTTGATAGCATCTTTTAGTCCAGTTCTCTTTCATGATTCCTTGTTTGAAAGGTGCGATAGCCTGCTCCAGCTCATCAGGCATCTTTCAGCTTACACTGAGGCAGGTCTTCAGAGACTGTAAAGTTCATGAGTCCTAGTCATCGACCATTAAGCTGTCAATCAGTCAGTTAGCAAGGATTGATTAAATGCTTACTTATTATGTACCAGGGACTGTGCTAAGTGCTTTGGATACAAAGAAGTTACAAAGAACAATATAAACAGAGGTCCTGCCTGAGCGTATGCTAATTAAGGAGATGATATATAATACAATATGTAAACTAGGCACACACAAGATGTACATAGGATAGATGGAAAGTAATGTGAGAGGGGAAGGCATTAGCATTTGGAGAGGGGAGTGATAGGGGAGCTAGAGAAAGGCCTCAAGCAGAAGGAAGGATTTGAACTGAATCTTGAAGGAAGTCAGAGAAACCAAGAGGCAGAGATGAAAAGGGAAAGCATTCCAGGCATGGAACATGACCAGAGGAGAGCCCCAGGACAGGGAGATGGAGGCTCCCTTGTAAAGAAGACCAGGTAGGCTAGTGTAAGGGCCTATAAAGAGCCTATAGGGAAGTGATGCCTAACAAGGCTGGAAAGGTAGGAAGGGGCCAGGTTATGAAGAACTTTCAAGGTCAAATAGAAAATTGCATTTTTGATCTCAGAAACAACAGGGCACTCCTGGAGCTCACTGAACTGCATAATACAGTCAGAGCTACACATTCAAAAATTACTTTAGCCTCTGAGTAGAGATTAGATTGGAATAAGGAGAGACAGGAAGCAAGGAGATCAGAAGATATTATGAACTAAACATCTCCAAAACAGAATTTACTGTCTTTCCTAAAAACCATCCCTCTTTTCCTATATTTCTTAGAATATCACCATCCTCCAAGTCATTAAGGCTCAAAACTTCAGTGTCATATCCAATTCCTAAATTTTACCTTTCTTAAACTGCCAACACACTCACCATGTGTATCCAATTTGCTGGCAAATCTTGACACCTTTCTCTTCATGACATCTTTCAACTCTGCCCCAATTCTCTCCATTCACATTGCCACTTCCTAACATAGGTCCTTATCACTTCTTTCCCAGACTATTGCAAAAGCCTTAATTTTTAAAAAAAGTGTTTTTTTAATTGATGATGCTTTTTTCCCCCATCACAATCATTTCTTTTAACATCCTTCTCCCTCTCACTTCCTGAGAACCATCCTACAAAATAATATTTTAAATGCGAAAAAGAGAAAAAGTCAGCATAACAGATCAATACATTTTTAAAGTTGGAAAATAAATGCAATGGAAAACACCTGTGGACTTCTCACCTCTGGAAAGGATTGTGGTGAAGATGGTGGGCTCATTTCTCTTCTTCTGAGCCATGGTTATTTTCTGTAATTTTGCAACTTTCATTGATTATTCTATTTACATTGTTGTAGTCATTGTATATATTATTTTCTTGGCTCTGTTTACTCCACTTTGCGTCAGTTTATGTAGAACTTTCCATGCTTCTCTGGATTCATATTTGTCATTTGTTTCATTATTTGTAAAGTTTTGTATATTTTTTTCAACTAGCAAAAATCTGCCTTCTCTCTTTCCACCTGAGTCCTCTTCCAAATGAAATAAAAACAAAACCCTTGTTACAAACATGTATAGTCAAACAAAATAGATTTCCACATTAGCCATGTCCAAAAAATTATGTCTCATTCTGAGTCCTTTATTTCTCTATCAAGAGGTAATGTGTTTAATCATTAGCCCTAGAATCATTGGTTACAGTGATTAGAATTCCTAATTCTTTCAAAGTTGCTTGCCTTTGCCATATTATCATTATTCAAACTGTTCTCTTATTCTGTTCACTTCAATATACATTAGTTCATATAAAACTTTCACGGTATCTCTGAAATAATTTCCTTTATAATTTCTCACAATACAACAATATTCTACCACATATATTTGGGGTTTTTATTCTGAATCTTTATTTTTTCTTTTTTTTAAATTTAGAATATTTTTCCATGGTTACCCGATTCATGATCCTCCCCCCACCCCAGTCTTCCCTCCCCTCTCCCAGAGCCAATGAGCAATTCCATGTTATTCATCTACAGTAGAGTGATCCTTTAACATCAAAACTCCAATCATATCCCTATCTCACTATGTAATTGATCACATGTTTTTCTAATGCATTTCCATTTCCATAGTTCTTTCTTTAGATGTGGATAGTGTTCTTTCTCCCAAGTTCCTCAGAATTGTCCTGGATCATTGTATTGTTGCTAGTAGTAAAGTCCATTATATTAGATTGTGCCACAGTGTATCCATCGCTGTGTATAATGTTCTCCTGGTTCTGCTCTTTTCACTCTGCATCAGTTCCTGGAGGTTGTTCCAGTTCACATGGAATTCCTACATTTCTTTATTCCCTTTAGCACAATAATATTCCATCACCAACATGTACATTTTATTGAGCCATTCCCCAAATCGATTGACACCCCCCCATTTTCCAATTTTTTGCTACCACAAAGAACGTGGCTATAAATATTTTTGTACAAGTCTTTTTCCTTATTATCTCTTTGGGGTACAAACCCAGCAGTGGTACGGCTGGATCAAAGGGCAGGCAGTCTTTTAAAGCCCTTTACGCATAGTTCCAAATTGCCCTCCAGAATGGTTGGACTAATTCCCAACTCCACCAGCAATGCCACATATATTTATCCAACCTCTTGAGTCATTCCAAAACTGACAAATGCTACCTCAGATTCCCATTTTTTGGTACTACAAAAAGTACTATTTTTGTGCATCTTTAGTTAGAGTTTGTTTTGCTTAGTACTAATTCCTCCATTAATTTGTCCTCTCAATAATTCTTCCTTCTCCCTTTTCCCTCCTATTTCCCTATTGAGTGGAATATATTCCTGTATCCAATTCTGTGTATATGTGAGTTCTTCCCTCTTTTGACTAGTTCAGATGAGAGTCGTCTCAGTCACTCTCTCCGTCCTTCAGCCTTGTTGGTATAGAAGTCTACTAATATACTCTAATCATGTAAGATAATCTTCCCTAAGCTTCCTTCCTCACCCAGAGTGTGGATCTGAGCCAGAACAAAATGTGACCTTTCTGACTCAGAACATTCTAACATACATCTGTGACTAAGAATTGGGCAGTAAGCAACAAAGTTATCAACTAGCACCTGTTCCAGTTGAGGTGCCCTAGTATAAATCTAAGTTTTTTCCTCTATGAGTCTGGGACCTCTGCTTGTCCCAATATGCAATAACTCCCTAGGTTTTGTGGTGATCTGTGTGCTAGGACTCTTGGATAGACCCCTCTTCCAGTGTCCACAAACTTTTCTTCCTCTGCCAACCTGGGCTGGAAAAAGTATTCCTTGTGACTCTTTCTTTGATTTTACCCATGAGGATCAATTCAGAGGAATTTTAGGGCAGAGCTTAGTATGCCACTTCCTGATGTTTTATCATCTTGACTCTATCTTCCATATTCCTACATTCATCTACCGTAATTTGTTCAGTCATTTCCCAACTGATCAGCATCTACTTTGGTTCTAATTCTTCACTATCACAAAAAGTGCTACCTTAACTATATTGGTGCACTTGGGGTCTTTCTTCTTATTGATTGTGTCCTTCAAGAAGAAGTCTAATTGTAAGATATCTGGGTTATAGGGAATGGACATTTTAGTTGTTTTACTTGCATAATTCCAAAGTGATTTTTTTTTTGCAGCTTCACTGTACACTTATTGTTAAGCAAAAATTTTACAGATTTTCCAGAAAATTAAAACTTGAATCTTGCTGTCTTGTCTCATACCATGATGTTCTATGTAAGTTTTTAAATTAATATTATTTCTATACAGCTTTTATAGTGTGAATGTGATTAAAATATTAGCATAATACATATTATAGCCCTTTCATAAGATACATAAAACATCATGAAAAAAACGTCAAAAAAGGAACACACCTTGGTAGTTCAACTTAGTTTTTTCACTAGCTTGCTTTGTGAAATTTTTTGCATTTATTATTTCAAAATCTTCCTTTTCCTGTTGCCTAAGACACAATGAGCAAGCAAGCCAGTCTTATTGAAACCCCCCTAAAAAAACTATATACCTTATACTTCAAACCCAAACTCCACATCCTATTCACTCATTCAACAAATATTAAATGTTTACAAGTAAAATCACTTTAATTAAAGACATAAATATTCACATAAACCTGAGGATTACGTTCTGCTTGTCCTGTTTTCTTGAAGCAGTCAATGTGGTTATTATCTAAATATTTACTTAAGTACTATAGTTGTAAATCTTTGACCATTGGATAACTCTGTATTACCACCTTCAACAGAGGAGAAAGAACAAATTGTCAGACATATTCCTACTAAGGACCTAGCCTCATACATCTAGAGATGTGAAGGACTTTGGAAGAGGACTCTAGAGTCAGGCCAACATCATACAAGTAATATAGGTCCTAACTTCAAATCCCATGCACAGGCACCTGATTGAGAAGGGGATCACTATCTGCGGCCTTAACACACTGCTCTAGGCTTTAGCTTCCTCAGCTATAAAATGTAAACAATAACTTTTCCTTCCCTTAAGAGTGTTGGCAGAATTAAATGAGAACCAGGATGCAAGAAGCACATTAGTACTCTGAAACATGAAAAGGGATATTAGGTCTGGGGTCATATCAAAGCATTAATTATATAAGTTGGAACTAGTGCAATCAAATGATCAGTTCTCTAAAGAAGTCATTAATGAGAATCATTTGGAATAGGCCCAGCTGCCATTTCCTTATTACTTGCTGAGTACTAGTCAGCTACCTGAAGAACTCTCTGAGGCCATACTTCTGAACCTCTTTTATGGAAAAAGAGAGAAGTCAGTTCCTGTGCAACAAGTGTTGAACATATTTTGCTACAGGCACAAAAGCCCCTGAAATAAATGTTTTTTTTTTTTAATAAGACATATAAAAAATAAAACACTTATAAACAACATTTTCCTCAGCTGTCTTATAATTTAGTTCAAAGTAGGCTACTGTCAAAAATGAAAAGAAAAAGTAGGGAATGATTTGTGTAAGTTGGTCAGCTAGGGAAAAATCAAGGAGGGTGATTAGGTACAGACAAAAATATAACCAAGCCAAGCACAAAGAGGGAGGGAGGGAGGGACTGGGAGGAGATAAAACTTTAAAAGGCATCATCTCAGGGCAGCTCAGTGGCTCAGTGGATTGAAAGCCAGGTCCAGAGATGGGAGGTCCTGGGTTTAAATCTAGTCTCAGATACTTCCTAGCTGTGTGACCCTAGGCAAGTCACTTAACCCCCATTGCCTTGCCCTTGCCACTCTTCTGTCTTAGAACCAACACTATTGGTTCTATGATGGAAGGTGAGGGTCTTTAAAAAAATAAATAAATAAAAATAAAAGACATCATCTCATTTCACTCAAAGCACTGAGCCTATAGGTTTTTTCCCAAGAAACTAAGCCCAGTCACACAGACAAATTGCATATATAAAAATTGACCGATAATACAAACAAAAGGACAATTGTGGGTTTTAAAGACGCTAATGAACAATGCAAACTTTTTATTAATGATGCATGAATGTTTCATTTGAGAGTTCTCTAAGAGTAAGAGTATTGTCCATTTTAGTTCTTTTTTGGTAAAAATTGCTATTTTTTTCTTCTGCCTTTGAGATGCTATTTGACTTTTCAACTTCAATATGAGGAATCATAATGTATTATTTTTTTTTCTTTTATCAAGTCTTCCAGTAAAAAAGTATATTCTTGATCACATAAAAATTTAATTCTCAACTATTAAAACGCTAGTGGTTGTCATATATGTATGCACCCATTTCCATTCTCAGTAAATCTACGTATTTGTTGAAGTTACTGAAGAGAAGACTGGCTACTCAGGATAGACTAAAGCAGTGCCATTTCAGCAGCAGCAACACAATTCTAGAGCTATGCTCTCTTATACCAGGTAAAAATAAGGCGGAATAAGCTGGTCTAGGAGGAGGCAGACTGGGCTCAAGGATTACAGCTGCCTTCAGATCTCATCTACCCAAAGAGTGTTCTGAACAAACATTTCTCAGGAGAACAATGATAGATCTAGGATCTTCTCTCTTCATGATAATATTACCACAATCATAAGGCCTCTGCCTCTGCCCATTCATGAACTGTATCAGGACCTACTCTACCATCCACCTCTACATCCAGAGAGGAAATTGGGTCTTCACCAAATGAACTTTTGGTATCATGTCTTCCATGAACTTCTGCCTTCTAAACCCAGGTTCCATTGCCATAACTAAAGTCATAGCTATTTGGTTGGCCTGTGGTACCCAAAACTCAACTGTAGTGCCATGTTTACTAGCAAGACCAACCTTCATCTCATTCTCTTGCACATCTCTAATCAGTATTCCAGGGGGTCTAACTAGCTTTCAGATGAAAAGTGCATTGATTTGTTCTTGCTATAACTACTGGCTTTACTCATTGTTCTAGTCTAGAAACCATCATATGCACGTCAGTGAAAGGATCTGGGCCTGGCTCCTTTCAAAGGCTTTCTAACAAAGGTGATATTGGGAACAAAATGCCTGAAGAGGAAGGATCCAAGTTCTAATGGTGTATGAGGTAATATAATAGAATAAGTCAAGATACATGCAGGTAGAGATAATCAGCCTGGAATCTACCATCTAGGTGCACTCAATCCCCAGGTAGTCCATGAAATTGTTGAGGATGGATGAACCTATTTTGCAGCTGGATGCCAAGATGCATACTTATGCCCTGGAAAATGGATTGCAACCAGGCCCATTCACTCCATGAGGGTGTCCCATCTCCCCACTCCTTTCCTGTCTGATCTTCTTCATATGGCCAGAAGGTGCCTCCCAAATGGCTCTTCAAAGCTGTAGCGTTTCACGGCACCACAATGGCAACTCTCCAGCACAGACTATTCTCATCTTTGGACACACTGGCAGGGGAAGAGGTGAAACCAAGGGGATATTCTCATGTGCAATTCTCTTCTCATGAGTGATTTGGTGCATTTGCCTGCCTGGGCAGGGTCCTCTGTTTTTCTTTAGAGATTTTTATTATCTTTGCTTCTCTGTTGGGGAATGGCTTCTAGTCACATACATTTGTTTATTGTCTATGTATCTTGGAAACCAACTCTTAACAAAGGTATCTCATTAAAAGATTTTCTTCCCCCGTTGATGATTTCCTTTCTTATCCTAGGTCCATTAATTTTGCCTTTGGAAGCTTTTCTGTTTCATGTAAGCACTATTATATGGTTTATCTTTTGCAATTTTTTCTATCCATTATTTGGTAAGAATAAGGTCACATGCAATCCTGAAAGACTTATGACAGGGAATGCTATCCACCCCCAGAGAAAGAATTGTTGGAGTTGTCTTTCACATCAGTGAATTTATGGTTTTATTTTGGTGTTTTGGTGTGTAGTTTTACAACAATGACCAATATCAAAGTGTGTTTTTGCATGATAATAAAAATAAAATTTTAAAAAGAAAAAGGTCACATGTCCATTTAGACTGTATTGTGAAATATGATATAAGGTTTTGCTCTAAGCCTAATTTCTGCCAGCTACTTTCCAGTTCCACAATAGCTTTCCATTTGGTTTCCTTGCCTCCAATTTCTTCTCATTCCAAACCAACTTCAGCTGCCAAAATCACATTCATAAAGTACAGCACTGAATGTGAGTTATACCCATCTCAGTGAATGTCAAAGACTCCAGAATGCTTCCAAAAGTGTTGTCTGGCCTTTAATACTCCTCATCTCCTACTTTTTCTGCCTCCTTAACCTTACTCCCTCCAAGAACTCTGATGTGGCTGCACTACCCTAGTTGCTATTTCTCACACATGACACTGCATTTACTGACACTATACATTTGCACAAGTCATCCCCACTGTGCCTGAAATGCTCTTTTTCCTTACTTTTACCTTCTGTCTTCCCTGGTTTCCTTTAAGACTTGACTCAAATCCTACCTCTTCAAGAGGTCCCCTTTGACACTAGTGACTTCTCTCCAAGACTACCTTTCATTTGTACTGCATATAACTAATATGTTCAATCTTTTGCATATTGTCTGTCCACATCAGAATGTGAGCTCTCTGAAGGCAGAAACTGGGCTTTTGTCTTTCTCTATATCACCATCACTGTTTAGTGCCTGGTATATAGTAAGTTCTTTTTTTTTTTAACCCTTACCTTCCTCTGTCTTAGAATTAATACTGTGTATTGGTTCCAAGGCAGAAGAGTGGTAAGGGCTAGGCAATGGGGGTTAAGTGACTTGCCCAGGGTCAAATAGCTAGGAAATGTCTAAGGCCAGATTTGAAACTCCGGTCTCCAGACTCAACACACTATTCACTGTGCTACTAGCTGACCCTAGGTCAGGAATTCTTAACCTTTATTTGAGTCAAGGAACCCTTTGGAAAACTATTGAAGCCTATAGAACCTTTCTCAGAATAATGGTTTTAAATGCATAAAGCAAAATGTGTGAGATTACAAAAGAAAGAAATTGTTTTGATATTATCAAATATATATATATATATATATTTTTTTTTTAAGGCAATGGGGGTCAAATGACTTGCCCAGGGTCACACATCTGGGAAGTGTCTGAATCCAGATTTGAACCCAGGACCTCCTGGCTCTAGGCCTGGCTCTCAATCCACTGGAGCTACCCAGCTGCCCCCATCAAAAAATATTTTTTAAAAAAATTCAAGGACCCCAGGTTAAGAATCTCTATTCTAAATAAAACCTTTCCTGATTCTCTCACACACTAGTATTATTATTACCACCAAGCACCTTATATCTTTCTTTTTTAATATATTGATATATGTACATATGGTATCCCTTGACAGAATGTAAGCTCTGAAGGCAGGGACTGTCTCACTTTGTCTTTGACTCCCAAGTACTGAGCTGAAGATCTATCATAGAGCGAGTGTTTGATGCTTCCCTGAAAGGCATCCCCAGAGCCTCATAGAGTATCTGGCATATGGTAGGCCCTTAAAAAAGCCTTTGAATGAAACCTTTCCAAAGAGAGCTTTACAGTCCTCTGTAGTACTGAGGCAGTGAGGAGGGTGAGTCATTTTAACCTCTGTGTGGTCAGTTTCCTTATCTGGAAAATGGGGATAATAACAGCACCTACCTCACAGGGTTGTTGTGAGATTCAAATATGATATTTGTTAGCACAAAGCCTAGTTTCTTCAGAGGAAGTCTGGACCTATATCACAAACAAATTTGGACCAGCAGGAATGAAAAATTATGCTATGAAATGTCAGAAATGTTTCAACAGAATAAACCAGACACTTGGATACTCAGGGCTATTGTGCCCACAGATATTAAAGATAGCTTAGCTTGATAAATACCTTGTTGCTAAGAGAGAGCTTGGATGGAATTAAAGCTATATAAATCTAGTAAAGATGGCTGGAATCCAGGGAGCCAAGACTAAATTGCTTGCACTAGGAATCTGGTCAGGTAATGGGCTGGACTTGGGAGTCAGGAAGATCTGAGATCAAATTCCCCCTTGGTCATTTATTAGCTAAGTGATTTACCAGCAAGTCAGTTAATTGCTGTCTGCCTCAGTTTCTTCACCTATAAAACATGGATAATGATAATACCATCTTCCTCCCAATGTTGTCATGATGATAAAATGAAATAATAGTTGTAAAGTGGTCTACAAACCTTAATGCACTATATAAATGCTATCCTTTATTATTACTATTATTATGATTAAGACTATCCTGGTGCTGTGGGCCAATGCCACCACTATTAAGGTTTTCAGCTTTTCAGTTTCATGTTTAATTTGCATCATCTCATTTGATCCACAACACAGCCCTGGGGAAGAAGCACTGAAGAGGATAGTTACCTCAATTTCATTCATGAGGAAAGTGAGGCTTGGAGGAAGTGAAGTGATTTGCATATGATCATACAACTATTGATTATACAAAGCAAGATTTAAAGCCAAATCTCTCCTGACTACAAGACCAGAACTCTTTCCACTAGCAAGTCATTAGAAAAGGTCATCTTTGCCACTGAAATAGCAGGGGAATGAGTGTGAGGTATCATGGAAAGTACACTTAATTCAAAATCTGGAGGCCTTGATGTGAAATCCAGCTCTGTCATATCCCCTGGGCCTCAGTCTGTTCATCTATAAGATGAGAGGATGAACTCTGACTCTAAGGTCCCCGTTAGTTCTAAATCCTATCAATTGAGAACATATTCACTGCTCTGCCACTTAGGCACATGCAATAAACATGGAGCCAGGAAATGTCAAGACTACACCTATGTTCTAGCTACAACATGCTGAAGGGAAGAAGGCAGAGATTTGATTGAGCATATTCACTGAACTCTTACCTCTGTAAGCGCATGCAACTGCCCTTGGTGTACACACACCCCCATGAACCTACAAAAAAAGAGAAACTTTTAAGAGTGAAAACAACACTGAACAAAAATATGATCCAGTAGGGCTGATTTGATTGCCCATTCATTTTTAAACAAGCAAACTTCAGCATCGATATAATGCTACTTACAGTCCAATATGTTGCTTACAGACCTTTTCCATTCAAAGGCATTCTTGCAATTCAATGCAAAAACCCACAGTTAGCCACCCACTAAGAGCAGGGCACTGAAGAAGTAGCTCTATGAGAAGCAGAGAGGTCACCAATCAAGCCTTTCTTAAATGCTTCCCAATTGCCAGGTGCCATAGTTAAGGTACAAAGAAAGGAAAAACTCTAGTCACTGCCCTCAAAGAGTTCATATTCTGAGAGTAACAGGCAAACAATGCTGCACAAGAAATACAGTCCAAATGAAAAGGAACAATAGAGGAGGCATGAGAAGTGGAAAGCCTGGGAAAAGTCTGTTGCAGAAGAGGGAACTAGAGTTGAGCCTTGAAGAAAGACATGGGAGATAAGAGATAAAAACCAAGAGAGAGAGCAAGTGGATCAGCAGAGCTGAATTGTAGTATGTGGAGAGGAATCAAGAATAAGAAGTTTAGGAAAATAGGAAGGGACCAGATTGTGACCTACTTTAAAGACCAAGGAAAGGGAAACTAGGGGGCACAGTGGATAGAGCAATGAGCTTGGAACCAAGAAGATTCATTTTCAGAGGCAGCTGGGTGGCTCAGTGGATTAAGAGCCAGGCCCAGAAATAGGAGGCCCTGGGTTCAAATTTGGCCTCAGACATTGAGTGACCCTGGGCAAGTCACTTAACCCCCACTGCCTAGCCCTTACCATTCTTCTTCTTTAGAATCAATACTAAGATGGAAGGTAAGAGTTAAAAAAAAAAAAAGATTCATTTTCATGAGTTCAACTCTGGCCTCAAGCATGTATTAGCTGTGTAACCCTGAACAAGTTACTTAACCCTGTTTGCTCAAGTTTCTTCATCTGTAAAAATGAGCTGGAGAAGGAAATGGCAAACTGCTCCAGTATCTTTGCCAAGAACCACCATGCCCCCCCCCCCCAAAACACTTTGTCGACATGATCAATTCCAACCAATTGGGGGGGGGGGCAGATAGGTGGCTCAATGGATGCAGATCCAAGCCTGGACTCAGAAGGGCCTGTGTTCAAATCTGGCCTCAGATATTTCCTAGCTGTGTGACCCTGGACAAGTCACTTAACCCTGGCTGCCTATTCCTTGTAGCTCTACTTCTTAAATTGATACTAAGAAAGTAAGGGTTAAAAAAAAAAAGAACAGCAAAGGATTTCATATTTAATCCTGGAAGTAATAGGAACCCCTGGAATTTACTGAGAAAGTAATATGGACAGGTACATGCTTAGAAAAACACATTGGCAGCTGAGTAGAGAAAGGACTGGGCTAGGGAAAGAGATTAATGAGGAGATAATGAAGTCATCCAAGTGAGATATGATGAGGCTAGAGTATAGCTATGTGACTGGGAATGAAAGGATATCTACAAGAGAAGTTGTGAAGGTAGAAATAAAATTGGCTTAGATATGTGTGCTGAAAAGTGAGTTGAGGCAGATACCGAGGTTTGAGCCTAAGGAAAATGGAAGCATCATGGTATCCCTGACAATAATAAAAAATTAGGAAAAGGTAGGTGGAGTTGGGAGGAAGAAATTATAATTCTATTTTTAGACACATTAACTTTGATATATCTATAGAATATAAAATTCAAAAGGACAAAAAAGTAATAAACGACTCAAGACTAGAGCTCAGAAGAGAAACTTAGAACGACATGGAGATGTAGGAATCATCTGCATACAGATGATAGCTGAACCCTTGGGGGCTGATAATATCATCAAGTGAAAAGTGAGATAAAATAAAATAGAAGGAAAAGAGAGGAAGTCCTAGAATGGAACCTTGGACAATAATCACAGTATATAGATGAATAAAGATACAACAAAGTAGATAGAGAAGGAGCAGCCAGAGACAAATAGGGGAAGAAGAGAATCAAATATCACTAAAACCTGGAGAAAGGATATCCATTTGGAATGAGTAGGTCAATATTATCAAAGACCACAGAGAGGTCAAGAAGGATAAGGATTGAAAAAGGCCATTAGATTTGGCAATTAATAAGTCATTGGTAATTCAGAATGAGGAAAAAACTTTGGTAACTTGGAGAGAATTTCAAGTAAATGATGAGGGTCAGAAGCCAGATTGCAAAAGATAAAAGGTGAGTAGAAGTGGAGACAGCTCATACAGAGAGTTTTCTCTAGGAGTTTAGCTATAGAAGGGATGGATGATAACTGAAGGGAATGGCTGGATCAACTAGAAGGTTTTTTAGAAGACGGAGAATAGGGATGATATGGGCATGTTTTGGGGCAGAAGGGATGAAGGCAAAAGACAAGGGAATGAATATTAGAGAGAATGTGGGTGATAGTGGGGGTAATCTGCTAAAGACAGAAGGAGAAGGGATCAAGGTTCATATAAGACAGGGGGAAAGGGAGTAGTAATAGTAAAAGGTGTCCTGAGTGATGTGAGATGAGGAGAGAAGGGAGAGCTCACAGAGAACGGACTAAATTTTTTCCAAGAACATATAAAGCAAAATTCTTAGCTAATAAGGTTGCAAAGGCATTTGGGAAGCTTGAGAAGAGATAAAATGGTTTAGAATAAAAGCTCTGGTAAAAGAAAGAGTACATAGAATGAGGCAAACCAATGTAACCAAAATTAGAAGGAATGCAACAAACTAGGAAAACATTTTTAAAACAAAATTCTGACAAAGGTTTGATTTCCCAAATATATAAGGAACTAAGTCAAATTTACAAAAAATCAAGCCATTCCCCAATTGACAAATGATCAAAGAACATGAAAAAGCAGTTTTCAGATGAAGAAATCAAAACTATCAATAACCATATGAAAAAGTGTTCTAACTCCCTCCTGATTAGAGAAATGCAAATCAAAACAACTCGGAGGCACCACCTCATACCTAGCAAATTGGCCAATATGAAAGCAAAAAAAAAATTGGAGGGGATGTGGCAAAATTGGGATGTTAATGCACTGCTGGTGGAGTTGTGAATTGATCCAAACATTCTGGAAGGCAATTTGGAACTATGCCCAAAGGGCTTTAAAAGAATGCCTGCCCTTTGATCCAGTCATACCACTGCTGGGTTTGTACCCCAAAGAGATAATAAGGAAAATTCTTATGCAAAAATATTTATAGCCATGCTCTGTGTAATGGCAAAAATGTGGAAAATGAAGGGGTATCAATCAATTAGAGAATGGCTGAATAAATTGTGGTATATGTTGGTTATGGAATATTATTATGCTGAAATTAATGAAGAACTGTAGGAATTCCATGGGAACTGGAACAACCTCCAGGAATTGATGCAGAGCGAAAGGAGCAGAACCAGGAGAACATTGTACACAGAGACTGAAACACTGTGGCACAATAATGTGCAATGGACTTTTTTACTAGTAGCAATACAGTAACCCAGGACAACACTGAGGAATTTATGAAAAAGAATGCTAACCACAACCAGAGAAAGAGCTGTGGGAGCAGAAACAAAGAAAAAAAACATGATTGATTACGTGATTTGATAGATATATGACTGGGGTTTTGGCTTTAGAAGAACACTAATACAAATATGAATAATATGGAAATAGGTTTTGAACAATGACATATGTATAACCCAGTGGAATTGCTTGTCAGCTCCGGGAGGGGAGAAGGAAAGAGGGAGGGAAAGAACATGAAACTTGTAACCATGGAAAGATATTCTAAATAAAATTTTTAAAAAAGGTTTACCTTGTTGAAATGAAAGCCCAGTTGATATTATGTAACATAATTGTGTATTAGACACTTTTCTCAGCCCTGTTCAGCAGCATGTGAATAGAAATGAAGGTAGATGATAGAAGTAATCTAAAATTAGGGTTGGGCAAATTGGAATCTGCAACAGAACACATGGCTAAGGGATTCAGGAATTGATGATACTATAGAATTAAAACTGATTTATTAAGAGGACAAGATGGGAAAAGAAAAAGTATAGCGTGGGGTGATGACCTGGAAAAGAATTAAAGGGTAGAGGGACAGGAGATCAAGGTGAGGATGAAGAACAGAATTCAGGTTAGTCACCAAGATGACTACCCTAAGAAGCACTTGGTCTAGTAGGGGAAAATCACATACAAACTACTGAAAAACAAAACAGAATATGACAGAAGAGAAGAGGTGACTGAGAGGATATGTAGAAGGCTAATGGGGTGGGGGTAGGAGTGGTGAATAAAATCATTATCTTCAAATATTTGAGAGATTTTCATATAGAAGGATTAGACCTATTCTTCTTGGTCCCAAGACGTAGAAATAGACGGCCAGTCAGGAGTGTCTTTTACAGAAAGTCTATGAGCTTACATCAAAAATGGCAGTGAGAGGCAAAGAAAACGGAGGAGAGGAGTGTATCAATTTGAAACTCAGCCAAACATACCTAAAGCCAGTCCAAAGATAAGGAGTTCTAATTTGGGAGAAGGAAAGGAAGGACCCCAAAATACTAGAGTTGTAGACCCAAAGAAACCCAAATACTAGCAGATATGAAGGAGAGGGCCAGATAAAGAAGCCAGAGGTGCAGGGGGAGCCTCATTAACCCAAGGGAGTCTTTTGAACTTCCTATTATGTTAGAAAATACTGGCTGGAAAACTGATTCTGTAGTTTTAATGAAAATTTAATTTTTATAATTTTGAACTTAACAAAGCACCAAATAAAATAAGTATTTCCCTAAACAATGGAGAAGAGAAAATGAAGATTAAATAGGAAACTGAATCTCCACTATGAATAGTTTTCTTTTCCTTTCAGATATATAATTAATTTAATAGGCATTCTGTAAAACTGTTCTACTTGTCTGTATTTCTTCTCTCCACCTTCTGTTTAAAAAAAAAATGTTTCAATAAATGTCTTGTCCTTATTTTCCACATTTTTCTTTTTTTGGGGCAACCTATTTTGGGGCAACCTACTGGGAACAAAAAGAAAAGAAAAGAAAACCCCTTGTTGCAGATATGGAGTAATGCCATGGAAAAACTAGGGGGCAAGCCAAACTTCAATCATTAAGAAGGAGAGAATCAAAATAGGCTCTATCTAATGATTTTGACCAGTACTAGGGGGTGAGCCTGGACCTAATATTGGTGAGAATCCTTCTAAAAGACAACTTTTATCGTGTCTAAAATGTAAAAGCATCTGATTTCAGTCCTCCACCTATGAAATAAAGAAAATGAGCATTCCACACTCCTGGCCCCCACAGCTTGACACACATTATTCTTGACAAGCATAAGGGATCACAGAATCTTGGCATTTAAAAGGACCTCAATGATTATTTGGTCCAACCTATATCTGATTTTAAAATCCTCTCTACATTTTATGACAAGTGATCAAACAGACTTTGTTCTAAAGACCTCCACCAGGGAGAATATACAAACTCTCTCAAGAAGAGAATGGGGGGGGGGGGGTTATATTTTTTGTGTGTTTCTGATAGACTTCAGTCAACAATAGGTAGACCATATTAAGAACTTACTGTGTGTTAGGCACTTTGCTAAGCACTAGGGTTATAAATATGAAAAATAAAAGAAAGTTCCTGCCCTCAAGAACCTTAAAATCTAACAAAGAAAGACATAAAAGAAATGTGAAAAGGATGAGAGGAGGATTCCTGCATATAGGCATGATTGAAGAAGATAAATCCAAAATGAGTATAGCCAAGTGGGAAATGAAATATTAGAGATGTCAGTCTTCTTCCCTTCCTAAATGGAGGAGTTTATGACTCCACCCTCCAATCAGAGAGGCAGAGGGACTAGTAGTCAGAACAATTTGGAGGGACTTATGAGAAAAAATGCTATCCACATTCAGAGGAAGAACTGTGGAAGTAGAAACACAGAAGAAAAACAACTGCTTGATCACATGGGTCAATGGGAATATGATTGGGGATGTGAATTCTAAATGATCACTCTAGTATAAATACTAATAATGTGGAAATAGATATTGATCAATGACACATGTAAAAAACCCAGTGGAATTGCACATCAGCTACAGGAGGGGGTTAGGGGAAGGGGAGGGAAAGAACATGAATCTCATAACCATGGAAAAATATTCTAAATTAACTAATTAAATAAAATTAAAAAAAAAAAGAGGCAAAGGGGATAGATGAAGTGTAAGTAACAAGGCTGAGTGGATATTGCAAGATAATAAGATTTCCCATTAATGAGTTTAGTGGGAGCACAGTGGAGAAGCCAAAGGAATCCAAAGTAAGTAGAACTGGGTAAGAAATGAGATGTCTAAGTATGTCATATTATCATCCTTTCCTATCTCCTTTTTATAAATTTAGAATTATTACAATCAACTGGGGGGGGGGGGGAGGACAGAATGTAGAATTTGGATAAGTATCCCAACCTTTTTGTTATGATAAATTTTATAAACATCAACAAACATAAGGATTTCCCTATATAACAAGGCAGATACTAATAGTAATACAATGATCCAGGACAATCCTGAGAGACTTATGAGAAAGAATGCTATACACATCCAAAGAAAGAACTGTGGGAGTAGAAATGCTGAAGGAAAGCATATGTTTTTATCACTTGTTTATATGGATATATGATTTGGAGTTTTGGTTTTAAAAGATTACTCTATTACAAAAATGAATAATATGGAAATGAGTATCTAGTGATAACATATGTATAACCCAGTGGAATTGCTTGTCAGCTCTGGAAGGGGGGTAGAAGAGAAAGAAGAGGGGAGGGAGAGAAAGTGAATCATGTAACCATGGAAAAATATTTTTAAAATTAAAAAAATAACAGGGCAGAAAAAGAGACCTGCTCACATGAATCTCCACTACTTTTCATTTGTTTTGGCATATTTCAAATTTAATATGGCATTTCCTGTGTGATTCTGCTTTTCTGTGTCCCCTTCTGAACTGGCTCTCTTTTGTTTAAAGAGAATTTTAAGTAATTCATTGATAGTCTTTTCTTTCTTTTTTCTCTCTTATTCTTATACTATCACCTAATTCTTTCTCCTCTGTCCAACTCCAGAGAAAGAATTGATAGAGGCTGAAGGCCGATTGAAGCAGATTATTTTTCCTTTTTTTTTTAAATGGGTTTTTGGGACTGTTTTCTTTCACAGCACTACTAATATGGAAATAAAATAAAATAATAAAAGATAAAAGCAAAGCAGATGATAAGTTTGCTTTGATGACAATTTCATCTTTCAAAAAGGTAATGAAAAAACTTCCAGCCAAAACAACTACCTGAGAGTGAGAGAAGGCAAGCAACCTAGCTCCCAAATACCTACTCTAGTAAAAACTTAAAATCTGTACCAAACTAAATACTGATCAAGAAATCCAATGAGAAACTATAGTAAGAGACTTCTTCCAATGCAAAAAGTCACACAGGAGACATGAGGAAACAGGAAAAGAGGTCACCAGTAAAGCCAACACTGGAATGGATTGTGCAAAGAAACTGGCAGCTTCTCAACCAACTAGGATAGGGCCACAGTTATGGGTAACCTGCAAGTCTTGCTTTCTAGAACAACAAAAGGATAGGGCTCCTCCCAAAACACCCAAGAGTAGCCAAAAAACAGAAGGGCAGACATCTTGGAAGACGAGACCACTCATCACTCAGCCAAGACAGCCCAGGGAAAGGGATTAGGAAGTCTCTAGAACTGTCTTGAGATGATAGAGAGCCCTGAGGATTCAGTACTCTGAATCTGAAATATCTAAGTGGCCTTTTTGTAATACCTATATATGTACATGTTGTTTCCCTCAATAGATTGTAAGCTCTTTGAGGACAGGAATTGTTTAATTTTTGTCTTTGTATCTCCAGCACCAAGCAGAGGGTCGGTATATAATAGGTATTTAGTAAATGCTTGGTGATTGATCATACAGATAAACTTGATGGTCAGAAAAGAGGGAGTGTCCAGTCACACAGCTAGAAAGAGACAGAGTTCACACTAAAATCCAGATTTTCCAAGTCTTTTGGTTCTTATCAGAGGCAATTAGGTGTCACAATGAAAGGAGCCCTGGGCCTAGAATCAGGATAACTTGAATTCAAGTCTAACCTCAGACATTTACTGTGTGACTCTAGGCAAGTCATTTAGCCTGTCTGCCTCAATCTCAACTGCAATGTGAAGGTAACGGCTTAACTTACTTCTGAGGGTTGCTGTGAACATCACAATAAATAGATAATATTTGTAAAGATCTTAACACTATCACTGATACATAGTAGGTACTTAATAAATGATCCTTCCATTTAGTCTGCCAATAAGAATTTACCAAATCCCAGGCTATGTTAAACCCTAAGATACAAAGAAAAATAAAAATATGTCCCCTGCCCTGGAAGAACTCCCACTCTAAAGGAAGAAATAAAAGGCTAACAGTTATGTACATACAAGATACATACGATATAAATAGGAAGTACAGTCAGAGGAAAGGCACTGGGGAGAGGAGGGAGATTTGGAAAAGCCTCCTATGGAAGGTAATATTTGAACAGAATCCTGAAGGAAGTTAGGAGGCAATTAGAAAAAAAGAGGATTCCAAGCATAGAATCCTAAGATGAAATATCATAATTGAGAGAAAGAGAGGAGGGAAATAGAGCATGTGAAAGAGAGTAAGAAGGCATGAAAGGCAGAAAGGCATAAGGCTGTGAAGGTCTTTAAATGCCAAACTGAGGCTTTTATATTTGATCCTGGATGACCTGATCAGACTTGGCAACTGGTAGCCTGGGATGGGAGAAAAACTAAGAGGAAAGAGAGTTGGGAGGCTGTGGCAACAGTCCAGGAATGAAATGCTAAGAGGCTGCACCAGAGAAGAAGGGAGATACATGGGAGGTGCTGTGATGGAAATCAAAAAGCCCAGGTTTGGAGGGTGAAGCATTAAGGATGATTGGGAGCATTATGGTGCATTTGGCAGTAAAAGAAAATGAAGAAAAAGATGGGTTTGGGGAGAAGAGAATGAGTTCTGTTTTGGACATATTGAATTCCCAGGCTTTTGGGTCAGTCCTTTCTTCATAGTGTAGTATATAAGGAATTAGCAATATGGCAACAATAAAAATCTGTGAATCATTTTAGGGAATGAGGGGGTCTCAATCAATAAGCATTTATTAAGCAAAATTCTGTGCAAGGCAGAGTGTTAATAAATGCTGAGGACACAGAGAAAGGCAAAAACAAGTTCTGCTCTCAAGGGCAGAGCTCATGCCACGAAAACAGGTCTACATATTCCAAACATGCAAGTTTGGAGGCAAATTGACAGCAAGAGCTGTCTCAACAGATGAACCTGGACAATCACCATGGACAACTCCAGGAAAACTAAGCAAAACCTGAGAGTTATTGTGTCATTACTGGAAACCCCCATACTTGTCAATGCAATTAAAAACAAATAGGAGCCCTTTCTCTTTCCCACAAATACCACACTCTACCAATCTGTATTTCTGTTTCTTCAACTGGTCAATCAACAAGCACTGATTATGTAGCCTATTAATAAATATGTCAGACTGTACTAAAAATCAAGTACAGAAGTACAAAAAATGAAACCACCTCTATGCCAAGAAGCTCACATGTTCACAGGGCAGAAAACACAGAAGACGGAAGATCATCTTAGAAGGGAGGTCTAGTCCACAACATGAGACTGGAGCTGAGTTGTGAAGAAAGCCAGAAGGTGGCAGTAAGGAGGGAGAACATTCTAGGAGAAAAAAAGCCAATAAAAAGGCATGGAATCAGGAAATGCAGAGTAGCTAAGAACAAAAAGGCCTGTGTATTAGGAAAGAGAGTGAAGAGGGAGGGAGAGAATAAACTTTAATTCAGCACCTACTATGTGTAGAATGCTTTACAAATTTTACCTCCCAACAGGTAGGTGCTGTTATAATCCTAATTTTCTAGTTGAGGAAATTTAAAAGGATGCTAACTTGATGCTGATTGCTAGAAGTCTTTTTCTCCCATTCATGGAGAAACTAAGAAGTTCCTCCAAGGGATAATGGAGCCATGAGTTCAGGCAGTAGTCTTTGACTCCCAATGATGACATGACTACCAGCTATCACCCTCCTGGGGGAATGAGGCAAGGATGTAGATGGGAAGATAGAAGGTTCAAAATCACTGGGACCCTTTGAAATTCTCAAGATCCTCCTCCAAACAAAGTGGGCAGGGGTGGGGGAGGGGGATGAGGAAGCCCTGGCCAAGGTCAAATTGGAGGTCTCTGTTTCCCACACCCCAGGAGTGTCTCCTGTAGTGTGCTAGAAAAGCCACACTTGCTCTGTTTCTGGAAATCTGGAAAGGACCAAGAAAAACTTCATGCAGAAATTGGGGTCTGAGTTGCATCTTGGAGGAAAAGGAATCAACAAGAGCAAGGTAAAAAGGGAGTACAATCCATGAATGTGGGACAGCCAGAACAAAAGCAAAGACTCAAAGTTAAAGCTTTGGGAAAGAAAGTCAGACTTTGAGGTGGCCTAGGGAACAACAAACCTCTCTTCAGATAGCCAATGAAACTGCATTTTGATAAGTGATCTCTCATCTTGGTGACTAACAAGAATATCTTATAAATGTTTCTTGTTCTCATGCAGACACTTAACTCTCCCTCAGTTCCTGCATATTGTAATCCTCTGTACAGCAGGCCCCTAGCCATATTCCCACCCTGACTATCCACACAGACCTCCCTGTCTCCCTTTGCTGACCTGGCCTACAAATAACACTCGCCATGATTTGGGGGGAATGTGGGAGTGACTAATCCATAAAAGCCATACTGCTTAAATACAGATTTCTAAAAATAGGCACTAACAAGACCACCAACAAATATAAAGAAATATATAGGAGAGTTTTTGTCTTTTAAAAAAATGTTCACTACAGAGGCTAAGAAGAACAGACAAATTCTCTTAAACGATTCTTCCACAAAGATTTAGAAAGTGCACCAGAGCAAGTTGTTATGGGGGAATGTCAAGAAAGAAATCATGGTGAATCCTATTTCCAGCCCAGATCAGCATAGAGAGATGGAGAAATAAAGGTGGAAAGTAGGAAGGGTTCTGGCCAGGGACCTGCTGTCCTGAACATTCTAGCATGCAGAAGATGAAAGAGAGTATGTACCAGAGCAAGAAGAGGTCCCAGACACACACAGAGGAGTCCTGACCTTTTGTAAGATATAAGCCTGCCTACCAAGTGGCAGGGCTGTGATTCACTATCGACGTACAGGTCACAGATCCAGGGTGAAATGAGGGGAACACCTATAACAACAGGAGTATTCTAGGGGGAGAAGCACTGAAATTTCAGAGTGAGAAACAGTACAAACCTCACTTAGTGAGGAACAAGTTTAGAAGCAAATAGCAGCCATGAGGTTCTGATCACAAAAATGAAGTAGGGTCTCAATTCTAGCCTCTAGACCAGTCGAAAGCGAGAATGGCAAATCAAAGGAGAGTCCACATTTCTGTTACTATGAATCTACATAGCTTTCCAGTTTGTTGATAGTGGTGGAATCCAGAAGAAGACTATACTAGAATTCCAAACAGGGGTAGGATCACAAGCAGTTGTGTAAAAACCAAACCCAGATCAGGAGCTTGAAAAACTCAGACGAGAAGGGCAGTAATCAGGTTCTATCCTAAATGAAAACATCATAGACACTCCAAAAATGAACAAGACTCCAGCCTGAGCTGTCCCTGAGATCCTGGAATAACAAAGAATTCAGTATTTGAAGAAAACAGTGGAAGGACTTAAAAGGGCAAAAGCTGAGCTGAGATATTGCACCAAAAGTAAAAAAGCCCCAATATCAAATCCAAAGTCAGGAAATAAGTTAGAAAAATAAGCAAACAAATTAAAAAAATAAAGAACCCCACTATAAAAAAAGAACCAACAAAACATTACAGACATAGGGCCTTTCATGACACAAAACCAGGAGGAAAGAATGATTCCCAAACATTTACAAGCAAGGTCTCAATGAATAACAGTGTGGGCACAAGCCTAGAATTCCTAGGAATTCCTGGGAAAAGGGTAACATAGTTGAAAGGAAAAAAAAAGAATACACATAAGTTAGAAGCTTTTAACAAAATAAAATTGATAAATTACTAGCTAACCTGACTTAAAAAGAAAGAAGGAAAATAAATTACCAGTGTTAAAAATTTCTAATTATAAATTCATAACCAATGAATAAATTTCAAAAATTGTTAGGAACTATTTTGCCCAATCCTATGTCAAGAAAACTAACCATTTATGCAAAATAGATATGTTCAAGAAACAGAATGTCCAAAGTAATAGAAAAAGAAATTTAGAAAACCTAAATAACTCAATCTTAGAAAAAGAAATTGAACAAATAAATGAATTCCTAAAGAAAAAACTCAAAAGCTGATGGAT
This sequence comes from Monodelphis domestica, assembly GCF_027887165.1. NCBI lineage: Eukaryota > Metazoa > Chordata > Mammalia > Didelphimorphia > Didelphidae > Monodelphis > Monodelphis domestica. The sequence continues at coordinate 32,621,671 of NC_077228.1, read as the reverse complement.
TTGCAAGCATATTCTAATAAACATTTAAAGAATAATTTATATCCTTAAATTTAAAGAATTATATCATGTTTATTATAGTATACTTAAATATAAAGAATTTGAAGAATAATTAATTTCAATATGACATAAATTATTTCTTAAATAAGAAAAGAAGGGATCCTACCAAATTCCTTCCATGATACAAATTTAGTCTGGATACATAAACCAAGGAGACTTAAATTTGAAAGAAAACAATGGACCAATAGCTGTAATGAATAATGATGCTAAAAATTTAAACAATATCATCAAGGACATTAGAATGGTATATTATAAAGATCATACCCTTTAAACAGGTTTGCTTTATATAAAAAATGCAGGGAAAGGAAAACTAAAAGCATAACTGACTAAATTAACAAGAAAGATTATATCATTATTTGGACAGATATTACACCCATTTCTATTTTAAAAAAACAACAACAACAAAGTAAAGCCTAAGAACAAATGGCACTTTCCTAAATATTATATATAGTATTTATTTAAAATCAAGAATGAACATTATCTGGAATGGGTATAAAGCAGAAAGATAAACAAGTATGTCCATTATTACCATTACTATTTGATTTAATGTAAAAAATGCTAGCTATACCAATAAAATAACAAAAGGAACTAGAAGAAGTAAGCATAGACAAAGAAGTAACAAAATTATTGGTATTTGCAGATGATATTATGTTATACTAACTTCTTTAGAACCATGAGAGTCAACAAAAAACCTAAATGGATCAATTAACAATTCATCAAAGTTGTAACATTTGAAATAAACCCACCTAAAATATCAACATGTATTTATATTATCAACAAAATCCAATAGGAAGGGAAAAAAAAGGAATTCCATTTAAAATGAGTATAAAAACTATAAAAGATTTGGTAATTGACCTGCCAAGACACACAGAGGAATTATATGAAAACAATTACAAAACACTATTTACACAAAGACAGATCTAGATAATTGGAGAAACATTCATTGCTTACAAGCAGACTAGGTCAATATAATAAAAATGATATTATCTAAATTTATTTACTTCTTTGATGTCCTATCAATCAAACTACCAAAAGATTACTTTATAGAGCTAGGGAAAAAAAGATTCATTTATAAGAACTTAAGGTCAAGAGTCAAGGAAATTATTTAAAAAGGGAGGGAGAGGTAGGACAAAGAGGGCCTATTATTGTTCTCAAACTATTCTACAAAACAGCAATCATCAAAACAATTTGGTACTAAAACAACAACAACAACAATCTGGTACTGGTTAAGAAATAAAGAGGTTCATCAGTGCAACAAATCAGGCACACAAAATATAGACACAAATGAGAACTTTAGCATAGTATTTGATACCCCCCCCCCAAATTCTAGCTATTGGGGCAAGAATTAACTATTCAAAAACAAATATTAAGGAAAGTAGAAAAAAGTGGAAAAGAAACTAGGTAATGATCAACATATAATACCATATACTAAAATAAGCTCCAAGTGTGAATTTTAGATTTACTCCACCCTGCTTAGTCTAAAAACAGGAATGTTTACACCCCTACTTAAGGAATAAGTATTGAGAAGGATTGCCTATGACAAACATGTGCTAGCAAATGACAAATCAGAAACTACTGATGGAACCCCTAGGCTGTTTTAAGTCACAAGTACCAACCACTGGTACATGTGAGATGCAGGAAGTGATGTAAAAAAATGGTCTATAGATTTCATGTCACTTCCTCTCTCTGGGCTTTTTTCACGGAGAGGTGGCTCTGGCTCTCATGGAGTGGCAGAGGCATCTTGGCATGGCAGCAGCTATTGTCTGGGTTTGGCAGTGAGTGTCCTTGATACAGTCCTGGGAGCATAGTTCAGGTGAGGCGTCTTCCCTGAGTTCTCTCAGAGTTTAGGCTGATTCCTTTTTTTCCTTTACCTTTCCTAAAAACACCATCCTCCTGGGAGGCCCCTCATCTCAGAGGAGGTCTCGTGGCTGGAAGGTTTCTGAACTCCCCTTGGCTCAGGCTAGGCTGGAGAAATCTTTTACCTTTTCCCCTCTCTCTTCTTAATTCCTTCCCTTGATATTAATTAAGCCACCATAAAATTCCCAAACTGACTTGAGTATTTTTATTGGGATTTTAATTAATCCCTGGCAACCATAGTATAATATATTCAGTCAAAAACCCCTAAATTTACCCCTTGTACAACAAGTACATACATGACCTAGATATAAAGGATGAAATAATAAACAAATTAGAGAGGCTAATAATAGTATTCATATAGCACTTTAAGATTTGCAAAGCATTTTACAAATATGATCTCATTATTCTCAGAACAATTCTGGAAAATAAGTTCTATTAATAATTCCCATTTTATAGATGAGGAAATTGAGGCACAGAATAGTTCAGTTACTTGTGCAGGTCATAAAGCAAGTGTCTTAGACAGGATGTGAACTCATGTCTTCCTGCCTACAAGTCTAGTACTTTATCCACAAGGCCACCAAGTTGCCCTCAGGTAAAGAAAGAAATTACTAGTCATATCTATGGATAGGGGAAGAATTCATGACCAAACAAGAGATACAAATGTTCACAAGAGATAAAAGGGACAATTTTGATAAAATAAAATTCAAAATATTTACATAAAATAAATGCAGCTAAAAATAGAAGAGAAACAGGAAATGGGAGGGAAAAAAACACATCTTCCAAGACATATAGGGAACAGAATCAGATTTCTAAGAATAAGAACCATTTCCCCAATTGATAAATGGCCAAAAGATGTAAATAGGCAACTTTCAGAGAGAAAACTCCAAGTTATAAATAACCATGAGAAAAAAATTGCCCTAACTCAGTAATCTTTAGAGAAAAACATATTAAAACAATTTTGAGGTTCCTCTTCATACCCATCAAAGTAGCAAAGTTGACAAAAAAGGAAAATGACAAATGCCAAAAGGACTAATGGGAAATGGGCATATTATTCTACCATTAGTGGAGCTGGTCCTGTCATTCAGGAAAGCAATTGGGAACTACACATAAAAAATTAGTAAGTTATGCATACCCTTTTAACTCAGTGATATGACTACTAGTTCTACCCCCCCCCCCCCGCCAAAAAAAAAAAGATCAAAGGAAAATAATCCATATGCACAAAAATATAACACTTCTTTTTGTTTCTCTCTCTCTCAATTGGGGAATGGATGAACAAATGTTGGTATATAAATGCCATGTGAAGGAAATCTTCTGAGGTCCCCCTGGACTTGTGTCCCCCACCTGGACTGCTAGCTCTATGTCATGTGAGTGTATGTCACATGAGTTCACCCCAGCATCGGTCACAAAACTGTAGCCTATGTATGGGATCCAGAGATGATTGAGTCTGACCCAGAAGGGAAGAAGAAAGGTAAAAGGTTTGAGACAAGGAAGTGCTTGCTCTCTATTCCCTTGGATGGGAGGTCCTGGATTCAAATGTGACCTCAGACACTTCTTAGCAGTGTAACCCTGGGCAAGAAGTAAAACTGTAGGCAATTTAATTTAAAAAAAAAATTAACAATAAAATTAAATATAATTGAATAAATCAAACTGAACTGAATAAAATGGAATATATTTAAATAAAATAATTATTAATAATTAAAAATAATATTAAATGAAATGAAATAAAACCAAATTAATAAAATTTAACAGAACCAAATTAAGCCAAACTAACTCAATGCAATATTAATTAAATATACTAATTCAGTGATTCACTACTTCAAACATCATAATTATTTTTAAATAGTAATAATAATTATTATTATTATACATATTTATTTATTATTGGTACTATTGCCTTGCAACAATTACTAGTGCCTTGCATTAGTTTCTTATTTAACCCTCCTCTAGTCTAGTAGCTCTCTACAATACAATTAAAGGAAGTTGTATCTCAAATTTTTTTTTAATGTTTTGAGATCCTTTCTTTGTTTGAATTGCCCTTTTAGCAATAGTCAGAGCAGCTCCTTACTTAAATCTTACAGTAATAGACTTGTATCACAGCTGCTGAACTCCTCAACAGTACCAGCTAAAGAGGAAGTCTAATTCAGATAGGCCCAGGAATTTTCCTAAACAGTTTAAGACAGAAAGACTAAAAATTCTTCTTCTAAAGAGTCAAAAGACCAAACATTATGGGAAATAAACAGAATAAAACCAGTACCTGAGGGTTCTCAGTTACATAGGGTACTGAAAGGAATTAAAATTAAGGGTTTGACTAAAATATATGACAATTATAAATAATATTGTGGTTGCCGATTTAAAATATTATAGCTCAAGTCAAATGACTTTCAATAGTTTTTATTTACAAAATAGGCGGAGAGAGTGAAAGTTGAGAAATACAAAAAGAGGGTAGATAAGATATTTAGCCTATCACACTAAATACTGCTCTGGTGCTCGACTCAGCCCTGTACAACTTGTTAACCCTCGACTGGAATTAATCTCTATCCAGAAGTCAGGAAAGGAAAGCCAGCTATTCACTCACCCAAGTTCCTTCCAAGAAGAAGTTCAAGCTGAAGATGAAGACCTCTCTAGGATGACTCCTAAAGCCGACATCTAGCCCCAGAAATTCAAGGCTTTTATAGTGATTTCTTGTCCCTTCCCCTCTTTACAGGGGCCAAATCACAGCTTTCAAAATGTCTAGCACTGCCCAGGGGTGGGGGTGGGGGTGGGGCAATGTCTTTTGGGATCCACTTCTTAACCTTTGGAGGTGTAAACTCTTATCAAAAGGACTCATAATTTCCTGACTGATTGAATTGTTACCCACTTTAGCAAATGACTTGCAAACACTCTTAAATTAGTGTTAACTCAAAATAGACAAAGAGAATAAAGAATTCCCTTTCTATGTTGTTGGAATGAACATGGGTTTCCTAAGGAGGGTTGGATGTCAAAAAAGGAGTGGAAAAAACTTTGCAAAGCCTGGACACTAAAATCCTTTTGCTGGCCAAGGTATGGTTCTTTTGGAGTTAAAATTTTAAAAGAATTAAAACTGTCCATTAATAACAATGCTTATTGTCTTTTATGGGCAAACCATCTTGACAAGTCAACCAAACCCAATAGCCCTGAAAATAACCTGGTTGACTCTGAAAATTCTGACAAACTGCCCTCATTGCCCTCCAGTCAGGAGGCTATTCCTTCTTTAGATCCAGACCATTCTGGTTTAACTCTTTCAGTTCCTTCTCCTAAACCACTAGTTAAATCTAGCAAGAAAGACACCCTGTCATTTTCCCAGCCTGCCCACAAGAAGGCTCCTTCTCTTTTTTTTTTTTCCAATTTGAATTAGTTTATTTAGTCAATTTAGAACATTATTCCTTGGTTACATAATCACATTATTTCCCTCCCTCCCCTTCACCCAGCCTTCCTGCAGCCAACGCTCAATTTCATCGGGTATTACTTGTGTCAAGGCTCCTCTCTTGATCCAGGCCAGGATTTGACTCCTTCCATCCTCCCCCTTCCATGCCCCTCTCACCTCCCAGCCCATCTTTAGTACTATCTCTCTACCCACTCTTACCATCTAAGTCTACCCAGTCTCTGCCTCACCCTGTCCACCCTTCCTCTTGCCCTGCCGACCTTCTTTTTGCCCTGTCCACCCTTTATCTTGCCCTGCCCACCTTATCTCTTGCTTTGCCCAGCTTTTGCCTGCTCATTGCCCAAACTCAACCTTCACCCCTTGCTCAGTTTCTTCCTCTGCCTTCGCCATCCCCTCCCCTTCCCCTACTGGCCCAGCCCCCACCTTTTTTCTCCCCACTCCTACTCTCCCTGATTGCCTCCTTCCCACCTCTGCTCCTACTCAATCTCCCTTCACCCTGCCTCTTCTTCCCCTGCCCCAGCCCCTCCCTCCCCTGCCCAATCCACCTCTCCCCTTGGCTCTATCTCTCCTTCCCCTTCCCTTACCCACTTAGTTCCAACCAGAGCAACAAGCCAAGCAGTAGTAATCACAGATGACTCAAATACAGGCCAGTTCCCTCTAAGAGATGTTCCCACTTATAACAAACTAGGGAATTTAGTAAATATTAGACATTATATACCTTTCTCTCCACAAGTCATTGAGATTCAAAGGCAAAAAAAAAGCCCTTTCTTTGAAGATGAACCCATTGTAGTCATAAATAAATTGGAAAGCATTTACAGGAGTAATCTGATGTGGATAACCGTGCAGGATTTAATGCATGCTCTGCTAACAGAACAAGAAATAAATAAGATTCTTTCTCTTGTTAATCAGGCCCAGGGAGAGGGGGGTGACTCATTGGCCTATGTACAGGATCTGGAGATGATTGAGTCTGACCCAGAAGGGAAGAGGAAAGGTAAAAAGTTTGAGACAAGTAAGTGCTTGCTCTCTATTCCCTTGGATGGCAGCGGTGGAGGACCTTGGCTGAGAGAGATAGTCATGTGGAGAAATACATGGTTAGATTAGAAAGAGGCTTTAACCTCCCTCTAGCTCTATGCTCTCTATTTCAAGTAATATTAATAAACTCTATAGAAACTAAGAACCTGTATTTTTTATTTAACTTTAACAATGCAATGGACTTCTATAACTATAGCATTGTAAGAAATGAGGAAAGGAATGATTTGAGAGAAACCTAGTGAGAACATATATATGAAGTGATATATAGTAAAGTAACTAGAACCATGAAAACAACTTCTACAGTAACATCCCTAATGTAAAAACAAACAGTTTTGAAAACCTTAACAACTTTAATGATGACCACAAAGAATTCCAGAAGACTCATGATTAAATATGCTACAGTTTCCTGACACGGAGATCAGATTGAGACATACATATCTTTTGGACATGGCCAGTGTGGGAATTTGCTTTGTCTAACTATATATATTTGTTGCAAGTGCTTTATTTTTATTTATTTTCCAAAATGAGATTGGAGAAAGTGAGGGGAAGAGAAGGCATATTTTAGTTCATTGAAAGAATAAATTTTTATTTTTAAAAAGAACAGTAAAAAGGCCTCAAAGTTTGCATTAATTCATAAATGACTACTCTGTGCCTACTCGTTCAATTGGTTCTGAATCTACTTCACTGTACTATCATCATCTTGTCCATAAGAATAACATGAAAAATAATCACATACTTTACTAAATTTGAGGTATGGTATCTGCAGAATTCTGTAGTGACACCAATCTAGTAACCTGCTTAAATATAAAAAAAGGCGGGGAGGAGCTGGCATGACCTGATCCTGTTAAAACTGTACTCGCTGCCTCTAGGGAAGCTAAAGCTAATGAATTACTTCAATTCTGTAGTAGGGTTATAAACCAATAATGGGATGTCTTCACTAACTTTGTTGGGAGTGGAAGACCACTAATCTGTCTAGTTTGGGGAAGTGAACCAGTCCAGAACAGAAAAATGGAGCAAATTAAACTTTCTGTACTGATAATTACTGATATTGGGCCCATTAAAAATATTAAAGTACAAGATGGTGGCATAGTAGCAGAATCTTGGAGCCACTCCCTTCCAACCAATCATTAAAAAGCATCTCAAAAGGACAGAAATAAAAATCAGATGAGTAAAGGGGCTCTCTCACTGGACACAATGTGAAAGATTGGCAGTAAGGGGGGAAAATGGTAAGAGTCAAAGCACAAACTGACCACCCCATCCCCTAACCACCTACTAGAGTTAAATCCAGGGCCTGGGAAATCTCCAAATAATCAGGGATGGCTGAAAGCACCAGAGACTTATCCCTGAGGGCTGTACCAGGCCTTGACCTAACTTGAGGTTAAATAACATGGAGCTCAGTCCTTGCAGTGGGGCACCACAGGCTACACACATACAAAAAAAAAAAAAACATCACAGATCTACCTGCCCACACTCAGGCCTCTAAGAGGGAAGGGAAGATAGCACCAAGGCAAAGCCCTGCAAGACAAAAGCTAAGAAAGCAATGACTATCAACATGCAGGAATCCCAATCCTTCAGTGGCAAAAGGAGTAAACAACAGCAAAAAAAAAAAAAAAGAGCTCTTGACCCTGGAAAATTTCTATGGAGTAAAAGAGCAAAATACAGAAGCAACAGGAAAGATTGAGAAACAAGAAAACAATCCAACCCCCTCCCCCAAAATGGAAATTGGTCACAAGCTCTGGAGGAACTAAAAAAGAAGTTCAAGAACCAAATAAGAAAGATAGAAGAAAAATAGGGAGAAAAGTGGGGAAAAGAAATGAAAGTAACACAAAAAAAGAAAATTACAGCTTAGAAGACAAAATTGCCCAAATGGAAAAAGGGACACAGAAATCAAATGAAGTAATGAGCAAATTGGAGACCAGAATTGACCTGCTGGAAGCCATGAAAATCAGGATAGATCAAACCAAAAAAGGAAAATCAAAAGATCATGGCTGAAAATCAGTTTTTTAAAAACAAGAATTAGGCAAGTAGAAGCTAATGATGTCACAAGACAGCAAAACATAATAAAGCAAAATCAAAAAGAAGTAAAAGAAAGAAGGAAACATGAAATATCTTACTGAAAAGAAATATTAAAGTAAAAAAGGCTACAAGGGTCTAACAAAAAAAAAATGAAGGATGGTGGCCTAGCAATACCAGATCTTAAACTGAACTATAAAGCAGTAATCAACAAAACAATCTGGTACTGGCTAAGAGATAGAAGGGTAGATCAAGAGAATAGATTATGGGTAAAATACCTCAGTAATCTAGTGTTTAATAAACCCAAATATTCCAGTTTGGGGGATAAGAACTCACTATCTGACAAAAACTGCTGGGAAAACTAAAAAACAGTATGGCAGAGACTAGCTGTAGACCAATATCTCACACCCTGTATCAGTGATGATGAACCTACAGCATGGGTTCCAAAGACGGCATGCAGAGAGCTCTCTGTGGGCATGTGGCTGCCCCCCAACCCCACCCCAGAGTTCATTACTAGAAAGGCAGAGACTTGGACAGAGCTGCTCCCCTCCCCCTCTCCACCATACCTGACAACATTTTTTCACATCCCCCACCTCTCTGCCCCTGGGGTCTTTGTTCTGTGGGAGCACACAGGAGATAAAGTGGAAGTCTCACAGGCAACAGAGCTGGAGGGGAGCAGAGCCCTCAGGCTCTACTCTCTCTATACTCGATGATGACATTTTCACATCACCTTCCCTTCCACCCAGCAGCTCACTACGAGTGCTTTCTCCCTCCCCTGTATGGGGTAAGGGAGGACAGGGTACCCCTTGCATTCAGCAGGGTGGAGGGGCACAGCACTCGGTCTCTGGGGGTGGGAGTGGGCACAGCACTGGGTTTGGAGGCTAGGGTGGGAGCAGATCTCAGCATTCCTTCTCTAAAAGGTTAACCATCACTGCCTTATACCAAGATAAGGTTAAAATGGATATATGATTTAAACATAAAGAGTGATATTATAAGTAAATTAAGGGAACAGAGAATAGCTTAACTGTCAGATCTATGGAGAAGGAAAGAATTTATGACCAAACAAGAGATAGAGAACATTACAAGATATAAAATGAATAATTTTGATTATATTAAATTTAAAAGGTTTTGTACCAAAAACAAACAAACAAACAAAAAACAATAACAATGTAATCAAGATTAGAAGGGAAACAACAAAGTGGGAAAAAATTTATTAAAAAATTCTCTGATAAGGGTCTCATTTCTCAAACAGATAAAGAACTATGTCAAATTTATGAGAATCCAAGTCATTCCCCAATTGATAAATGGTCAAAGGATATTAATAGGCAGTTTTCAGATGAAGAAATCAAAGCTATTAATAACTATATAAAAAATGTTCTAAATCACTCTTGATTAGAGATATGCAAATTAAAACAACTCTGAGATACCACCTCAGACCTATCAGATTAGTCAGCATGACAGTAAAGCAAAATGATAAATGTTGGAGGTAATGAGGCAAAACTGGAATACTAATAAATTGCTGATGGAGGTATGAACTGATCCAACCATTCTGGAGAGCAATTTGGAATTATGTCCAAAAGGCTATAAAAGAATGCATACTTTTTATCAGGTCTGTATCCCAAAGAATTTTTTTTTTTGGATGGGAAAGCAACTGTACAAAAATATTTATAGCTGCTCTTTTTGTAGTGGCAAAGAATTGGAAACTAAAGGGATGATCCCTTAGTTGGGGAATGGCTGAACAAATTGCGGTATATGAAGGTGATGAAATACTATTGTTCTATAAGGAATGATGAATAGGATGATTTCAGAAAGAGATATAAAGACCTTCATGAAGTGATGCAGAGTGAAATAAGCAAAACTAGAAAAACATCATACACAGTAAAAGCAATACTGTGGAATGATCAATTGTAATCAACTTTGCTATTATCAGCAATACAATGATCCAGAACAATTCTGGTGGACTTGTGAAAAAGAATGCTATCCACCTCCAGCGAAAGAACTGTTGGAATAGAAATGAAAATGAAAATATATGATTTATCACTTTATTATTTGGGTATATGTTTTGGGGTTTGGGTTTTATAAGATTATTCAATTACAAAAATGAGTACTACGGAAATGTTTTGTATGACAACACAAGTATAACTCAGATCAATTGAATTGTTTGTCAGCTCTGGGCAGAGAGAGGGAAGAAGAGAGAAAGACAATATGGATCATAAAACTTTGGAAAACTTATGTGGAAAATTGTTATCAAAAGTTTAAAAAACTGAAAATAAACTCCGTGAAAAATATCTATAATAATAATAATGGAAAAAGAAAAATGGAAAAATCTAAACCTACAATTTTATAGTAAAAACAACTGACCTAGAGAATAGACTAAAGAGAAAAATAAGAATCACTGAAAAGCTATGAGCAAAAATAAAAATTCCCCAAACCTAGACATCTCATTTCAAGAAATCTGAAAAGAAAATTGTCCAGATCTCTTATAACCAGAGAGCAAAGTGGAAATATGAAGAACCTACCTGTTACCTCCTGAAAGAAATCCTCAAATGAAAACTCCTAGGAACATCCACCCAGATCTTTCAGGTCAAAGAAAAAAATATTTCAAGTAATCAAAAAGAAAAAAAATCAAAAACTGAAGATCTGTAGCCAAAATCATACATGATTTAGCAGTCACAACTATAAAGGAATAGAGAGCTTAGAATATAAAGTTCTAGAAGGCAAATAAAATAGTCTCATAGCCATGAATAACTTAGTAAGCAAAAGTAAATATAATCCTACAGGTAGGAAAATAGATCTTTAATGAAAAAGAAGTCTTCAAAGCATTCCTAATGAAAAAACCAGAGCTGTATAGAAATTTCAAAATTCACAAGAATTAAAAGAAACATAAAATGGTAAACAAGAATTAACAATCCTAACAGATTAAACAAGGATGAAATGCTTACATTCTAATAAAGGGAGATGATATATGTGTTCCCTCTGAACCCCATCATTATGAGGGGTCAAAGATGGAATCTAAAGGCTTCACTGTGGTTCTCTTATGTTTTGATGATCTTAAAAAAGACTGAAGAGAGGAAGAGAAATACAAGGATGACAGGGGAAGGGAAAGAAGGTTAAGGAAAATTATCTCACATAATCAAATTCCACAAATCGACATCCATACAAGCAAGGAGGAAGGGGCAGGGAGAAATATCTGACATTTGAACTTCATACTCATTTGTGCTGATCATAGGACAAAGTACAGGTAGGTATGTATGTACATACACACACACACACCCCTAGGATTTGCAACTATATTTTATGCAAAAAGGAAATAGGAGAGAAAAGAGAAGGAGAAATTAAAAGGAGGGTAAACAAGGTCCAAAGCAAAACAAATTCTAAGTATTTACAAAAATATTTATAGTTTTTTCTGAAGTAGCAAAGAATTGGAATCTAAAGGGGTGGTTGAACAGGTTCTATTTTATTTTATTCATTTTTAAAACCCTTTCCTTCTCTCTTAGAATAAATATGGGGTATTGGCTCCAAGGCAGAAAATCAGTAGGGGCTAGGCAATGGGGAGTCAAGTGACTTGCCCACAGTCACACAGTTAGGAAGTATCTGAGGACAAATTTGAACCCAGGACCTCCCATTTCCAGGTCAATTCACTGAGCCACCTAGCTGCCCCTTGGCTGAACTAGTTTTAATACATGGATATAATATAATACTATTGTGCTGTAAGAAATGATGAAGGGGATGATTTCAGAGAAACCTGAGGAGATTTATATGAACTGATAACTAGTAAAGTGAACAAAACCTAAAGAATAATTTATACAATGACAAAAATATGGTAAAGACAAATAATTCAAAAGAATTAGGCACCTTGATTGATATAATGACCAACCATAATCCCAGAGGACTAAAGATGAAACATGCTATATACCTCTTGATAAGAGAAGTAAAAACTCAGAGTGCAGAATGAGGAATGTATATTTTTTGTGGCCAATGCAGAAACTATTTATATTTTGTAGGGATTAAATTTAGGAGTTTGACTAAAATATGAGAATTCAAAATCAATATTGTGGTCGCCGATTAAAAAATATTACAGCTTAAGTCAAGTGACTTTTAGTAGCTTTTATTTACAAAGGGTTGGAAAGAGTGAAAGTAGAGAAATGTAATAAAACAGTAGAGAAAATGTCTAGCCTTTCACACTAAATGTTGCTCCAGTGTCTAGCTCAGACCCTGCAGGGCTCATTAACCCTCAGCCAGAGGATCCAGTGAAGTCCTGGAAGTCCTGGATGGAACAAAGGTTCCATCAGTGCAGCCTCCTCCAGTAGAAGGAGGCCTCTCCAGAACTAATCTCTCCAGAAGCCAGGAAGGAAAGGCCAGCTACTCACTCACCCAAGATGAAGTCCAAAGGAGAAGATCCAGGAGCAATCCAAGAGTCAAGGTCCCAAGTTGAAGCTGAAGTCCAAGTCCAAAGCCACCTCTAAGAGGCAGGTCACCAGCCAAAGCTCCAGGCCAAAGATTCAATCCAAAAACCCTGGATGGGAAGTTCCGGACTTTTTATAGTCTTTTTTCCACGTTACTTCTTGTCCCTTCCCCTCTTCACAGGGGCCAATCAAAGCTTCCAAATTACCTAGTACTGCCCAGGGGGGCAGTGTCTGTGGGATCCACCTTTCATCCTCTGAGGGTATAAACTCTTATCAAAGGATTCACAAGTTTTTGACTGATTGAGTTAAAAGGGTGGAGCTCTCCAAGTAAGTGACTTGTGAACCTCCTTACTTAGTGTTAAGTAGTGGTGTTTAAGTTTTTGGTTGGTTAATTCAAAAAAGACAAAGAGAATAAAGAATTCCCTTTCATAATTTGTAGTTGGGATTTTGTTTTTCTTTCATTCTCCATGGAAGGTAGGGGTAGAGGGGAAAGAGAGAGAGAGAACTTTTAGTGATTGAAAAACAAAAAGATATTCAGACACTTCCCAGCTGTGTGACCCTGGGCAAGTCACTTGACCCCCATTGCCTAGCCCTTACCACTCTTCTGCCTTGGAGCCAATACACAGTATTGACTCCAAGACGGAGGTAAGGGTTTAAAAAAAAAAGATATATCTTTGGGGGGAAAAAAAGAGAAAACTGCAATAAGATTTTTATGATAACCTGTGCAGTTCACTTCTTAAATGGTCATCTGAGTTTCTAAAATGGCACTAGACTTTATCTTTTCTTCCCATATCACTCATAGCACCTACCATAAGCACAGTGGCCTAGCTGACATCCAAATAAATTCTTAAGATCTGAAGAGGATCGTACCCATTTGAAACCAACACTGCATGAATTACAATCCTATTTCCAGTAATGAAAGTGACATTTCATCCACTTTTTCTCCTGTGTGTCCCTTGTCCATGTTCTCCTCTGAGGCTGACATACAGATTCTAACTGTGGTGCCTGGAGCAGGGACTTCCTTTAGTTCTTTCAATGTCGAAAGGGCACCAATGAAGCCCACATGCTGGTTCTGTGTTATCCTTCAGGGTTACAATGTGGCCAGTCCACTTAAACCCTTACGTTCTGTCTTAGAATCAATACTGGGTATTAGTTCTAAGGCAGAAGAGCAGTAAGGGCTAGGCAATGGGGGTTAAGTGAATTGCCCAGGATCACACAGTTAGGAGGTGTCTGAGGCCAGATTTGAACCCAGGACCTCCCATCTCTGGGTCTGATTCTCAATCCACTGAGCCAACCAGCTACCCCCCAGTCACACATCTCTTTAATGATATCCTTTATGCTATTTTGGAAGACAATTCTTCATTAACAATATGCTGTAGTCTACTCCTATCCATCTGGTCCTGATATTCATGAGTTTTTTGTGTGAACCACAATTTTAATTGTTCAAAGACTTTTGAAATTCAATAAGTTACAAAGCATCAGCAAAAAACTGGCAAAATAACATTTGTAAAGCGTTTAGCACAGTGCCTGGCACACAGTAGGCTCTTATTAAATTTTTACTTTCCTCTTCCCCACTTGTGTTAAGAAACCAGGCTTTTGTTTCTTGGAGAAATTAGGGATTATTAAAAGTACAGAATTTCCCTAAAACAATAATAATAGCTATTATTTTTAATTTGCTTCTATTGCAAAGCACTTTATAAATCTGATCTCACTTGATCCTTACAATTCTGTCCTGTTATTATAACCATTTTACACATGACCAAACTGAAGCCTTCAAGACACCATGTCCAGTACTCTCTCCAGTATACCAGCCAGCTGCCTCTAAGCATTTAAACTTGACAATTAAACTGGGTTCTGTTCATTGTCAATCTGTTCTATGGACTGGCTGGTTCTATAGGTTGTCCTTCTAACTACACATCATTTTCTGGATGATAGGCATTCATTTGTTTTTTACATAGAGATGGGCTGAACTCTTATAGGTAATTACAGATCTCATTTAAGTAGCTCTGGGATGGCCTGGCGTTTAATGCAATTAGTACAAGATCAATTGGAAACAAATGGAAAAGTTGATCATCTAATGAGAATACTTTTCCCTGGACTCCATTTGAGTTTACCCTCCTGGTGAGTATGCAGGCCTTATTTTGTTTCTTACTTGATATTAATAATAATAGGGTTGAACAAAGTTTTCTCTGAAGTACCTCTCAAAGAATTTTACATAATTTTAACATATGCGATAAGACACCTTATAATAGGAGAGCCTTTGAAGAGACTTCCTCATTGATTCATCATACATCTGGCAAAAAAAAACAAAAACATTTGGGGCTCGCTCAGCTAAAGCAAATATTTTCCCATAGTCTACAAAGAGTAAACACAGTGGGTTCTTGTATTCTCTTTATCTTTCAGATAACTGTGTGACTATAAAGATGTGATCTCCAAAACAGAAGTAAAAAAAATCATTGATTTCTCATGTCAAGAATATCACTAAAGGGGCACACAAAGTCATCCTGGTATTAGTCTTGGAAAAGCTACTGTATGGGGCAGTGTACATGGCGTGGAATTGTATTACAGAACTCTGGCACAAGATATTCTAGAGAAAACAGTCTTTATTCAGGAGAGATAGGGACAGTTAGTACTAGAACTATAGGAGGCAGTTTACTGGTTTGTTTGTTTTTTAACTGATAAAATAGAGCAACTGATAGTATGACAACCAATCTTAAAATACCCTCACATACACACACACACAAAAAAAAACAACCAAGCCCAGTATAGTCACCTCCTGCCTGTCTAATTCACTTGACCCTTTCCCAGCTAGAAATCTGAAGGGGAGAAACAGCCAAAAATGGGGAAGGGAAGTGCAGCTGAAGGGGAAAGAAGAGAGGTGAGATCACAAAAAGGCTCTCAGCACTTTATCTATCTCCCACACAGTGATTACAGAAGCACCCAGATCTTAAGCTCCCCACCATCTGGCACAACAGATGCAATTCTTTCTAAAATACCAGGTGAGAGCATGTTCCTTATTTCCAGGCTTAGGACAGACTTTGCTACAAATCTGGGGCGAGCTTTGGCCTGTTCCATCTCTTTCTTTCAGTGTGGCTCTCTATAAGACTGGTCTAGTGACACTCCCTTTAGTGTAAAAATATCTGGAACTACTGGATCAATATCTGATATACCAATACAGGATAGTGCAACAAAGAGCTAAGACCCACATTCATTCAATAAACATCTGACAGAAGCAATATCAACATTCTGACTTGGGAAGTAAATTTTAACAGGAAACTGATAGACAATTGTAAAAGCACCTACAAGGAATGGTTAGGTGATTCAGTAGATAGGGAGCCAGGCCTGGAGTCAGGAGGTACGGGGTTCAAATCTGGTCTCAGATACTTCCTAGCTATGTAACCCTGGAAAAAATCACTAAATCACAACTGCCTAGCCTTCATCACTCTTCTGTCTTATATTCAATATTAAGCATCCAACTCAAGTGTTTAAAAAAAATTACTGAGCATGAGAGACAATACCCCCACACCTTCTTAAAACTCTAGGAACAGAAACTTATATTGAAATTAAAATTTAATAAGTCTTTAAAAAGAAATAAGACAAATGTTTCCTCTCTGGCAATGTTTCCCTGCCGTCAGCCACTGTAAGTGACAATTTCCTTCTGTTATATTCAAAGTATATGCACAAAGTAATATATGAAAATAGAGACAACTGAAAAGTTTTCTTTAAAAGGTAATTGGGGGCAAATAGTTGTCTCTGTGGAGAAAGAGTCAGGCCTGGAGATGGGAGGTCCCAGGTTCAAATCTGGCCTTAAATACTTCTTAGCTATATGACCCTGGGCAAATCATTTAACCCTAATTGCCTAGTCCTTACCACTCTTCTGCCTTGAAACCAATATTTACTATTTATTCTAAGACAGAAGGTAAAAGGTTTAAAAGAAAGGGGAAAAAAAGAATTGATATTAGGTATTGGTTCCAAGGCAGAGGAGCGTTAAGGACTAGGCAATTGAGGTTAAGTGACTTTCCCAAGGTCACATAGCTAGAATGTGACTGAGGCCAGATTTGAAACTCCTATCTTCAGGCCTGGCTCTCTATCCACTGAGCCACCTAGTTGCCCACTTAGAAGTGATTCTAAGGCAGAAGGTAAGGGTTGAAAAAAAAGAAAAAGAGCAATTAGCCACCAGATTATTCATCATTGTTTTAGAGATAGTATCTACAGAAAGAAGACCTGCAGTGATTAAAATGAAAATCCAGACCTGATTAAAAGTGTAGGAGTTGCTGCTTGATCACATGGGCCGACAGGGATATGATTGAGGATGTAGGCTCTAAATGATCACCTTAGTGCAAATATCAACAGTATGGAAATAGTTTTTGATCAAGGACACATGTAAAATCCAGTGGAATCGTGCGTTGGCTATGGAAAGGGGTGGAGGAAGGGGAGGGAAAGAACATGATTCTTGTAACTAAGGGAAAATATTCTAAATTGACTAATTAAATAAAATTTTCCAAAAAAAAAGTATAGGAGTTGTATGCTTTGAATTCGTTTATTCAATGGCATTTATGGAACACTTACTATGTAAGATATAATAATACTAACAACAACTAGCATTTACATAGTGGATTAAGGTTTGTAAAGCACTTGATAAATATTATTTTAATTTATCCACTCAACAACTCTGGGAGATAGGTACTAGTGTTATTCCCCTTTTTTCTTACAGATAAGGAACAGGCGGACACAGTTCAAGTGACTTGCCTAGGGTCACAAAGTTTGAGGCCAAATTTGAACTTAGGTTTTCCTGACCCCAGGTCTAGCATCCTATGCTGCATCATGTGGCTCCTTCTAATAAAGCTTAATTAAGGCTGGATCCTGGTCTATAGGAAATATATAATCTTTTAAAGGGATATGACACAAATACATCTGATTAGCATTAGAGAGTAAAATACTAGGGGATATAAAGTGAAGCCCTGTGTTCGAGGAAAAATGACTGTATTCACCTAGGGGATCAGGGAAAGCTTTGTCTCTGAGGCAATAGCTGCCTCAATCTTTGAAAGAAACATATTTTTTTCTTTTTAGTTAGCTTTGTTAACCAAAAATAAAAAATCATTGATATACAACAAACGGCTCAAACACAAAGGAAAAAGTCCTATCTGTACAAAAATATTTATAGCAGTATACTTTTTTTAGAGCAAAGAATTGTAGGGGGAAAGTGGATGATCATCAGTTAGGGAATGACTGAACAAAATAAAGCACAGGAATGTAATCAGATATCTTTGAACCATCAGACAAAAGGAATGGATCCAGAGAAATGTGGGGAGACACGTATAAACTGATGCAGAGGGAAGTAAGCAGAACCACACAAAATATTTATACCCATTGAATGCAATTAGAACAGTAAGTCTGAAAGACTCAAGAA
The DNA here is from genome assembly GCF_027887165.1 of Monodelphis domestica. NCBI lineage: Eukaryota > Metazoa > Chordata > Mammalia > Didelphimorphia > Didelphidae > Monodelphis > Monodelphis domestica. The sequence continues at coordinate 32,603,496 of NC_077228.1, read as the reverse complement.
CTCTGGTCAGATCATGTCTACATAGACCTAAGATTAATCCTTGGCGGTTTAAAAAATTGTCAATAGAAAATGAAACACATATTTTCAGATGCAAATAATACAACACAAATTCTGTTTTGTTTGTTATGAGGAAGGGCTTTTGTTTGGGTAAGAAGAAGTGCTGGGGGAAAGAATACAGGTTAATGATGAAGCAAAAAAAACCACAATGAAACATATTATAAAAACCCACAAAAAGAGAGCAGAATGAAGTTTAGAAGGGGTACTCGCAGGTTAAATTTATGAATGATTCATTTTTCTATGGTATCTTAGTGTATGAAGTAAATTATTTAGAAGACGTTGACCCCAAGTAGTCTAGCCCTGGCATTGTGTCCTGGTGCAGCCAACATCAGCATGGGTGTCCCTAGCATCAACATGCCAGAGCCAGCTTAATGTCACCAGGTATGATGTTTGAAAGCCATTGGCCAAGGAAAGGAAGATGGAGCCAACAGGATTTTTTATGAAAGGTCTGGAAATCTAGTAAGGGCTCTTGACTTCCTTACCTGGGATAGGGATTCCTTATCTGATAAGAAATCACTGGCAAGCAGCGATGATCATAGCCATCCAGCAAAATGAAGTATCAGATCTAGTAGGCTGAAATCTAATATACTTATTCTCTTATATTCTCTCTCTCTGTCTCTCTCTGTCTCTCTCTGTCTCTCTCTGTCTCTCCCTCTCTCTCTCTCTCTCTCTCTCTCTCTCTCTCTCTCTCTCTCTCTCTCTCCCCCTCTCCTTCCCTTCTTCCCTTTTCCTCTCCCTCTCCCTCCCTCCCTCCTAATAAATGTTTATAAAAGGTGATTGAGGCTCTAGATCCTTATTTTTTCTCTCTCTCTCTCTTTTTTTTTAACTCTTACTTTCCATCTTAGAATCAGTACTAAGAATTGGTTCCAAGGTATAAGTGACTTGCCCAGAGTTACCCAGCAAAGAAGTATCTGAGGCCAGATTTGAACATCGTATCTCCAGGTCTGGCTCTCTATCCAATGAACCACCTAGCTGCACCCATTTATCTTTTTTATTCATGTCCACTGTTACTATTGCCTTACATGAAATCATGATGGCTATTTCTGCTTTTTTCTGGAGTTCTTCTGAAATATAATGATTTTGCTCCAGTTCCTTCTTTTACTTCCATGTGAACCTTTGAGTTTCAAATATGGTTGAAGTCTACTTACCAATACACTGAGCTATCTTCTTTTTGGATGAGTTCTTCTGGTTTGCTTTTGCAGCTATGATTATATTTCCCTCTATCTTATCCATTTAATTTTGCCTTCTCTTTGTCCTCTCTACCTTTATTTACAGAAGGTAGTAAAAAGGGATTGTTTAAAACACTAAAGATCTAAAATATAAGTGACACTTCCCCTCTTCTCTTCCTCTCTCTCAACCCTAAACATAAATTCTTACTTTTTCTTTCTTTCATTTTCATCTCTTCTTCCAACCTTGTGTGGCTGTAATTTGTTTTGCTTATAACTAATCTCTCACCAAATTTACCCTTCCCCATAAACTCTCCTTTGACCTGTTTCCCTCCTATTGATCTATTCAGTTTAATGTATTTCTACTCCAAACACTTCATGTATATATGTGATAGTCTAAGTGTAACCCTCTAAAAAATGTAGAAGTCCTCTACAATAGGTGCCTCTACTTCTCCTTCTACTCTCTTCTTAATTCTCTAGTCTAGTTTCTGACCTCATCATTCAACCAAAATTGCTACCTCCAAAGTTAACAATCATCTCAGCTGCCAAATCTAAAGGCTTTCTTCATCCTTCTTAACCACTCCGCAGCCTCTGATACTGTAGATGACCCTCATCTCCTCAATACTTTCCTTTGTAGGTTTTTTTTTTCCTGGTTCTCCTCCTAACTAGCAGACCTCACCTGTTCAGTTCTATTACACGGGGAATCTAGGAGAAAAAAGGGGATAGCATGACAATTGTCAAAAGGAGAAAAGATAGAAGAGAGAATAACATCATTGTTAGAATCAGAGAAATGTACTGAAGAGAACCAAAAGAAAGCCAGAAGGAGAAACAATTGGGACAGTTTTGAAAGTTCTTTGTCAAATTTATTATATACTTCAAAGGGAAAGCAAGCTTTATATAACAGATTCATTATTTCATGTGAAGTTCCTTTTTCTCCTTTGGACTTTATTATTTTTTTTAAACCCTTACCTTCCATCTTGGAGTCAATACTGTGTATTGGCTCCAAGGCAGAAGAATGGTAAGGGCTAGGCAATAGGGGTTAAGTGACTTGCCCAGGGTCACACAGCTGGGGAGTGTCTGAGGCTAGATTGGAATCCAGGACCTCCCATCTCTAGGCCTGACTCTCAATCCACTGAGGCACCCAGCTGCCCCCTGTACTTTAGATATGGAGATGATCAATGTATTTGGAGTTTAAGTTCAAAATAAAAATAACTTCTTAAAGTGCCTTACATATATCCCTTAATTTGATCCCTACAGCAACTCATTCTAAGGAAGATCATCCCTATTTTAACAGTGAAGAAGCTGAGGCATACAGAAGCAAGATAACATGCCCAGGAATCCCCATATCCCAAGATTCTCTAAGGCACCTCCACCTAGAAGCATATTTCTTCACTGTTAAAGTACTTTGTGACTAATTTCATGATCTATCTGATATCAGTGCTATTTACATTGGTTCAGTTAAACAAGCCTTCATTCAGGGAGGAACAACTTCATCACACCTGCCCAATGCTTTCCTACAACACACTATTCACTATTCCTGGACTCCCCTTACATCCCTACCTAGTCAATCTAATCTCTGTCTACCCAGGCTAATTTAAAAATCTCTGTGCCCTGTGAACTGATCCAAACCTTCGGGAGGGCAATTTGGAATTATGCCCAAATAGCTATAAAACAATGTATACCCTTTGATACAGTAATGCTACTACTAAGGTTGTATCCTGGAAAGATTGAAAAAAGGGGAGGGTGAGAACCTGTTTGTACAAAAATATTTATAGCTGCTCTTTTTGTGTGGGGGAAAGAATTGGAAACTAAAGGGATGTCCCTCAGTTGGAGAATGGATGAACAAATTGTGGTATATGATGGTGACTAAAATATTGTGCTATAATGAACAAGATGATTTCAGAAAGAGATATAAAGACCTACATGAACTGATGCAGAGTGAAATAAGCAGAACTAGAAAAACATCATACACAGTAACAGCAAAATAATGATCCAGGACAATTCTGAGGGACTTATGACAAAGAATGCTCTCTACCTCCAGAGAAAGAACTGTTGGAATCAAAATGCAGATGAAAGCATTTTCAATTGTTTATTTGGATTTATGTTTTGGAGTTTTGGTTTTATAAGATTATTCACTCACAAAAGTGAACAATATGGAAATATGTTTTGCATGATAATACATGTGTAACCCAGAAAATTTTTTATAAACCTATTTATCTGACATAAATGCCATAGATTCATATGACAGTGAATATATTCCACAATGCTTTTTTTAAATTCTAGTATAGTTTCAAATGAGATTTATAGATTTTATAATATAAATTTTCTTTCTTAATAAGAGTAATGAATCCAAAGATATATCAGGTTCTTCTGCTTACCTAAATAAAAATATAAGAATTTTTTACCCTCCAGTAAACATTTAAATCCCCCTTAGTCAGAAACTATCTACTCTTCCTCATATTTCAAATACTTTCTACCTTTGCTGATGATCTTAATCATATCCTATCTACGTTAGAATTATTATATAGTTATCGCAAATTTATTTATGTATGATAGAAAGGTAGATAATAGCTTATAAACACTAGCATTTATATACCATTTTAAAGCCGCAAAACACTTTACATATGTTTAAGTCATTGGATTCTCACAACCCAGGGAAGTAGGTGCTATTTATTATCCCATTTTACATATAAGGAATCCCAGAGGGAAAGAGCTTAAGTGATTTGCCCAGTCACACAGCTATTAAGTGCCAAAGTCAGAATTTGAACTCAGGACTTCATTACTCCAAGTCTAGTTCTCTATCCACTGTGCTACCTACCTGCCAACCTCAGGGAAAGGGTTAGCCTTGAGGTAAAAAAGACCTGGATTCAAGTCTGCCTCTCTCATGGATCCTACCCCAAAGCCCTTGTTCAGGAGAGTGGCCCTTTTGGAGTAGGGGATTGACAACCCCACTAAGAAGCACCCGGCACTGGTTCTGCTTCTAGCCTGCCCCTGGAAGCAACCTTAGTAAAAATGGGAGCCAGAAAAATAATAGCTTCTGGAGGATGCCACAGTTCTAAACTCTTTAGCAGCTACAGCTTCCAAGGACAAGAGAAGATTCTCACTGCCAAAATTCTCAGCACTGTTAAATGGTGCAGCATCATGAACGATTGTGGTTTTATTCATTATTATTAATTACTATATGCTGCAACCCAAAGGACATGGACTTCTCCATCTGGTTTGTAGCTGAAACTTCCTCTAAAGTTGGCTCTCCTTATTGGAAAATGAGTTCTCTGAAGTCAAGGTCTATCTTAATTTTCTATTTGTATCCTTAGCATAATGTTTTGACATAGTTTAGTATCAAATAAATACTTTTCTATTCCATCATTCTTCCATCCTTCAGATGACCCTGATCAAGTCACTTAGAAAGCTGGATGGGACTCTTAAGAGTTTAAAACCATAATTTACATACAATTTTTCAACAATGTACTGATGGCAGGAACCCACCATGCTGATGAAATCACAGATCTTGACCTCTTATAAGACAGAGACACATACACACACACATACACACACACATGCACTCATGCATGAATCTAAAAGAACACTAAGTACCAGGAGGGCAGGGAGTGGAGTGAGAAGGGGCACAGAAAAGGAAGGAGATATGATTAGTGAATTTATCTACTTTAGAAGATCTGATTTAGCTATTTCCTGATCAATAACAATAGAGCTACTTGGACTAACAATCAGGTCTTGGGAACTCTACATTTTTCCACCCTCCTTAGTTTAACAAGATTAGGAAGGTCTGCACCAAACTCAAGGATCAAGTATCTGAGAAAAATGGCCTTCAACAAACATGTGCAGAAAAAAGCAGACATACCCCTGGGCTGTCCTAAGACAACCTAAGCTATCATTGGAACAGATGAGACGCAGGAAAGTGACGTAAAACTGTCTATATAAGGCACATCACTGGCTCTCTTTGCTCTTTTTCCCTGTAGAGGCGACTCTGGCTGGCAGTGTGCTAGGCGGTCCGACATCTTGGAGTGGTAGCAGTTATTTGTCTGGGTTTGGCGGTGAGTTTGCCCTTGAGCTGATTCAGGTTCAGGGATCTTGGCTGAGCCCTCTTGGAGTTCAGGCTGATTCCTTCCTCTTTTACTCATAAAAACCTTACCTTCCTAAAGCCTCTAATCTTCCCCCTGGCTCAAGCCAGGTGAGAGAAATCCTAAGCTTTTTCCTTCTTCCTTCTTCTTAATCTCCTCCACTGTATCAATTAAATCACCATAAATTTCCAGCTGACTTGGGTATTTTATTATTTGGGATTTTCCCTGGTGACCAATTAAATTTTAGATTTTTAAGTCACAAAGCTAAAATTATCCTTTACAAAGCAAGGCTGCTAAAGGCTAGAGAAACCCAAGAGGACGACAAGGGCCAATTTCTCTGCCCTGGTACCAATGAGCCCAAATGTTAACCAGACTTCAGACAGCTGCTCTTTCTATTCTGAGGTCAGATCAAGAAACTAAGAGTAATAGCAAAGAGGAAGAGGGTGAGTGACATCCAAAGGGCAACGGAGAATAGTGATATGAGCAAGCACTAAAATGAGGCAAACCCAGAATAAGGAGAATCAGATGAAAAAAATGACAACAAAGAAATGTCCTGGTGAAAAAGAAGATGGGCTGGTCCCATAGTGATCCTGGGGGATGACTGACTGGTGGTCAGCCAGTAGGCCCCTCGAGTATCCTACAGATGTTAGGAGAAAAGGTGGGATCTACTGGGATATACTCAAGGCAAGCAGGGATGTAATTAATCTGGGTCTCACTGGAAAGAATGTGTACACTGATGAAAAAAAGAGCTTCCTTGACATTTTTCTGCTAATATAATTTATGATCACACTGTACTGCCAGCTTTCTCCAAATGTTCCATATTTATTATCTCAATTCATTGCATCTGAAACCTCACCTCATTCTAACAGGGTTACTAGATTAAAGAAATGCTAGAAAAATAATTTGCCAATATTTGAGCAAACCATCTAACAAACCAAGGCTGTCTGCCTGTCTTTCAGAAGTGTAACTGCTTTCCAAACTCAGCAGAAATTCTGCCTTCTCTAGGCCATTTTTCTCCAGTGGCTAAAGGCCTCTGACATTCACCAACAAGTACATTTTAACTTGTTCTGGGCCTACCCATATCAGTGGTTCTCACAGGCCATGAGATTTGCCAAGTATGCCACAAAACTCCAAACGCTGCAATATTCCCAATTCCCTGAGCCCTGCTGCCAGCAACAATCTGCTGCCTGCTCTTTAACAGAGAGGTCACAACAGCAGTTCTGTCTCCAGGGGGACAAAGCCACCTTCTCTGCTAGACAGCTTAGACAAGTAAGGAAAAAAGAGGAGGTGGCCAGTGGGGAGGGAAGGAGAGTCAGAGAAATCCCAAGACCTAGGGAATGAAGCTAGAGGCCCTAATGCCCAAGAAATCCTCTTTACTGCCATAATAATAAGAGCTAAAACTGAGATAGTGCTTGGTTCATAATGATAACACTGAAATGGAGGAGCTATTATTACTCTTGTTTTGCAAGTGAGGAAAGTAAAGCTGGTGGTAAAAAAGGTGAAGTGATTTGCCCAAGGTCACCAGCTAAAGGTCTAAGTCAGGCATCAGACTCCCAATCCAATATTTGGTTCACTACATAACCAACTGAAAAGTTTGGTTTTGCTCTAATTTCTCACAGCAAAGAAAGCTATACCATAAGCAAAAAGTTAAAAAAAAAAAAGGGGGATCACTACTATCCATGCTGATCCCCTGACCAGAAGGCAATCTCCCAAAGAGCAGGGACCATTTTATCCTGGTCTCCAAGTCCCAGTTTCTCATTTAGGACCTTGCTTACAGCTAAAGGAAGATGGGAGTGAAGGTGAGGGTTGGTCTAGATAATAATGATGGAGAGCACTTCTAGAGCACTTTCAGGTTTACAAAGCACTCAACATGTATTCTCATATTGAGTGAACATTAGGCAGCTCCAGAATCATTTGAATGGAGAGAAACCATTGAATAATGACAAATGATTCGATGTCAGCATGGCACATGTTCTCAGTAGAGAGTTCCAGGAGTTTTTTTTACATTTTTATCAAGGACTTGGATAAAGGCATAGGTGGAATGTTTATCAGATCTGCAGAAAACACCATGCTGTGATTGAAAGCTGAGCTGACATCCTAGGAAACAGGGTAAAGATCCAAAATGACCCTGACAGACTAAAAGACTCAACTAAATCTGCTAAGATTACATTAATCCCTATTAAGCTTTAAATCTTATACTTGGGCTCGAAAACTCAACTTAAGTGCCATACTAGATGTGTGGTTAAGCAGCAGTTTGTCTAAAAAGACCTCAGCTTTCCACCCAATTTCATATTAAATAAGAATCAATAGGAGATATGGAGTCAAAAACAAGGATGGAATCGAGGCAACTTAAGTAGAAAGGTGGCTGCTACTGTATTCTGCCATGCTCACAAGGGCCACAGTGAGAGAACTGCATTCAGCTCTAGAATCATTTTTAAAGAAAGATACTGAAAATCTGGAAAACATCCAAAAGATGAGGAAGCATCTGGAAACATATGGAATCCGTGGCATAAAGGAGCAAATGAAGAACAATGGGAAGATAGGATAGGATGGAGGTCTTCAACTATGTAAAAGGGTGACACTTGGAAGACAGATCAGAGTAGTTCTACTTGTCCTCAAGAGATAGCTCTAGAAGTGAGTGGAAGCTTCAAAAAGGAAAATCTAACCTTGATGTCAGGAAAAACATCCTAATACTGAGAGAGATGCCCAAAAGAAGAATGGGCTACCATGGAAGACAGTAGTTTCCCCTTCAGGGCAGAGCTTCAAGAAAAGGCTGGATATCTAGCCAGGATCATGAACTTTTGTTGGGGCTATTCCAGAGGAGGCTGCTTTTCAGACATGGGTTTGACTTGGTGGGCTCCATGGTTCCTTAACCCTGACATCCAGTAATTTCTCTTCTTTCTTCTACTGGAAAGGGCAGTAAATGTCCAGTTAGGATAAGAGAAAGGGGAAGTAATAGCAATTGCACTTCATTGGCTAAATAGCAAGAATCATAAATAGCCTAAAATAATAATAGCTAACATTTACATAGAATTGCTATGTTATATAAAACCTTTAAGTATATAAAGTACTCAACACATTCCATTTGATCTTCACAATAACCTTATGATATAGGTACTTTTATTGGTCACTATTTACAGATGGGAAGACTGAGGTTAAGCAATATGAAATGATTTGCTAGTGTCTGAAGCAGGATTTGAATTCAAGTATTCATGACTCTGAGTCATAAGGGCCCTATCTACTGGATCCCCTGAGTGCCTTATTGAGTCTCTTCCTCAGGAGGTTCTTATATATTAAAGAACACAATCCAATGGGGTATGATTTTACTTTCATTTTTACTTATGGAGATTTAATTAAAGGTTTTCCATAAAGCAATTAAGTAAGTTAAGAAATTCTATAAGGAATAGTCTTAGGTAAGAGAATTTGTCTAAGTAATGGGAAAGTAGTGTTATGAAATAATGATGAATCAGGATCCCAAGAGCATTAAAAAGAGTTAATTACCAAGAGAACAATGAAACTAGATCTTGAATAATGAGTAAGTCAGCCCGGCAGATCCAAACCACAGAGGGGATAGGTAGAAGCACTCTGATATAACCAGGGTCCCAGAGTTCAAAGACCAATTGGGTTCTTTTGGGTTTTCCATCTCAAATCAATGCTAGGTTCCTATTCTTCTTCTCTCTGATGCCAGAAAAAAGGGAAGGGGATGACTGACCTCAGGATGTTTGGATGAGACAGTCTGTTCATGAGCTGGACTTCCTTTAGCATATTCGCCCGGTTACTACTTAAAATGTTCATCTTCAGAGCCATCACTTGGTCAGACACTCTGTGACGAACCTGCAGGTCAGGGAAGCAAGAAGACAAAAGGGAAAATCAAAGTTCACAGCTGAATAGTGATCAGACCCTCCATTTGGAAAATCTGTTAACTATTAGTTCCAATCTAGAAACTTTTTTTTAGAAACAGGAAGCTTTTTTTATTATAAATGGTGACAAAAATTAAAACTTTATTATAAATGCTAAGAAAAGTTCAAACACATTGTTTCTTATTCTAAAAACATTCTAGTTTTTTGTTGAAATACCAGGAAAATATGGTTACAATGTATAGATATCAGACCTTTTCTATACTTTAGTGATGAACAAAATCCAAAGTGTTCCTCTTGAAAGCCAACTCAGAGCTGACCTTATTCAGCCCTGAGCCACTAATAGCAAGAAGTGCCTCTAGAGAGGCCCTGGACCAATAATGACCTGAGTCAGAAGGCCAAATCTCAAGTTCCAGCCCCAGCCCCTTATTGGCTGGATGACCTGAAGCAAGCACAGACACTGGACTCTAGGACATATGGTCCAATCTTGGTCTAAAGTATCAATCCCCTCCACAATGTTCATTTAAACATACAATTTTTTACATGAATTTAATATGGAGCCACTGTGCCAGGTGCTAAAGGAGACACAAAGTTTAGAAAAGACCTATGCCTTTCCTTTTTGGAGCTTAAAGTACAGAAAAACAAAACATTTTAAAAGATAGCAATAACAGACTTAGGAGAGGTACAGAAGGAAGTACCATGTCAGGATTAAGAAAGATCTTCATGGTATGGGAAGACACTGAAGGCAGGGACAGAAAGTCGAGGGTGTGCTGGTGAAGATGTGGCATGCGTGCCGCGGCATGCTGGAGGGGGCTGATCCCTTCTCCCTTCTCCCTCTCCACCATGCCAGAGGACATTTTTTGCATGCCTCACTCCTCTGTCCAGCCACCCAAAGCAAGCCCTTCCTCCCTCCAATCTTGGGTAATTCAGAGGGGCTCACAAGGCAGCTTGAATGTGCAGATCTGGCACACGATCTCTAAAAGGTTCACCAACTCCAGGGGACAAAGAGCATATAGTTTGGCTAGAAAAAGCCACAACTAGACCAAGGCTTTGATTGAGGGTAGGAAATTTGCTTAAGAGATCTCAGATATAAAGAGCTATTCCTCTATGCCTAAAGGCCTATAAAAGAATGTATACCCTTTGATCCAATAATACCACTACTAGTTCTGTTTCCCAAAGAGATTTTTATAAAAGGGGAAATAATCTACCTGTACAAAAATATAGCTGCTTTTTGTGGTGGCAAAGAATTGGAAATTGAAGGGATAATGCCTATCAATTGGGGAATGGCTGAACAAATTGTTGCATATGATAGTGCTGTAAGAAATGATGAACAGGATGATTTCAAAAAGAGCTGCAAAGACCCACATGAACTGATGCAGAACCAGGAGAATATTGTGCACAATAATAGCAGTACTGTAGAATGACCAACTGTGAAAGACTTAGCTATTGTCAGTAATACAATGATCCAAGACAATTCCGAAGGACTTATGACAAAGAATGCTGAGCATCTCCAGAGAAAGAACTGTTGAAGTTGGAATACATATGAAAACATACATTTATTCACTTGGGATTTTGGTTTTATATGATTATTCACTTACAAAAATGAACAATATGGAAACATGTTTTACATGATAATACATGTAACAACCCAGATCCAACTGCTTGCTAGCTCTGGGAGAGGGAAGGGGAAGGAGGGAGGGAGACAATTTAGATCATATAACTTCAGAAAATTTATGTAGAAATTTGTTATTACATGTAATTGGTAAAAAATAAAGAAAGAATGAAAGAAAGAAAGAACTGTTCTTGGGTATTCTAAAGAGGTGGGGAGAGAGAAGCAGTAGCTGCTGATGGTCAGTGGGTAGAATGGAGATAGGAGGCATCAAGGAAAAAATTATTATTTCCTTGTGTTCCTTGAGGATTCTCTAACTTGAAAGAGATTGGCTCTGACTTGCCTGGAGGTGAGAAAGGATGCTTGTCATTGGCCTAGCAAGCCTGTCCCCTCACCCATCTCTTAGTAAGAGTCCAAGTAATTCCTGGCCTGGTAGCAATGAAGCAGCAGTGCCAGGAAATTCCATAATCAGGACTCAGATAGTGTGTACACATAAAGTACACAAGTAAAGATACTGCTGGAGTATCAATGTTTCTTGAGTATAAGTCTGGTTCTCTGGTCTTTCCCTGCAAGGTTTCTCTTCCCTAATTTCCCAACCTTTCCTAAGTCCAAGTGGGGGAATGGGCACAAAAGGCAGATTTAGAATAGTGTGAGCCACTCAGTAGGAAATGGCAAGAGACCACTTCAAGCATCTTGGGCCTTGCAGAGAACAGGAGCTAGGCCATTCCAGATCTAAGCTTCCAAAAGGTCTATGAGCTTTCTACCAATTCACCAGGGTCTTTCCCAAGAAAAGAATACTAAGGAATAAGGACATTTCAGGTAAGGAAAGGCAGTGGGGAGAAAAACAGCCCCAAGTCTCTCAGCTCCAGGACCATTCTTTTCCTTGAATCTTTGGCCTCCCAGCTTTTTAAGTTTAATCTGGCTGTGAAAGGGAAGAGATAAGCAGTTTATTTGAGGGCGAAATACACACCTGAAAGGACTGAAGGGTCCTATACCCTGGGACACCTACTCTGGAAATAAGTGTTGGTTGTGCCCCTGAAGCAGGCCAAATGTTAATAAGTAGTCTAAAAGGGTTCAACTGGAAGTCAAAAACTGTACCTTAGGAAGTGACTGGACACTAACTCTAAATCTCAGTTTCCTCTTCTATAAAATAAAGAAGATGAGAAAAACAATATCCACAATGACTTCAACAAGGTGAACAAAAAGAGGAGTAAAATGAAATGGAACCTTGGGGAACTAAAGTGGCCAAACTTGGTCTCAGAAGAAATAAGGAAACATATCTCTCCTTTTATTGAAGAGGTAAGGGTCTATGGGTGTGGAATGTGGCATATATTGTTGGATTGGTTCAACTGATATGTTGATTCCTCTTTTTTCTTTCTTTATTATAAAGGAAGACTCTCTGTGGAGAATAGGGTGGGTGCGTAGTTTGAAATGAAGGTATGGCCAAAACAAAAGACATCAATAAAGCTCAAAAATATTCATAGCAAGGCGGAGTCAAGATGGCTAGAGAAAGCAACAGTTCAGACGTCCATAAACCCTTCCTCACAGATCAAAAACACAATGTTTCGAGGGGATTGAAAACCAAATCCAACAGGACAGAGCTAGGGAACCCTCCTCCTGGACCCAACTTTTTAAAAGATATGCCCCCAAACGAGCCTGAATTCTAGAACACATGGGTTTAAGGGAAAGGAAAATGGAAGGTTCCAGGACTCCTCCCCCACCTACAGTGCTGAGGCTCCAGCGGTGGCTGGAATCTCTGGGTGGGTAAGGGCCTTAGAAAAAAAACAAATAAAATAGACAAAGTACTGGTCAATCTAATTTTAAAAAGGAAAAAAGAAAACCAGATTAACAGTATCCAAGATGAAAAGGGAGACCTCACCTCTAATGAAGAAGAAATTAAGGCAATCATTAAAAACTATTATGGCCAGGGGCAGCTGGGTAGCTCAGTGGATTGAGAACCAGGCCTAGAGATGGGAGGTCCTAGGTTCAAATCTGGCCTCAGACACTTCCTAGCTGTGTGACCCTGGGCAAGTCACTTAACCCCCATTGCCTAGCCCTTACCATTCTTCTGCCTTGGAGCCAATACACAGTATTGATTTCAAGACGGAAGGTAAGGGTTTAAACAAACAAACCTATTTTGCCCAATTATATGGCAATAAATATGGTAATCTAGGTGATACGTTTGAATATTTACAAAAATATAAATTGCCTAGATTAAGAGAAGAAGAAATAGAATACCTAAATAACCCCATATCAGAAAAAGAAATTGAACAAACCATCAAAGAACTCCCTAAGAAAAAATTCCCAGGACCAGATGGATTCACAAATGAATTCTATCAAACATTCAAAGAAAAACTAATCCCAATATTATACAAACTATTTTACAGAATAAGCCAAGAAGGGGTTCTACCAAATTGCTTTTATGACATAAATATGGTACTGATTCCAAAGTGAGGAAGGTCAAAAACAGAGAAAGAAAACTACAGACCAATCTCCTTAAAGAACATAGATGCAAAAATCTTAAATAGAATACTAGCAAAAAGACTCTAGCAAGTGATCACAAGAGTTATTCATTATGATCAAGCGGGATTTATAACAGGAATGCAAGGATGGTTCAATATTAGGAAAACCATGCACAGAATTGACCATATCAACAAGCAAACCAACAAAAATCACATGATTATATCAAAAGAATCAGAAAAAGCCTTTGACAAAAAACAACACTCATTCCTATTGAAAATGTTAGAAACTATAGGGATAGAAGGGTCTTTCCAAAAAATAATAAATAGTATTTATCTAAAACCATCAGCAAACATCATCTGCAATGGGGATAAACTAGAAGCCTTCCCAATAAGATCAAGAGTGAAACAAGAATGCCCAGTATCACCTCTATTATTTAACATTGTACTAGAAACACTAGCAGTAGCAATTAGAGGGGGAAAAAAGAAATTGAAGGTATTAAAATAGGCAATGAGACCACCAAGCTATCACTCTTTGCAGATGATATGATGTTCTACTTAAAGAATCCTAGAGAATCAACTAAAAAGCCAGTCGAAATAATCAACAACTTTAGCAAAATTGCAGGATACAAAATAGACCCATATAAGTCATCAGCATTTCTATATACTTCCAACACATCCCAGAAGCAAGAATTAGAAAGAGAAATTCCATTTAAAATCACCCTAGACAATATAAAATACTTGGAAATCTATCTGCCAAGACAAACAGGAACTATATGAACACAACTACAAAACACTCTCCATACAATTAAAACTAGATCTTAATAAATGGAAAAACATTGATTGCTCATGGGTAGGACAAGCTAATATAATAAAAATGACAATCCTACCCAAACTAATTTACTTATTTAGTGCCATACCCATCATACTACCAAAAACCTTTTTTTACTGAATTAGAAAAAAATCATAAAGTTCATCTGGAAGAACAAAAGATCAAGGATATCCAGGGAAATAATGAAAAAAAATGCAAAGGAAGGAGGCAGTCCCAGACCTCAAACTATACTATAAAGCAGTGGTCATCAAAACAATTTGGAAATAATGAAAAAAAAATACATATGATGGGGGCCTTGCAGTCCCAGATCTTAAACTATATTACAAAGCAGCAGTTATCAAAACAATTTGGTACTGGCTAAGAGACAGAAAGGAAGATCAGTGGAATAGACTGGGGGAAAGCGACCTCAGCAAGACAGTATACGATAAACCCAAAGATCCCGGTTTTGAGGGGAGAAATCCAATTTTGATAAAAACTGCTAGGAAAATTGTAACACAGTATGGGAGAGATTGGGTTTGGATCAACATCTCACACCCTAAACCAAGATAAACTCAGAATGGGTGAATGACTTGAATAATAAAGAAGGAAACTATAAGTAAACTAGGTGAACACAGAATAGTATACATGTCAGACCTTTGGGAAAGGAAAGATTTTAAGACCAAGCAAGAGTTAGAAAAAACTACAAAATGTAAAATAAATAATTGTGATTACATTAAATTTAAAAAGTTTTATACAAACAAAACCAATGCAACCAAAATTAGAAGGGAAACAACAAATTGGGGGAAAAATCTTCATAATGAAAACCAAGAGCTAAATCAATTGTACAAAAAAATCAAGTCATTCTCCAACTGATAAATGGAAAAGGGACATGAATAGGCATTTTTCAGTTAAAGAAATCAAAACTATTAATAAGCACATGTAAGGGGAAATTATAGGGTTGTGCTTTAATCTAAATTTAATTGGTCACCAGAGAATATCCCAAATAAAATACCCAAGTCAGTTTGGAAATTTTATGGTGGTTTAATTAATATAGAGGGGAAGGAATTTAAGGAGAAGAGAGAGGGAATGGGTATAGTATTTCTCCCACCTGGCCTGTGCCAGGGGGAGTTCAAAGACCTCCGCCACAAGGTCTTTTCAGAAGATTAGAGGCTTTCCTAAGAGGACAGTGTTTTGGAAGGTAAAGGAGAAAAGAATCAGCCTAAACTCCGAGAGAGCTCAGAGAAGACACCTCACCTGAACTAGGTTACTAAGCTTCCCCCAGTAGTGTAAAAAGGACTCTCACCACCAAACCCAGACAATAGCTGCCACCACGCCAAGATGCCAAGACACTCAGCACGCTGCTGTCAGAGCCACCTCTCCACGAAAAGAGGCCAAGAGAGGAAGTGACGCAAAATATATAAACTGTTTTTACATCACTTTCCTGCGTCTCACATGTACAAATGGTAGCTTCAGCTTGACTTAGGACAACCAAGGGTTCTGTCAGTAGTTTCTGAGTTGTCATTTGCTAGCACATGTCTGTCATAAGCCCTCCTTCTCAATACTTAATCCTTAAGTAGGGGTGTTGTAAAAAATAGACTCGAATCCAGGACTTCAATCCCCAGAATTCCTTGCTCCACTTCCCCACAATGCTTTGTAATGTCACTGAATTCTCACCTGGACCGAGAACGAGATGGGGTATTTAACCTGATTGAAAAGGCTTTTGTGGCTCTTTTGGACTTCCATTTTGGAGCAGACGCATCTCTTCCATGATGTGAGGTTATCTTGTCTAGGCCTCTCTGGCCTAGGCATGTGCTTTCTTATTCTGTATTTTTTTTAATTAATCCTTAATCTTCAATAAACCTCTAAAAATATAATACTCCTTGCAGAGAGAAACTAATTTCTACCTGCCTCAGTCTACCCCTAAATTTTTATCTTTACAGTTGGCTTACCACTTCGGGAAAATGAAATACTCTCAATCTTCTGATTCTTTTACTGATCTTTAGTTCAGCCTTTAATACCTACTGCCTAGAAATTTTTTTCAAGCCACACTTCTCCCTGCCTGCCTGCCTGCCTGCCACCACCATCTGCTTCTCCCTGCCTGCGTGCATCCTTGTCTGCAGCCCCCACTCCAGGCTCCAGACCTGTTTGCAGATTGCAGCTCACCTGCCCACCCTGACTGCCCGCTCTGGCTCCCGGCCCTGCTTGCCTGCGTTCCTGTCGTTCCTGGCCTACCCCGGTGCTCTCTCTAGCTCACCCAGTCCCTGTTCAACCCAGATCCTTGGAGAAGATCGCTCAGGACTCATTTCTACCAGCTGGTAACAGGGGTATTGGCTCCACATGGGCGGGTCGGAGTGTAGGAAGGGAGAGAGAAAAAGGGAGAGGAGAAGAAACAATCTTTTCCAAACAGGAACTTAAAAGCAATGGGCTATTTAAAAGGATACCTTTTGACTGTTCTGGTAATTTCATTGATTTCACCTGCATGCCAGAAGAAAGAGTCAGCCCAAAGATTCAACTTTGAAGGGGCAAATGGGTGGCTCAGCAAACTGAGAGCCAGGCCTGGTGGTCCTGGGTTAAAATCTGGCCTCAGATACTTCCCAGCTGTGGGGCCCTGGATGGGTCCCTTAACCCCCATTGCTTAGCCCTTACCACTCTGCCTTCCAACAATAGACATTTAAATGGTTAATAACCCAAGGAACTTTAAAAACTGGAGGTTATGATTTTTAAGGCATTTCAGACTCCAATGGTTTATTAAAAAAATCTCTATATTTCTATTGCATTTTCCTGATTGTTTTGTTTAAGATATAACTTTGTGATTTTAAGTTCATATATTACTGGATTCAATATTATTCTGTTATATACTGTTTATTTTGAATGTACTGAGGATTAACTACTGTTAAATTCTGTTGTTTTCCCCCCTATAACTGTGCTGAACAAATATTATTGAATAAGCCCATATATGAAAAAACAGCCTTTCTATTTTGCCTTGTAAATTGTCACATAGAGGATAGATGGACTTCAGAACTGGTTACAATTGCTATAACAACCTTTGGAAAATTTAATGTGCTAAATATCTCAATTGATTTTAAGGGTTTTTTAAACATGATTTTTGTAATTTTTTTTTAACAATCTCTGGTTATTTTTGCCTGCCCCTACCATGAGGTGAGGCCCATAGCTGAAGTGAAATACAATTATAACCCCCAACCTTCCCACATTTCTAAATATGTGAATGGAAGTTGGTGCAGTTAATCTCAGGGCATTTGTACCCCTAAATAAGCCTCCAAAAAAGGACCATCCCTTTATTTATACTCTTCAGCTCACTGTTTACTTCCACCAGAATGATATATATATTTCTTGATTATGTTCTTAACCTAAGATGAGTTTTACTTTGTTTAAAAATATGTTTATCACCAAGGTTGAAAGATTTGCTATGACTGTAAAAACTTGTGACAAATATCCATCAATTCATAGGTTTTAAAAATGCCATACAGCAACTTACGTGAAATATGATAGTGTATTTGTTTGCTATTGTAATTAATTGGGCTATTGAGAATTTTGGGGATATTGATGCCACATATTTGTAATACTGTTCTTTAAAAATGAAAAATTGTTACCTTGTTCAATTCATTTGCATTCACTCACAGTAGATCATGGCCAGGCATGAAGAGGAAATGGATCTCATTTTTGGTGAGAAAGCCTTGCATTTTATATTTTCTTAGCTGACACAGAGTGTCAATGATTATAAGCTATATTTTTAAATTTTTTAAAGCTCTTTTATTATTATATTTTTCTTGCATGTGCAATATACTTTTTCAGTTTTTTTTTTTTTCTTTTCTCTCTTTTTTATATTTGAAGCACATGTCACCAGCATTAAGATTTTCTTTAACTTTTTGATTTTGCAGTACTATAAGTTTAAGATACATTTGTCAATGCATGCCCGAAAAGCTCAAGACTATATAAATGATGCCACTAATTGTTTAAAAAAAATTATGGGACTTTGCTTAATGATTCTGTCTGATTCCAGGAAAAGATATACACATCAGAGCCAAAAAAAAAAAAAGCCAATCCAGGATGGATTGATGCACTTCTAGGCCAATACAAAGGTCTTGAACCTAGTGTGAAGACTCAAGGTTACTGTGTTTATTGTGTAGACATAGGCTTTCCTTGTGTCCACACTCACTCTGAAAAGTATCCCCAAAACCTTGGCTCATATAATCTGGTCCCCTTTTCTGCCTTCCATAATGTGGTAACTTTCTGTAGTCCTGGCTACTGACTGGGTAAATGCATCATTGCTTAGATCATTTAATTGGGCCCTGATTCAAGGACCTATTATAGATTTATTTTTCTTTTTATGTGGAATTTTTAAACATAAGACTTTGATAGTCTATATTTTCATCCAGTATTTTCTTTTTTATTTGGATTTTTCTGATGTCTTTTTAATTTCTCTTACCAATTGGTTCATATACCTCATACCTCAGCCATGCATCCCTAAGTGATCCTGTATTTTTCAATCACCCACAACACAAGTAAATGTAAAAAAATATTATTGTTTAAATTGCAAAGTTTAAATTCTTTTTGAGAAGAATTTTAGGTAAAGAAAGATGATACCTCTCTGAATCCAGAAACTGAACTGTTGGAGAAGATACCATGAAGAAGCCTCCAGACCACAAGTGCACAAAAATGAACTTTGGGTGTGGTTGATTGAACATTTATTTGTATGTATACTTTCATGCCAAAGGGGACTGCCCTCTAACTGACTTTTTGTCAATGCGACCAGCAATTATTGGTTTTGGTTTTTTTTCCCTCTTATCCTCACATTATTGTAATCCGTAAGTTGATTGTGTTTTCATGATCCTTTTGGGGGAAAAAATTAATTTTTTCCAAAAATGATCACACAGAGAAATGTAAAAAATAGACTCAAATCCAGGACTTCAATCCCCAGAATTCCTTGCTCCACTTCCCCACAATGCTTTGTAATGTCACTGAATTCTCACCTGGACCGAGAACGAGATGGGGTATTTAACCTGGTTGAAAAGGCTTTTGTGGCTCTTTTGTACTTCCGTTTTGGAGCAGACGCATCTCTTCCATGATGTGAGGTTATCCTGTCTAGGCCTCTCTGGCCTAGGCATGTGCTTTCTTATTCTGTATTTTTTTAATTAATCCTTAATCTTCAATAAACCTCTAAAAATATAATACTCCTTGCAGAGAGAAACTAATTTCTACCTGCCTCAGTCTACCCCTAAATTTTAATCTTTACAGTGTAGACATTCTTGTTTTGTTAGACTAAGCAGGGTGGAGTAAATCTAAAGTTCACACACATAAAAAAGTGTTCTAAATCTCTTGTAATCAGAGAGATGCAAATCAAAATAACTCTGAGATATCACTTCACATCTATTAGGTCAGCTAACCTGACAGCTATGGAAAGTAATGAATGCTGGAGGGGATGTGGCAAAGTCAGGACATTAATGCATTGCTGTTAGAGTTCTGAATTGATCCAACCATTCTAGAGGGCAATTTGGAACTATGCCCAAAAGGTGCTAAAAGACTGTCTGCCCTTTGATCCAGTCCTAGTACTGCTGGGTTTGTACCCCAAAGAGATAATAAGGAAAAAGACTTGTACAAGAATATTCATAGCTGCGCTCTTTGTAGGGGCAAAAAAATGGAAAATGAGGGGATGCCCTTCAATTGGGGGGAATGGCTGAACAAATTGTGGTATAAATTGGTGATGGAATATGATTGGGCTGAAAGAAATGATGAACTGGAGGAATTCCATGTGAACTGGAAAGACTTCCAGGAATTGATGCAGAGTGAAAGGAGCAAGAACCAGGAGAACATTGTATACAGAGACTGATACACTGTGGTACAATCAAATGTAATGAACTTCTCCATTAGTGACAATGCAGTGATCCTGAACAACTTGGAGGGATCTACAAGAAAGAACACTATCCACATTCAGAGGAAAAACTATGGGAGTGGAAACACAGAAGAAAAACAGCTGCTAATGATTGCATGGGTCGAGGGGATATGGCTGGGGATGTAGACTCTAAATGAACATCCTGGTGCAAACACCAACAACATGGAAATAGGTTCTGATCAAGGACACATGTAATAGCCAATGAAATTGCGCATCGGCTATGGGAAGGGGAGGGAAAGGGGAGGGAGGGAAATAATATGATTCTTGTAACCAAGGAACTGACTAAATTGACTAAATAATTTTTTTTAATGGTAATAATAATAATACCCATCTCTCCAAATTGTTGTGAGAAGCAGATGAGATAATACAGGCAAGGTATTTTAACAACATTAAAGCACTATATAAATGTTAACTAAGGCTGGAAAGGTAGAGGGCACTGAAGGTTAAACAAATAATAATAAACTTTACCTAATGGGATAATAGGTGCTAATAAAATTTTCTGAGAAAATATATAACTAGATTTATATAAAAGAAAAATTATTCTGGCAATGATAGGAAAGAGAGGGGATAGGGAGAAGTCCATCTAGAAGCCTATTCTAATGGCTCAGGGTAGTAATGAGGAAATATTTGGGGGTGGAATAGAGGTGACTGGGATAGGCCAAAAGTAGTGATGAGAATCACAGAAATGGAAATTATTCTAGTTACTTTTGTCATAACCTGATGCAAAAAAAAAAATGTCTGAGGCTTATGAAGCATTCACTAAACACTAGTAAAATTTTCTCCCACATCCTCAAAATCTCTCCAGCAATGCTTTATTAAAAAAACACACATACACACACACAAACACATAAATACACAAGAAGAAAAAAATAAATAAAATCAATGTAGAAAGAAAGAGAGGACTCATTTACAAAAAATTCTGAGATGTATAACTACATTTATATAAATAAAAGTAATAAGAATATTACTGCTCTATAAGAAATGATGAAGAGAATGGTTTCAGAGAAAATTGGGAAAACTTCAAGAACTGATGATGGCAAAGTGAATAGAATCAGAATGAGTTACTTAACAACAAAATTCTAAATAACTTGGAAAGATTTGAAACCTATAAAGCAAGCATGTTATCCATCTACTGAGAGAGAAGTAATGGACTCAAGTAACAGAATAAGATACATTTTTTTTGATTGGGATAATGTGTAGCTTTGTTTTGTTTAATTATATTAGTTACAAAAGGCTTGGGGTTCCAAAAAGCAGAAAATAAAGAAGGGTCATTAAAACAAAAGAAAACAAAAGGAGTTCAGAAAAAAAAAGACAAACAAGGCAGCTTTGAAAGTAACATGTTAAATGTCATAAATCTTTTTCTAAAAAGGAGATGTAAATAATATAGATTCAGAGTTTCAAATCTAATCTTCATTTCTGTTCCATTTTGCCTTAAAAATGTTGTTTGTTTGTTTGTTTGTTTTTGGTGTCTACAAAATTCAGAATAAAGAAAAGAATGCCATTTGGCTCTGACATGACAATGCTTTTTAAGCCCCAAAGAACTGTGTAATCATGTCTGCATGTATTTATAAAAATAACTATACAATTTATGGTATCTGTGGATATTGAATAGAGTTTGAAAAAGACCCAGGGATTTGAGTTCTGGCTCAGTCAGGCTTCTTTCTGTGAGAATTCAGGGAATCCTCCATCTCTTTGAAACTATAGTCAACATGTTACATTATGTCTATACTTTAGATAGTGTGTGCAAATTGGGACACGGAATACACTGCTGGTGGAGTTGTGAATTGGTCCAACCATTCTGGAGGGCAATTTGAAATTATGCCCAAAGAGTTTTTTTTTTTTAAACCCTTACCTTCTATCTTGTAATCAATACTATATGTTGGTTCCAAGGCAGAAGAGCAGTAAGAGGTAGGCAATGGGGATTAAGTGACTTGCCCAGAGTCACCCAGCTAGGAAGTGTCTGAGGCCAGATTTGAACCTAAGACATCCCATTTCTAGGCCTGGCTCTCAATCCACTGAGCCACCTCGCTGCCTCAAAAAGGGCTTTAAAAGACTACCTGTCCTTTGATCCAGTCATACCACTGCTGAGTTCGTACCCCAAAGAGAAAATGAAAATACTTGTACAAAAATATTTATAGCCACACTCTTTGTGGTGGCAAAAATTTGGAAAATGAGGGGGTATCAATGGATTGGGGAATGGATGAATAAATTGTGGTATATGTTGGTTATGGAATATTATTTTGCTGAGAGGAATGATGAACTGGAGGAATTCCATGGGAACTGGAAAGATCTCCAAGAATTGATGCAGAGTGAAAGGAGCAGAACCAGAAGAACATTGTAAACAGAGATGGATACACTGTGGTACAATTGAATGTAATGGACTTCTCTATTAGCAGCAATGCAATGATCCAGAACAATTCTGAGGGACTTATGAAAAAGAACACTCTCCACATCCAGAGGAAGAACTGTGGGAGCAGAAATGCAGAAGAGAAACATATGATCGATCATGAAGTTCAATGGGGATATGATTAGAGTTTTGATGTTAAAAGATCACTCTACTGCAAATATGAATAACATGGAAATAGGTTTTGAACAAAGATACATTTATAACCCAGTGGAATTGTTTGTCACCTCTGGGAGGGAGGAGGGAAGAGGGGAGAGAAAAATCATGAATCTTGTAACCATGGAAAATATTCTAAATAAATAAATAAATCCTACATAGTGTGTGCATAAAGAAATTCTGAGTAGAAGCCGGAGTGACATCATTATTCTGATAATACCACATCAGGTACATATCCAGCATAATTACAACACTTATGTGTGCAAGAAGTCAACTACAACAAGATTGTACATAAACGCTTCTATTTTTTCTTCTATGTAACTCCAGATTTTAAAAGCCCACAAACTACTACTGAAAATAAGTATGTCATGAATTACCAGTCTCAATAATAAGGAAATAGTAAGAAAGCATTTCATCAACTTTTCATTCTTGCTGCCAAATACAAGATCCTTCCAAACAAAGAACTGTGGAAGATGATGAAAAGTTAAGAAATCAAGTGAAAAGAAATCTCCCTCCTGCCAAAAAAAAAAAAAAATTAAGTCCATTTCTGAAAAAGCTCAGAGAATTATGATACAAAAATGTCAACCACTGGAAATGAACCATGAGAGATGGGTGTGGGGAGGCAAGCATGCTAATGCATGGCTAGTGAAAATATTAAGTGGTTCCATTGTTCTGGATTTCAATTTGGAATTGTGTATAAAAAGTGACTACTATCTTTACCCTCTGATTTAATAGTCTCACTTCTGAGCATAAACCTCTGAAGAAGTCAGAAAGAAAAAATGTCCAATAGGTAGTAAATATATACCAGTATACAGTGATACCTCACCTGTCGTGGGAGTTACATTCCAGAAATCCCCACGATAGGTAAAAATTCACGAAGTAGGGGTGTTATAAGTTAAGAGGACAAGGAAAGATGCTGAATATATGGGCACAGTATGGGAGAGCAAACAGACCGATGCTACAGTCACTGAGCCAATCAGTACCCAGGATACAGAACACAGTGCCAATCAGCCTATAGTGTGCCGTGTACAATCTCACATTGGCAAACTTGTACAAGCAGTAGTGGCATACTGCATTTCCACTGTGAACAGTATGGTATTCATCCACAAAATCCCACAATATAGCAAAAACTCTGCAATACAGAAATAGATTTTTTTTAAAACCCACAATACAGTGAAGCTGTGATAAGTGAACCATGAAATAGCAAGGGACAACTGTATACCTTCTTACTCTCAATTTTACACTCACCAAGCGCAAACAACAAACACTAAGCATTTCATAATAAGCACTGGGATTTGAAAGAGGACAAAAGACAATCTTTGATCTCAAGAGGCTCAGAGTCTAATGGGGGAGACAATAAGCCAACAACTATGTGCAAACACTATATACAGACTAAACAGGATATATTGAACAGGGTGAAGGTGCTGCAATTCAGAGGGATTCAAAAGGCTTCCTTTTGACTTGGATTTGAAGGAAGCAGAAATAGGAAGGGGAAAGTCATCAGAGGGACAGCCAGAGAAAATAAAATGTACAGCGCAGAAAGACTCTTATTCAGGGAACAACAAGGAGGTCAGTGTTGTTTGACAGCAAAGTATATGATAGAGTGTGGTGTACGATGACTAGAAAGGTAGGAGTGAACTAAATTATGAAAGACATTGAAAGCTAAAACAATTTTTGTTTGATCTTAGAGGCAACAGGGAGACTCTTGCACTTACTGAGAAGGAGCCATGGTCAGAAAATCACTTTGGTGGCTGATTAAAGAGAGACTAGAGAGACTAGACTATCAAGTCCCATGGATTTAATTGTCATTTCTATGCTGATTCTCAGACCTTCTTGGCCAGCCCTAACCTCTCTTGCTGACTTCTAGTCTCAAATCTCCAGTTACCTGTTAGATATCTTGCCCTGAATGTCTGATAGACATTTTAAACTGAACATTTTCAAAACTGAACTCACGTCCTCCCTTCAAGTCCTACTCTCTTCCAAATTTCCTTATTATTGTAGAGAGTCCCACCATCCTCCCAGTCACCCAGGCCTTCCCCCCACCATACCATCTGCTTCTAAGACTTGTCAATTTTACCTTTTGCACCATCTTTCAAATACACCACCACATCCCTGGTACAGGCCCCCATCACCTCACCCTTGAACTACTGCAATAGGTATGGGGGGGGGGGGGTGAGGAGATGTGACTTGCCTGGAGTCTTTTCTCACTCCAGTATATCCTCTATATATTGTAGCAACCTAAGAGATTTTCTTAAAAATGAAGGTCTGACCATGTCATCCCTCTACTCTATAAATTCTTATCACTTCTAGAATTAGATAAAAACTCTGGTATTTAAAGCTCTTCACAACCCTGCCTTCCTAGCCTTCTTACATATACTCTCCTCTCTGCTTGTTCCTCACATGACATCTTACCTCGCTCCCCATCTTTGTACAAGTTGTCCCCCACACCTGGCATTTTTTTCTCTCCTCATCTCTACCTTGTGGAATCCCTGGTTTCCTTTAAGACTGAACTCTAGTAACACTTTCTGAAGATCTTTCTCAGCCCCGCCCCCATTTATAAGCCCCTTCCTCTTCAAGGTTACTTTGGGTCTCTTTAGCTGTGTTTGTGTTATAGCCCTACAAATGTCTTTCATAAATAACAATGGATGTGCAAGCTGTCACCTCCATTAGAGTATAAGCACTTTGAAGGTAGGATCTATTTCACTTTCATCTTTGTATCCTCAGCACCTAGCACAGTATCTGATACATAAAAAATATTTAATAAATGCTTACTTGATTAAACATTTATTAAACACCAGCTATGTGCCAGACACTAGATTAAGCACTAGAGATACAAAAACAGTAAAAGATAGTCCCTGCCCTTAAGGAACTAAGTCTAATGGGGGTGACAACCTGCAAACTCTGTGCAAACAAGCTACACACAGGATAAATTGGAAATCATTAACAGAGGGAAGGCTCTAGCATTTAGTGGGATTAGGAAAACTTTCCAATAGAAAGTAGGATTTTAAATGGGATTTGAAGGAAACCAGGGAAGATGATTCTGGGTAAAGAAATGGGGAAGGATATAATAGGAAATGAAGGTGACATAAAAGCAAAGGCCATCAATACAAATCTGTTTTCAAAGACAAAAGGTCTCAGTGAAATGCTTTATTTGTTTTTATGAATGTGTCATTCATGTAGGATCCTTGCCTGCTGCCTCAGTAACTTTGCGGTCATATACCTCATGACCACTGAAAGAAGAGCCACTCTCCTTGACCGATCTTACATGGATAAGTTTAAGAAAACACTGTTACACAAAGAACTCACTGACAGTATTTTTCCAATTCTATTTACTGTGGATAGCATGCTTTATAAAGGTCTCTTCATTCTAAAAGTCACTATTCTTTTTTTGAAAATCATCTAAGAAGCTGTTCCCCTGTATGTGTGTCAAAAATTGTCTTCTTGTGAAACACTGACAATTGGTAAACAAGGCAGAGAGAAGGAACAGGAGGAGCCAGGGGTGAATGATTTATGTTTCAACCTGATCAGAAAAACAGTTCTTTAAACAAAGAAGCAGTATGAGGTGCTGGGACAGGCAAAGAGGCACAAGGTAAGAGAACTGGGCCCTAGCCCGGGCCCAGTCACAACAGAGCAAACAGAAGAACAGCTCACATTTCTAGAGAGCTCTCTGGGACTAGCCTTCCTCACAACAACCTGGAGTTGTACATAGGACAAGGACCATCCCCAGCCATGAATGCCTCCCAAACTAGCTTGTATTTAACTATTTTCTATTTATTCTCTATTTATACATCTTCTGACTACTCTTTGCTGCATTTGCCCTGGCCATCCCCATACCTGCAATGTGCCTCGTTTCTCCCTTGCCCCTCCTGGCTTCTCTGGCCTCCTTCAAGACTCAGCTCAAAACCCTCCCTCTCCAAAGGCCTTTCTTAGCTTGTCCCCCCCATCCCCTGCTCTCAATTAGTGCCCTTCCTCTGAGCTCCAGGGGGTGAGAGGCTCCTGGTTGTGTCTATTCCCCAGTTCAGTAAGGACGTAATATGTGCTTCTTAGTTGACTCTATCTAGCTCTAGCCAATTTTTGGGGGTCTCCTATTTTTTTTAATTTCTATTTTTTTATTTACTTTTTAAATTTATTTATACTCTTATTTTATTTATTCATGGTCTTCTATCAGGAACTCTACTTGGTGTTCTCAACACACAATACCTCATTTCCCACCTCTATTCCTTTACACAAGATGTCCCCCATTCCCAGAATGCTCTCTTTCCTCATCTCTAGCCCTTGGTCACTCAAAGTTCAGCGTGAGTATCTCTTCTTTAAAGAGACCTTCCCAAATTTCCTGTTATTAGTGCTTCTCATCACTCTGCATGTTCTTCATAGTTCCTATGTGTGTTCCTGTAATAGAATGTAAGTTTCTCAGGTTCAGAAGCTGTTTCATTTTGGGATTTTACCTCAAAGGCCTGGCTCACAAGAGGCACTGACAGTCAATAAACATCCATTAAATGTGCTAAGCACTAGAGATAAAAGAAAAAAAAAGACAGTCTGTCCTCAAGGAGCTTACAATCTAACACACACACACACACACACACACACACACACAAGGAAGCTGAAAAGAAAAGTGGGTAGAGAGAAGCTATGGAGGCATGGCTAGAATCCAGTCCAAGGAGTACAGGAGGCTATGAAGAGCTAGCTGGTCTGGGAGCCCTCTTTATGTGGAGGCTTTGGGAAGTGTGCTTCACTCCCCTCCTCTGGTCCTCCAATCTGAGGGGCAGAGGGCACTGTCAAGGAGAATCATAACCCCTAAACTCTCATGCATGAGCAGTTAGGTAGCCCAGAGGATAGAGTGCCAGGCCTAGAGTCAGGACCTGGGTTTCAAATGTAGCATCAGATATTTCACAGCTATGTGACCTTGGACAAGTCACTTAACCCTAATTGCCTAGCCCTTGCTACTCATGTCTCTTATCAGTCCTAAAACTGATACTAAGACAGAAGACAATGACTTAAAAAAAAAATCATGCAACTGGCCCTATAGCCCCCTATTGTAAGCTAAGACACTGGTAAACTAGGGAGGCAGGATTTTATCTACCATATTCCCACAAGATCAGCCAAGACTTAGATGCAAGGAAATTGAACAGACTAAGAGCAGTCTGGGTTAATTTTGACCCAGGTGGGATGACCTGGGGTTCAGCTGTAGCACTTTTGGTTAACATAACGAATAAAACTGTTTTTAGGATATAGGGAGAGAGCTTGCTGGAAGTTTTTATCTTCATGAACTGCTTTCCACCACCACGGAAACCACTTACACAGGGGGCTTTGAAGATACTTTTATTAAATAAATTGTTTAGTTTGACCTTTAGAGCACCAGACACAGAACAACTGCATATCTGCCGAGGTGAGATCTCTAGCCATTGTCTTACTTCAATTACAACATTTTCCATTAAGTCACTTCAGACTTCCCACTCTGTACTGAAACTGACAGAGGTGGGCAGTAACGACAAACCAAGTCCAACATAATTTGCAGTGGAACAAAATACCTTCTCCAGGGCACCACTACCTTGCTTCAACAGGATCTAACTCTTCAGCAGAATTCCTACTGGCTGCTGAGCAAGGGTCTGCCAGCTACTGGGAAACACCAAATCAACAGACAATGGAATTGGATGATCATGAGAAAATAAAGGGACATTTGCTTTTTATTGTACGATGATCAACTATGAAGGACTTAACTATTCTCAACAATACAATAAACCAAGACAATCCCAAAGGACTCCTGATGAAAAAGTGCTATCCATCTCCAAAGAAAGAACTGATGGAGTCTAAATGCAGATTGAAGCAGACTATTTTTCTATTTTCTTCATTTTTTTATGATGTGTTATAATGTGATGGTTAATGTAGAAATATGTTTTACATGATCATACATATACAACCTATATCAAATTGCTTCCTGTTGGGGGGAGGGGGAGAATTTGGAACTCAAAATTTTGGAAAAAGAATATTTAAATCTGTTTTTACATGTAATTGGGGGAAAATATTAATTTAAAAAAAATATTTTTGTTGATATCTCTTACTTTTATTACTTAAGAGTCCCACTCTGTCCTTCTTCTTGCCCTTCTAGAGAGCTATCCTTTAGAACAAAGATTATTTTAAAAGTATAACAGGAGTTCTGTGGGTACCAAATCACTTAAAATGGAGCCACCCACATGGAAGATGCTGACAACCTACTTCTGGGGGATAGGAGAACTGGTGCAGAAGCAGGTGTTCTGCCCTGGCCTGCCACATGGTTGGCAGCAGTCCTTTTTCCTCTGGATATGTAACTAGAACTATTTTCATAGACTGAAATATCTACATCTTGAAAACTAGCTTTTTGGCCACAATCTGTTCTTTTTCCTACATTCAAGTCTAAGGGTAAAGGCCTCCATCACTCACAGCAGATGATGTCCTTCCATGAGGGCCACTTTCATCCACACACACCTTGAGCCATTTGGCCCTGAGAAATGGGATTGGATTTTCACTTGGAGTGGGATCCCTGACCTAAGGGCTCAAACTGTGGAACTGAGGCATCAAAGAAACCAAGCTTGGGGTTACAGACAGAACAGCAGCAAAACCTGAGGAGCAAAAGTCCCTAGTCCAGTGAACCTTTTTCCTGAACTTGGTAGAACTAATATAAGTATAAACTAAATTAAGCTATAAACCCTCAACTCCCTCCCTCCTCAGAAATTGAGTTAGAATATGTGGGGAGAAACAGCCACATGTTTGTTTATGCCCTATATTTGAAGTCAATGTTTTTTTTTTGTAAAAGCTAAAGGGATGTTAAGTGGTTAAATGGAACTGGGGTGCCAGTCATCTAACCCCTAAAAAGGGGAGGAAAATAATCAGTAGGGTTCAATCCAATGGCAAAGAATGAAAGATTACCCAACTTTCTCATGGTATGTTAGAAGCAAAGGGGAGACTAAGAAAACATAATTGACTGAGCCATCAAAATAGGACAAGAATCAAACCAATGTTACAAAAAAAAGGAAAAGAGGAAGAGAAATAAATTCAGCAAAACCATTTAACACACTGAAAAATTTTTAAATTATCTGCAGTATTGCAGACCTGTAGCTTCTAACATCTGCAAAGGAGGCGGAAAAGGTGTCTTCTCTTATCTCCTCTGGAGCTTGTCATCACAACATCCCATTTCAGCTGTTTTCTGGCTGCTATTCTTTTCAGGGAGATGCTATAGTCACTAGGTAGGTGGTTTTCCTGTCTCCACTCTCCTCAGTTTGCATCTGTTCTTTTCATTCTTTCCATTGTGCTGGTGATCTCTCACAGCACTACTTTTCTTTCTTTTTTTTATTAATTTATTTAGAATATTTTCCATGGTTACATGATTCATGATTTTTCTCTCCCCTCTTCCCTCCTCCCTCCCAGAGGTAACAAACAATTCCACTGGGTTATAAATGTATCATTGTTCAAAACCCATTTCCATGTTATTCATATTTGCAGTAGAGTGATCTTTTAACATCAAAACCCCAATCATATTTACATCAAACCATGTGATCGATCCTATGTTTTTCTTCTGTGTTTCTGCTCCCACAGTTCTTTCTCTGGATGTGGATAGCTTCTTTCTCATAAATCCCCCTGGATTGTCCTAGATCATCGCATTGCTGCTAGTAGAGAAGTCATTACATTCAATTGTGCCACACAATGTATCAGTCTCTGTGTACAATGTTCTCCTGGTTCTGCTCCTTTCACTCTGCATCAATTCCCGGAAGTCTTTCCAATTCATATGGAATCTCTCCAGTTCATAATTTCTTTCAGCACAATAATATTCCATAACCATCAGATACCACAGTTTGTTCAGCTATTCCCCAGTTGATGGACACCCCCCTCATCTTCCAATTTTTTGCCAACACAAAGAGCACGGCTATGAATATCTTGGTACAAGTCTTTTTCCTTATGATCTCTTTGGGGTACAAACCCAGCAGTGGTACGGCTGGATCAAAGGGCAGGCAGACTTTCAGTGCTCTTTGTGAATACTACCAAATCTCCCTCCAGAGCACTACTTTTTCCATTAATCAAAAATACCATATGTTTGACCATTGGTCAGTCAACAGCCATTACTTCATATCAATGTCTTTGAATTACAAAACATATTGCTGTAAGCATGCTGGAGTGGAAGGACTTTCTTTTTCATCCCTGACCTTCGTGGAATGTGTAGCTGCCAGGGAAAGCCAAGCCCTTCGGAATGTTATTTCATTTTCATGGTGGTGCATGAGTCTAACATAATAATCCTGAAGAACTATGTTTGGGTGCTATTCTTCACTTGCTGAACTCTGTCCCCACCTAAGTCTCTCCTCACCTCTTGACCTCAGAGGAGGAAACATGGGTATAGAGTCTGATGTTCCCTCAAACACCCTGAACCTCCCAGTTCCTTTGATCTAGTCCTCTTCATTCCACTTCAGCCATATACACATAAGAGGGTCAGACTTTTTTATCTAGCTATCACCCATCTTATAGCAAGGTGGCAGAACAAATATAGTGTTGGGACCAGAGTCAGGAAGACCTGAGTTCAAATCTTAGAAATATGCAGGCTATGGGACCCTGGGCAAATCACTTAATATGTCTGCCTCAATTTCCTCAACAGAAAATAAGGATAATAAAAGTATCTGTCTTTCCAGGGTTGTTGTGAGGAACAAATGAGATAATAGTTGAAAAGTACTTTGTAATTGTCAAAAATTGTTTCCATGTATAATTGAAAAAAAAAAGTTTAAAAAAAAACACTGAAAATCTTAAAGCACTTTATACATTACTACTACTACTACTGAATCCACAAGTGTTCTACTTCCATGTTCATGAATTCTCAGGCTCCTTTATCTAATCATAACCTTTCATCATTCCATTTTTCCTTCCCTTACAACCCCTAATACCTTGTTCCTCATCTTTACCTCTTAATTCTTTCACCCCTCAATTCTTTCCCAGGCCTTTCCTCTTGCTTACACTGGCTACACTCTCCCTGCTTCCTTAGATCCTCTGGCGAATCATTTCAACTGTGCACTATCCCCTACACTCAAATCCCTTGCCCTCCTTGTCCTATCACTGATTGTTCCTTGCCAAATCCTAGCTCTGGATTATGCTTGCCATCTGCCACCTTTGTTTCTATGAACCCTCAGCTGAATGGAGCTAGAGAAAGTCATGAAAATATGCTGAGTCGACTACAAATTTATGTTCTATAATCTCAATGGGCCCTTGATGCTCTGAGGTAATACTTCTTTTAATATTAACCTATTTTTAAGCTCTAATTACATATATGTATATATATATACATACTCATGTATATGCATTTATGCATGCATATATATATATACCTATTTATGTCTTGTCCTTTCATCCTATACAGTTTGTCACTGTTCCCTCTAAGTGTGCTTCTTTTTGCTGCCCAGGTAATAACAACAGTTTTTAAAAGTTACCAATGACCTCTTTTCAGGAGGATCAGTGGAATAGGGGGGCAAAAATCCACTATTTCATAAAAACTGCTGGGAAAATTGGAGGACAGTGTGGGAAAGATTAGGTTTAGATCAACAACTCACACCCTACACCAAGATAAATTCAAAATGGGTGAATGACTTGAACATAAAGAAGGAAACTATAAAAAAATTAGGCGAACACAGAATAGCATACATGTCAGACCTTTGGGAAGGGAAAGACTTCAAAACCAAGCAAGAATTAGAAAGAGTCACAAAATGCAAAATAAATAATCTGGAATACATCAAATTAAAAAGGTTTTGTACAAACAAAACCAATGTAACCAAAATCAGAAGGGTAGCAACAAATTGGGAAATTATCTTCATAAAAACCTCTGACAAAGGTTTAATTACTCAAATTTACTAAGAACTAAATCAATTGTACAAAAAATCAAGCCATTCTCCAATTGATAAATGGGCAAGGAACATGAACAGGCAGTTCTCAGCCAAAGAAATCAAAACTATTAATAAGCACATGAAAAAGTGCTCTACATCCCTTATAATCAGAGAGATGCAAATCAAAACAACTCTGAGTGAGGTATCACCTCACACCTAGCAGATTGGCTAACATGATAGCTATGGAAAGTAATGAATGCTGGAGGGGATGTGGCAAAGTGGGGACACTAATTCATTGCTGGTGGAGTTGTGAATTGATCCAACCATTCTGGAGGGCAATTTGGAACTATGCCCAAAGGGTGATAAAAGACTGTCTGCCCTTTGACCCAGCTATAGCACTGCTGGGTTTGTACCCCAAAGACATAATAAGGAAAAAGATTTGTACAAGAATATTCATAGCTGCACTCTTTGTGGTGGCCAAAAATTGGAAAACGAGGGGATGCCCATCAATTGGGGAATGGCTGAACAAATTGTGGTATATGTTGGTGATGGAATACTATTGTGCTAAAAGGAATAATAAAGTAGAGGAATTCCATGGAGACTGGAACAACCTCCAGAAAGTGATGCAGAGCGAAAGGAGCAGAACCAGGAAAACATTGTACACAGAGACTGATACATTGTGGTACAATCGAAGGTGATGGACGGACTTCTCCATTAGTGGCAATGCAATGCCCCTGAACAATCTGCAGGGATCTAAAAAATACTATCCACAAGCAGAGGATAAACTGTGGGAGTAAAAACACCGATGAAAAGCAACTGCTTGACTACAGGGGTTGAGGGAATATGACTGAGGAGAGACTCTAAATGAACACTCTAATGCAAATACCAACAACAGGGAAATGGGTTCGAGTCAAGAACACATGTGATAACTAGTGGAATCGTGCATCGGATATGGGAGAGGGAAAGGTGGTGGGAGAGGGGGCGGGGAGGAAAAGAAAATGATCTTTGTTTCCAGTGAATAATGTTTGGAAATGACCAAATAAATTTTTAAAAAAGAAAAAAATGAGAAAAAAAAGTTACCAATGACCTCTTTTCTTATAGGGATACATATCATTTTAACTTATTGAGTCTCTTAAAAAATTTTTTTTGTTTTGTTTTGTTTTTCTTTTCCCCTCTTTTTTAATTACCTTTTGATGATTCTCTTGAGTTCTGTGCTTGGACATCAAATTTTCTGTTCAGGTCTGGTCTTTTCTTTATAAATTCTTGAAATTCTTCTAGTTTGTTGAATGACCGCACTTTCCCCTGTAAGAATATAGTCAGTTTTGCTGGGTAGTTGATTCTTGGTTGTAGACCTATCCTCACTGTGGTTCCGTGGTATATGAATGACTTCTTCTTGGCAGCTTGTAATATCTTTTCTTTGGTCTGATAGTTCTTGAATTTGGCTATAACATTCCTGGGTGTTGTCAGTTGGGGATTAAGTACAGGAGGTGATCTGTGGATTCTTTCAATCTCCACTTTTCCCTCTTGTTCTAGGATATCGGGGAAGTTTTCTTTAATAATTTCCTGTATTATAATGTCCAGGCTTTTTCTTTTGTCATGGTCTTCTGGTAGACCAATGATTCTTAAATTGTCTCTCCTTGAACGATTTTCTAAATCCTCTGTTTTGTGAATGAGAAGCTTCATATTTTCTTCAATTTTTTCATTCTTTTGGTTTTGTTTTATAGTGTCCTGCTGCCTTGTGAAGTCACTTGATTCTAGTTGTTGTATTCTGGTTCTTAAAGACTGGATTTCATCCTTGGCTTTTTAGTCATCCTTTTCCTTTTGGTCTGATTTTCTTTGGAGGTCATCTTTCATCCTCTTTACCTCGTCTTTCATTTCCTTTTTCTCATCTTTCATCTTCTTCACCTCATCTTTCATCTGCTTTGCCTCATCTTTCATCTCCTTTACCTCATTTTCCAGCTGGTTGATTTTGGCTTTCAAGACACTATTTTCTTGTTTTAGTTCAAGTGCCTCTGTTTCCAGATGACTTATCTTAGTTTTTAAGTTCTTTTCCCAAATGTCTTCAGCCTCTCTTAATTGTGTTTTGAATTGCATTTTGAGTTCTTCCAAAGCCTGTATCCAATTTGCTGGGATTTCTGATTTTTCCTTTGCTGATCCCTCCCCCTCTGTTTTGTTCACTCTTTGCTCACTACCTGTGCAGAAGCTGTCTATTGTAATTTCTTTCTTCTTTTTCTGTTGTTTGCTTGAGTCTACCCCTTCTTTGCTCCCCGTATTTGTCTGTGCTCTTGCTCCTCTCATTTTTTTTTGTTTTGGGGTTGTCAGTCTCCCCTCTTGGAGCTTTGTCAGATCTCTTGGTACAGTCTCTAGGGGAGGAATGTTAGCTTCCCTGTCCTCTGGAGGCTTTTGATCGGATTAAGTTCAACTGGGTTGGACTGTATGTGCTCTGAGGCCGAAGACTCCTGGAAGGCTGGGCCGCCCAGGCTCTCTCCAGTTCTCTCCAGCTGCTCCTCCGCTGTCCACAAGGTTCCCCAATGCCTTTGCCCGCCCCAAGGTTCCTGTCCTTGCCAGAGGTCCTGCACTCTGGGGGGGGGGGGGGCGAGGGGAGGGGTCCTGGCCTCCCTGAGCTCTGAGGAGTCCTGATGGGATTAGGTTCAACTGGATTGGTCTGGATGTGACCCGAGGCAAAAACCTCCCGGTGAGACTAGAGCCAGATGGAAGGACCCAGCCATGGCCTGGTCTCTCCCTGGCTTCCTCCCCGCTGTCCACGCTGGATGCTCAGAGCCATCTCCTCTCAGACCCCAATGGAGAAAGCCCAGAAGCCTGAACCTCAAAGTCTTGAGAATAGCATTCCTTTCAGTCCAATGCTCTCAGCCACCACTTTGAGAAACAACATTCATAGAGATGCAACCTGGTCACAGCTCCTCCAGGTACTACAAACACAACCCCAGAAGACCCAGAAAGGAAAGTTCTTTCCACCAACAACCTTGTCACTGTCAAATGGCTCAACATCAAGAACTGATGGGATTTTATTAGTGGAATGAATTAAAGAAAAGGCTGACCATCTGCTTGGCCAATGAATCCTAAAAACTAGGAGATCTTTCTATCTGATGTGCAACTGAAACTCTCTCATTAGAATATAAGCTCCTTGAAAGCAGAGACCATGTTACTTTTCTACTTATAATCCTAGCACTTTGCACAAAGTAAAAGCTTAATAACTCCTTCATTTATTCATTTATTCTCTCCTCTATTCATATTACTTCAATTCCTTTTGCTACTATCTCCTTCATTCCTGTCTCCCATGAAGAGGTGGCCTATCTCTTTGCCAAGGCAAATCTTTTATATATATATATATATATCCTTGATCTCATTCCATCTTCTCCAACAAACTACTCTGTCATCTCCATGTTCTATCTATTTCCAGTCATTCCCTATCTCCTGGCTGTCTTTACTTCCTACAAGCAAATTCATGCCCCTCATCCTTTAAAAAAAAAAAACTCTCTTGATCCTACTCATCCCTTCAAGACATCATCCTAATAATCCTCCCTTTCACAAGGAAACTCCTCAAAGAAATTGCCTACACTCCCTGCCTCTATGTTCTAAACCCTGGAATGACTTCAAACCTTGAACTCAACTGAAAGCTCTTACTGCAAAGTCACCCATGATTTCTTCACTGCCAAATCTAATGGGCTTTTTTCTAGCCTCATCCTTCTTGGCCCCTGTGTCACATTTAATGCTATTAATCTCTTTCTTCATCAGGCAACTCTAGTTTTCATGACTGCTCACTCCTAGCTTTTCTCCTACTGATTTGACCACCAGATCCTCATCCAGATCAAACCTACTAACCATGGTGTCCTTCAAGGCTCTGTCCTAAGTTCTCTTCTCATCTCCCTCTATAGATTAACAAACTTGGTGTTCTCACTGACCCTTTCCCTACACCCTCCAACCCTCTATCTGGAGGAGGGGAAATAATTTGTTCCATAATAAGCCCTCTGGAATTGTGATTCATTGTCATGTTGGTCAAAGTTCTTATTATTGTTGATTATTTTTACAACAATAGTACTATATAAATTGTTCTGGTTCCTGTCACTTGACTTTGTGTTGATTTGTATGTCTTCCAAGGTTTTTCTGAAAGCAACTCTTTCAATATTTCTTTTAGTACAATCTTATTCTGTCATATTCAAAAATCATCCCTATAGAAATAATTCCCTAGGTCAGCTATGTGGCTCAATGGATAGAAAGTTAGGTCTGGAGGTGGGAGGTCTCTCTCTCACTCCTTCTTTCTCTTTAAGATTACCTTCCAGTGACCCCCCCAGATCTGCCTTGTAGAATCAGTTTCTGCATGCTATCTCTCCCCAAAGAGAGCCATGGGAAAAAAGGTGGTCTTTTGTCTTCCTTTGTGTCTCCAGGGCTTAGCATGGTGCCAGACAAAAAATAAGTACCTCAGTGCTTTGAGACTAATGGGGTGAGTTTGGAGAAGCATAAGGAGATTTATATGAAGAGATGCAGAGTGAAGTAAATGGAACCAGGAAAACAATAAATTTAATAAAAGCAATGAAAATGGAGAAAACCATAACAGGACAATTTAAACCTATTACTGAGAAATTATAATGACCAAGCTGGCCACAAAGAAAAGATATAAGGAAATACCTCCCTTTACTTAACAGGGGTGGGATACTGTGGGTAGGTAACAATGTGGATGTCACATTTTTCCCTAATTGGCTAGTTTGAGTATTTTCTATTCTTTTGTTATAAGAGATATCTGGGAAGGTATAGGAAGGATTCATTGGAAAATTAGGTGATATTAAAAATAAAGCAATAAAATAAATTATTAATGTCTTCCATGGGAGTACAAGAGCTAGAGATAAATTCTAGTAGTTATTACCAAGCAATAAAAAAGAGACCTTAGAAACCTAGCACATGCAACACAGACATTTCTTCAGAAGCTGTTGGAATAGGTTGATGCAAGAATATAATTTAAGACATAATGAGCGTAATTATTACTCAAGACGGTTTCAGATAAATTGGCCCAAAATTTCCTCCATTCTCAAAGCAGTTGCTCCTACTGCTAACATGTGACTAACTCAATATCCTCCAGAAGAAAAAAAAAAGGTTTCCACATCCTTCTCCCTAAGCCATGTCCTGCTTCTGCAGGACCCTGTAAATGTGCTGCCATTCACTACAACTTTTCACTGATTCCTTTCACAAAAAAAGGCTTCAGGCTGGCTCAAATACAACTGTAATTTTTTCAGTCATTCAGAAAATATGTCAAATCCCAGAACGCTCTACAGAGCCCTGGGTTCCAAATAAAAACCAACCAAATAAAAACTTCCCAAACACAGAAAAGCAAAGAATTCCTCCAATATACTCTTCCTGCGAACCCTTGGCTACAAGTAATCTGCCATCATTGCAAACCTATCTTGCCTGCCTCGCCAGGAATTCAAGGATTTTAAACTCTCTCATCAAGTCTCTGGTGCAACATATAGGTATTCCTCTCATCAGGGCAGTCTGGAAAACACCAGGTTAATTAATAAGGGCACATTTTCAAATGAGAGCTAAAAGGAGGCCCCAGAGATATGTAAACACAAATAAAAAGAAGCATGAGCAATGAAGGCCCTATCTCTCCAATAGTACTTGAATATTAAAATTAAAAAAAAAACTTTACTCTTTCAGCATTTCTCAAGGTGGAGATTTTTTTGAAAAGTTATGATGCGGTGTTTTTTTTTAAAGTCAGTCCATTTTTGCAACTATCTCTGCATACATGATCCATTGCAAGACATGAGGTATTTTGAAACAGCTTCCCAAACCCTATCTAGGAAGGAAAGAACAAGATACCTGCCACCAAAAGATGAAAACCAGGACTTCCTCTTGTAGATGGGGAAAGTATTGCAATCAAAAACAACAAATAGTGAAAAGCTTCCTTGCTGGTAACAGGCTGTGGCTAACTCACACTCTTCTTATTGTTGCTATAATATTCTACTCAACTATAGCTTTAGAATTAAATATTGCCCTTAAAAAGAAAGGTTCCCTTGTTTGGGGCAGAGGAAAGGTACATGATAGTAATTTCAGCCTTAAGGTTTTGCAAAACTGTTTCCATACATTAGTTCGTTTAATCTTCACTCACAGCAACCCTGTAAGGTAAGTGCTCTTATTATCCCTGTTTTACAAATGAGGAAACTGGGACAAAAAGGTTAAATGACTTGTCAGGCTCATCCAGCTTTTCAGGAAGTGCCTAAAGCAGGATTCGATGACTAAGTTGAACATGGTGTCCACCTAGCTACCTGGTTACCCACATGGGATCAAAGGACCTTAGAGACAGAAGGGACTCTAGGACACCCCTCAACTTACATGAAAGAAACCAAAGGCCAAAAGGGAACAGATGATTTGCCCTTGGCCACACAGAGCTGAACAGGATTGATGCCCCAGGCTCTAGACACCAAATCAAGTTCTCTTTCCACCACTGACTCCCTGAGTCCAATTCCCCAAGTCCATCAAAACTCCCAGCCTCATATTCTTACTCCCAAAGCCACAACTTTTGGGGTGAGATTCTTTAACAGTTGTATTTTTTCCTCCTCTACTATTTTTGTTTTCAATTCTTATAAAGATCTGATTTAATTACTAATAATTTTTATAATCATTTTATTTCTCTTTTGAATAATTGTCTTCATCAGATGTCTGTTGAAATTAATTAATAGCTGCCCCCCAAGAGAACAAGCTTGACAGTTAATTTAAAATACAACAAACACCTAATTGTTTTCAGTTCCAGATATATTTCCAGGTACTGGAATAAAAAGCAATGGAATCCCTGTCCCTACTCTCAGTGCCTCTAGACTGTCCATCTTCATTTTCTTCCAGATCCAACGAACTAACAATTAAACAAAAGTTGTTGTTTAATACCTGAAGCAAAAGCTATTAAGAAGGCAATGTTCAGGGGGCAGCTGGGTAGCTCAGTGGATTGAGAGCCAGTCCTAGAGACGGGAGGTCCTAGGTTCAAATCTGGCCTCAGACACTTCCAAGCTGTGTGACCCTGGGCAAGTCACCTGACCCCCATTGCCTAGCCCTTACCACTCTTCTGCCTTGGAGCCAATACACAGTATTGACTCCAAGACAGAAGGTAAGGGTTTAAAAAAAAAAGAAGAAGGCAATGATCTAATTAAATGATTTTTAAGGACTCCTAATGTTTCTATGCTTGCAACTTGTTTTAAAAAAAAAGAAGTCTATTCAACTAGCAGTAGACTTAGATCCACCCCACCCCACCCCATACCAGCACAGCAGCCTAAGCACAAAGTAGCCAGCACCTACTCCCACCCCCATGAACTAAAGAACAGGTACTGAAAGAGAACATCAGAAATTTCATACTCATCCCATAGAGACCTGTGATGCCTCCCTTTAGTCAGAGTTCAGAATTTTTCAGCTGACTTTCATTCCCCATCAGCTGCTCTGTGTGGTTTTGATTCCATAGACATCTGGGCATCCTTTGGCACCTGCTTCTTCCCTTTTGTGTGTTATTTTTCCCCTTTAGACTATAAACTCCTGGAGGGAGGAGACTGACTTTCTCTTTTTTGTATTTGTATCCCCAACATTTTGCACAGTGCCTAACACATAGTAGGTACTTAAAAATATTTATTGACTATTGACCCTTGAATAATTAACTATGTCCTCCTACACAAATTATCCTACTACTAATTTAATTTTTGCTGGAAGCCAAAAAAATTTTTATCCCTCAAAGACATAGTACTAATTAAATCATCTACACTGACACACTGAATAAGGAAACCTGTCCTGTTTCTATGGAATCACATCCTAGAGGAATCCATAGCTCCAAGAACATCATTTGCTACTGAAAGAGGCATTTTCTGAACTCAATTACAAGTACTCACCCACAAATAAAAACAGTCATTTTGGAAAGCAGCTTGTAACTTGAGTCTTAAAAGCTATTAAACTGTGAATCCCCTTTGAACCAGAGATACTAGGCCTACACCACAAATCGATCAAAAAAGAAGAAAAGGTCCCATATGTACAAGATTTAAATCACCTTTTTCCATGGTGTAAAGAATTAGAAACTGAGGGGATAGCCATCAAATGGAGAATGACTGAACAAGGTATGGTATATGAATATGACAGAATAAGATTGTACTAAAAGAAATATTGAAAGAGTTGCTTTCAGAAAAACCTTGGAAGACATACAAATCAACACAAAGTCAAGTGACAGGAACCAGAACAATTTATATAGTACTATTGTAAAAATAATCAACAATAATAAGAACTTTGACCAACATGACAATGAATCACAATTCCAGAGGGCTTATTATGGAACAAATTATTTCCCCTCCTCCAGATAGAGGGTTGGAGGGGTGGGGGGGACTTCCGGATAAGCATGGCAGCAGTCTAGATACGGGACTCTTCCTCTCCTCAGCACCCACCGATATAGACTACCTCAAAAGACCAAAAAAAACAAATTCATAAGAATGAAGGGACTCTACAGTAGGGCGCAGCTTTGAAGGTATGTGGGATTTGGGCATTTCCACACTATAAGGGTGTGAAAAAGCTCCCACCCAAATGTGAGCTGATCTACCCGCCCCCACCCCACCTATGAAGCCAGAGTCAGAGCCAGCGCACACCAGAATCAGCAAGTGAGCGAGGAGCACCTCTAGAGTGAGCAAGGGGCACCTCTAGGTCCTTGGGAGCTGACTAAGACCACCAAAGACCTACCCTTGAGAGCAGCTACACCTGAAACTCTGGCAGGCTGGGGAGCACAGACCGTGAGCCCTCTCGGGAAGGTGGCGCAGAGGAGGGCAGCGAACAGTGAAGGCTGCAGAGATTCAAGAGCTTGCCTCAGGCAAAATCCTTGCTCCTTAACTCCATACACAGAGTCTGCCCATCTCACTCAGATTTCTGACTAAAAAGGGAAGGAAAAACCTCCAGTGATGGTAAATTGTGCCCAAGAGCAACAACCACCCTCCAAGAAAAACAAAAAGAAGGCATTGACCTTGGAAAATTTTTACGTAGGAAAAACCCAGACTACAGAGGAAATTGAGGAGGAAATTCAAACAAAGCCAAAACCTGTCAAAAAATGGAAATTGTCCAAAGCTCTTGAAGAATTTAAATTGGAGCTTATCAAAAAGATGGAAGCCTTCTAGCAAGAAAAATGGGAAATAGTTCAAAGAGAAAAATAACAGTTTAAAGGACAAGAACTCTCAATTGGAGAAACAGCTGGAAGCCATGAAAAGCAGGATGGACCAAACTGAAAAGGAAAACCAGTCTTTAAAGACCAGAATTAGGCAACTGTAAGACAATGATCTTGCAAAACAGCAAGAATTAATAAAGCAAAGTCAAAAGACAGATAGAGGGGTGAGGGAGTCTGAATGAAAATGGTTTAAGCTGCTTGTTTTCCTAATGTTGAACCATCCTTATATTCCTGTTAGGAATCCTTCTTGGTCATAAGGAATGATTTCTTGGATGAATCACTTTAGTCTGATAGGATTTTGTTTAAAATCTTGAGTCAATATTCATTAATGAGATTGTCCTATAATTTTCTGAGTTTTACCTTTTAAGTAATTAGGACTATATTTGCCTCATAAAAGGATTCCGGTAGGGGTGTCTTCTCAGTTTTTCAGAATAATCTGGCTCAATTTGGTTAACAATTATATATAAATGAGAAATGATTGAGAACTTCAAAAGAGAGTCAGTATTTAGGACTAGCATTTAAATATGATTTTGGGAGACGTAGATGAGAAGTGACCCCTATGGAAAGTAATGAATAAATTTGTGAAGAAATATGCAAATCAACCAAGCAGAATACTATAGTGCTGCATTTCTTAAATGAAGGCATTGTATTCATATACTGAGATCAGCAGAAACCAAGAATCTCATATATGGAAAACTGGAAATTCTAGACAATTACTTCCAGAAGAAGGGACAGTGTGGAAAAGAGCATATAAATACTTTTATTAATATCAAGAAATAATTGCTTACACAGTAAGAAGAAAGAGAAAGTTCAATTTCCTTCTCCCTACAGATGTGAGAGCATGTAAATGTGGAATAATGACTATCTCATCAGTCTTGATTAATATGTTCATTCTGCTAAACTGATTTCTCTCCTTTTTTTATTCTTTTTTTTTAACAAGGTAAGAAAATAGGATTAACTCTTCCCTGGCCTAATTTTTAAATTAATCAACAAAAACACCCCTACTTAACACTAAGTAGGGAAGGTCCACAAGCCACTTGCTAAAAGTGGGTGTCAACTTCAGAAGTGAGTGACCACCCCCTGGACAGTGCTAAACAAATTTAAAGACTGCAACTGGCTCCTGTAAAGTGGAGGAAGGGATAGGAAGTGACATGGAAAAAGAACTATAAAAGTCCTGAACTTCCTGTCCAAGGAGGGTCTTCAGCCTCAATTTTTGGCTTGGAGGATCTTAGACTGGGACTTCAGCTGAGTATTGGGACTTTGACCTGGAACTCTGGCTCTTGGACTGCTTCTAGTAAGACTGCTCCTGGATCTTCTCCTTTGGAACTTTGGCTTAGGTAAGTGAGAAGGTGACCCTTCTTTTCTGGCTTCTAGAGAGATTAGTTCTGGAACTAATCCCCTTCTGGAGGAGGCCTCATGGATTGAACCCTTGATTAATTCACCACCAAGTCCTCCAGCTGAGGGGTTAACAAGCCCTGCCTGGGGACTGAAGCAACATTTAGATAGGCTAGACTTCTTACTTCACCCTCTTTTACATTTCTCTACTTTCACTCTTTCTACATCTTTGTAAATAATTGACTTGATCTATATTTTAAATTGGCAACCACAGTATTATCTTAGAATTCTCATATATTTAGTCAAACCCTTAATTTTAAACCCTACAAAGGGATGGATCACTTGGTAGAAAAGAGGGAGAGATACATGCAGAAATTGGGTTGTCTTTCAAAAAAAAAATCAATAT
Organism: Monodelphis domestica; assembly: GCF_027887165.1. Taxonomy (NCBI): domain Eukaryota; kingdom Metazoa; phylum Chordata; class Mammalia; order Didelphimorphia; family Didelphidae; genus Monodelphis; species Monodelphis domestica. Next base: position 32,560,232 of record NC_077228.1, on the reverse strand, counting down.
ATTTTTTAAATAATGATTTAGGTTCCCCCTACAATGAATTTATTTGCTAAGTTTCCAACCCAAATGGCTTCAGTTTTCGCATCTATAAAATTAACTAGAGAAGGAAACAATTCCAGTATCTTAACCAAGAAAACCCCAAGGAGAGTCAAAGAGGAATCTGACTGGAAAGACTGAATAGCAACAAGATTGGTGTCAGCAAGATTTTAACAGCAGTCCACAATAAAGATCTGCCCAATGACCACAAATCTCATTAAGCAATAATATACTCAAGTCACAAGCAATTACTACTGGCAATTGATCTTAACCTCAACTATCTTTCAGGTGAAAAAAGAAAAGGAAAAGATTGAATATCTCTTTAAGAACCACCACAAGAGCTGACATTTATTTAAGATCTTATAGCAATGATGGTGAACCTATGGCACAGGTGCCAAAGATGGCACACAGAGCATTCCCTATGGGCACCAGGGCCACCCTCCCCCTCAAACCCCCACCTTCAGAGTTCATTACTAGAAAGGCAGAGGGATTTCAGCAGCGCTGCTCCCTTCCCCTTTCCATGATGTCTGACAACACTTTTTCACATCACCCACCCATCTGCCCAGCAGGTAGTACTTAGGAGGTAAGATGGGGGGGGGGGTGCCACAGGCAGTAGAACTGGAGGGAAGCAGAGCACTCGGGCCACTCCCCTACCACTCTCCACATGCACCTCTCATCACCTACCCCTCTGCTCAGCAGCCCAATTGGAGCACTTCCTCCCTCCTCTGTCTGGAGTAAGGATGGGGGGAACGTGGCATGGCACTCAGTTTCTAGTGGGGGGCTAGCATGGCACTCAATCTAGGGGGTGGGGTGGATGCAGGGCCTGGCACTCCATCACCAAGTTCACCATCACTCCCTTATAGTGACATGATATGCCTTATCACCAATTCATTGGAAAAGGCCTGAATTAGCAGTGATTTGCTCAAAGTCACATAACAAGTAGGCAAAGTGGGACTCAAACCCAGATTTTCTGGCTCCAAGTCCAGGGCCCTTTGCACTAGACCATGTTACCTTTTATAGATATCAGAGAGCAAGGTTTCCTCTTCCCACTTAAAGACTAAATCCAGAAATAGTCTTGACATACAGATGTTGGGCCACTCAAAGTTTCCCCCGAAAGCCCCTTATAGTATAGGGTTTTTTCCATCCAGAAGGATTGAAGGAACATAGGAGACAGAAGTCCTATTGGTTGGGGAGAAGCCCAGGAACTCTGGAGTTCTCAGGGGTTTAGGAACACACTAGAGCAAAGACAAGCCAATTGCAAAGGAAGAACATATTACCCTAAGGTGACTACAATCATGGTCAGCTGGAGCTCTGTCTAACTTACTAATCCAATTAAGGAGAGATTTCCCTAGACTTTATCTAAGACAGAAAGAGCAAATTTATGTGTCTCCACTTCCTCCCTTCCTTAGCCTAGAAAAGAGACATCCCTTATCCATTAGTTTCCTGCTCCCTTTAAATCTTGCTTCTTTGTGGTCTATGCTTTTATAATGGACTTTGTCACCAGATAAAGAAAGGCTGGTTTTTATTGCATTCTGAGTGACTATTTGCTATAAATGAGTGGACCATGCTAGAGGGAAGGACAAAAGGAAAACCTAGAACCACCAGACCTAGACATAACAATGAGCCAATATTGAAGCCCTCTCTCCTCTTCTTTTCCCTTACTCTTCTCCCACAAAAAGAGGCTTCACTCTTATGTATGTATGTCCTAATAGACTATTTTTCCCAAGTACATCAGCATACTAATTCATCAAGCTCTCTCAGCCCATTTCCTGGTCTTGTATTCCTCCCAAATTTCTCCACCATCCACCCTCAGGATTTACCTGTACTAATATTCTGAATGTCCCATAATAGGAATTATAAAAGCAAAATGGTTCAGATTTTCCATTCTGCGTCTTACCTCTTTTCTCTAGTCCTCATAACTTTCCAAAAATAAATGACTGATGTCATTAAGAATGAGTTTCTTCTTTCTGAGAAAATTCTTTCTCAGCAGCTACAGTAGTCACCCTAATTAAAGCCCATGCCATAACTAAGAACAAATGGAAAAGTCTTGAAAGGTAATTCTGTCTACCTTTTGCAATAACTTTTGCAGAGTGCTTAATATGATGTTACAGACATTAACTCACCTTGAACACTTCAGAGAAGAAACCAGATCCAATCTTTTCCCGGGTAAAGTCATCTAAACGTGTAAGTCTAGAAAAGGCACTTATGAGAGCCCGATATGAAGATGGCCACACTCTTCCCATCTGGGCCACATTTCCATCCCCTCCACTGCCCCCTTCCAAATCTTCCAGACGCTCTAAACGAGGAGGAAATCCTGCAATGGAATTCCGTTTGCTCCGATCCATAGTCCCAACGATCACTTTTTTCTTCTTTTGAGAAAGGACTCTTCACATCTTAGGTTCTTGATGAGTTTTTCTATCCTGGTTTGGAATTAAAACAAAAGAAAGAGTAAAAAACTATTTTGTAAAATCCTTGCCTTCCTCATTAGAACTAATAGTATGTTTTGGTTCTATCACAGAAGAGTGGTAAAGGCTAAGCAATGGGGGTTAAGTAACTTGCCCAGGGTCACACAGCTGGGAAGTGTCTGAAGCCAGATTTGAACCTAGGACCTCCCCTCTCTAGATCAGGCTCTCTATCCACTGAGCTACCCAACTGCCCCCTAAAAAACTATTTTGCTAGTCCAATCAAGAAATATTATCCAAATAATAAAGTGGAGAAGTTCCATGGAGACTGGAACAACCTCCAGGAAGTGATGCAGAGCGAGAGGAGCAGAACCAGGAGAACATTGTACACAGAGACTAATACACTGTGGTATAATCGAACGTAATGGACTTCTCCATTAGTGGCGGTGTAATGTCCCTGAACAACTTACAGGGATCCAGGAGAAAAAAACACCATTCATAAGCAAAGGATAAACTATGGGAGTGGAAACACCGAGAAAAAGCAACTGCCTGAATACAGAGGTTGAGGGGACATGACAGAGGATAGACTCTAAATGAACACTCTAATGCAAATACTATCAACAAAGCAATGGGTTCAAATCAAGAAAACATCTAATGCCCAGTGGACTTACGCGTCGGCTATGGGGGGTGGGGGGGGGAGGAAAAGAAAATGATCTATGTCTTTAACGAATAATGCTTGGAAATGATCAAATAAAATATATTTAAAAAAAAAAAAAAGAAATATTATCCAAAACCTAAACTCTCAAAGAACACACAGATGGCCTTGCAAATTCTAGCTCCCTTCAAGGCAAAATTTCATAATTTCTATCTTTCAAATATTCCAGCACTATTTGAAGACCCAAAACAAAACCAGTAAGTCATTACTGCATTAATCACTTACTATATGCCAGACATTGTGATAGGCATAAGAAGGCATCACATTCTAATGGAGTAGACAATATGTCAACAACTAGGTATATACAATAAACATATAGAGTAGATGGAAGGGAATTTCAGAAGGGAAAATAAAATCAGGGAGGGAGGAGGTTAGGGGTAGGGGTGAGTTATGGAGTACAGAAGTCCAGAAAAGACCTCCTGTGAAAGATCTTGAAGAAGTCTAGGGATTCTAAGAGGCAGAGACAAGGAGATATAGAACTCTCAGGGCATCAAAGAATGCCAGTACAAAGGCAAAGAACTAGGAGAGGGAGGGTCAAGTGAAAAAAAAAAACAAACAAACCAGCAAGGGAGTGGGGCAGCTGAGTGGCTCTGTGTATTGAGAGCCAGGCCTAGAGATGGGTGGTCCTGGGTTCAAATCTGGCGTCAGACACTTCCCAGCTGTGTGACCCTGGGCAAGTCACTTGACCCCCATTGCCTAGCCTTTACCACTCTTCTGCCTTGGAACAAATACCAAGTATTGATTCTAAGACAGAAGGTAAGGGTTTAAAAAAATTTTTAAAGAAAACAGCAAGGGGACCAGTGTAGCTGGATTATGAAGCACAGGGAAGAGAAGAAAGTGTAAAATGTCTGAAAAGGTTCATAGGAACCAGGCTATGAGCAACAGAGCAGAGTGCTTTCTCTTTGATCCATGAAGTAATAGAGTAGAAAGCCCCTGAAGTATACAGAGGAGAGAGTGACATGGTCAGATGTGCACTTCAGGAGAATCTCACTAGATTGGAACTGGAAGAGTCTGGAAGAGACTATTCCATTTATTCAGCATACATCCAGTATTATTCAGGTGCTGGATTAGGCACCATAAGGAGGAATGAGGAATAGTCTCTTTTGTAAAGAGCTTGTAAACTAGATGCAGACTAAGCCACGTTTACAAATAATACTCTCTGACTCTAAGACTTTCAAAATGTGAGGAGGACGCAACCACCAGTATAAATCAGAGCCCCTGCTCTCTGCCTCCCTTTATGACCAAACTTCTAGTCCAAGGTTCTCTGTACTTGGTGAGGTTGGTGCACAAACAGGAAGTATAAAATCCATCACTAATTCTATATTGAAGGCTGGTAGAAGCTACCCCAGATCATGCTCCCTTGGCAAAGCCTTCAAGAACCCAAGGTCACGTCCATGACACAAGAAAAAATTCAATAGGGGTGTGCAAGTACCTCTAAAACCTATTATTTTAAATTTTAATATTTACCTTTGTTTTTTGCATCAGAAAAAATAATACTAATACATTATAAATTTCATAATGTATAGAAGAAAGGTTTTTTAAAGTGCCAAATAATCTAAGGTTATCACAAAGTTAAAAAGGTAGAAGAAAATAATTTAAGTTCACCAACTGCAAGTATGTGAAAAACATTTCTCCTTCCCATAACCCAGTTCATGTTGCTCCCTAGGCCTGAGATTCCATCCCCATCCCTTTCCACCTAACAAATGTTTACTCATATGCTACCTTCTCTAGGAAACCTTCTCAAACCAAGTATGGTTCCCTGGGGAAAGGCATAGAGAGGAAAAAGGAAAATCTAGATGACATGAAAACAAAAAATATCAGTTAAAAAAATGTTTTTAGAAAGAGGAGGGGAAGATACCATGGACACTTTTGGAAATCAGACTGTAGAACATTTAGAAGAGACTGGCTTTTGCCTTTTGTGAACTTAATGGCCCTTGTAGTGATTTCAGTAAGCACTGAAAGAGCCTGTCTGTATTCTCTCAGGTTAGAAGAGACAATATTGTAAGTTGAAGCTGGCTCTGGGGTTCGTGTTTTCCCATAGGCTAGTGAACTCCGTTTCTAACTGCAGTTCATTTGGTTTGGTTTGAATCTGTTTCCTGTGTCAATTTCAACATAAACCGCTGAAGCTATTCTTTTAAGAATAACTAGCATTGGGGGAAAAAAAAAGAATAACTAGCATTTCTGGGTAACACTCAATACCCTTCAGAAGCAAAAAACTTGTACAAAAAACTCCATCCTTCTTGCCAGTGGAGACACCTCACTGTAAAGGAGGCACTCCTCCATGTCATTAAAAGGAGTTTCTTGGTTCCGGTGTTCCACAGAAACCTCTGGTGGTACTACAATTTCACCACAGACCTAGACCTAAGAAGTACAAATGCTTAGTCAAAATGTTAAGCAAAGTGTGGGATGCTTTTAGGAGATTTTCCAAAGCTTTTCATGTAAACACTAATATGAAGAAGTTCCAGGCTCTACACTAATGCTGTCTATTTTCTCCTACTATCTAGACCACTTGATCTTCTTTTATTCCCTTATCATTCCCAACTTCACATTTTTTTTAAGCCTATGATCATGTTCCATTCTGTTCCTCTAATAGAATGTAACCCATAGGAGGGCTGGGATTCTCATTTTTACTTAGACATCCCGAGTTTCAAGAAAAAAAAATCTCCATTTTTAAATAGATTTTTAAGTGCCAAAATAAAATACTATAGTCTACTGTCACAGAAGAGAAGCCTTTCTGTCCTCAGTTTAAGCTCCATTCCCTTGGCCAGTAAACCCTATGATAACTTTACTACCTACAGAGCAGGCCAAGCCACTCCATTTCCTCATTTGGAAAGTGAAAAGACAGGGCTACATGACAAACACAATCCTTTCCAGCCCTAAGTCTCTGATGCTACAATTCCTTTTCAAATCCTTTAATGACATTTCAAAGGACTTGGTCTGGCTTGTTTTTATTAGCTATCGAGCAACAAAGGTAAGTGCCTAAGTAGAATCCCAAGTCACTCCATGAATATCCCACATATGAACAACAAATTCATATTAAAACCTATCAGTATTAACAGATTCTTGAATAAATGTATCGTTCCTCAATTGATGAATGATCAAATATGTAGGAAGGTAGTTTTCTAAGGAAGAAATCCAAGGTACCACTAGCTATGTGAAAAAAAAATGCTCTAAATTACCAACAGAAGTTTTTTTGAATTTGAAACAAAAAATTTTAAAACTCTTGTATTTCCATCTCATACTCATCAGATGGGGAAAATGGACCAAAAAGAAAGAAAATGGAAAATGCAAGAGTTACTGTATGAAAATAGATACATTAATGAATTAATATTAGTGGTGCTATGAACTGATCCAGACAATCTATAAAGCAATTTGTTACACTGTGCTGAAAGATATACAGTCCAGTTCCCCTGCAAAATTTCTATGATGATCTAGAAAATAAACCAAACCAAATCCTGATCAGGAAATTAAAAAAAAAAGTAACATAAACAGGATACATAAGTACAAGGCTATATATAATAAGAAGAAAGAAATCCATGGATGAAAAACTTGAACCTCACTCTCACCTAAAATAGGCAACAGAAGAATACAAGTACTATAAAAATGGAGATTTTAATCTCCATTTCTTCAATCCCCAGACTTCAATCCCCAGAAGTCCTTGCTCTGGTTCCCAGGATGCTTTGTAACCTCACCTGAATTCTCACCTGGGCCAAGAACAAATTATTATTTAAAGGAGCTCTCCGCCTACTGGGGTCTCTTTCCTACTTCTGCTTCCAAGCAGACTCATCTCTCATGATGTAAGTGAAATTGAATGGGCCTCCCAGCTCACCTAGGCATGTGCTTTCTTACTTGTACTTTCTTAAGTTCTTAATCTTTAATAAACCTCATAAAAATATAATACTTCTAGCAGAGAGAAACTAATTTTTACCTGCCACAGTTTGGCCTAAATTTTAATCTTAACAGTACACACACATAGTTAGATACAGAAATAATTTTACCCAACATAGAAATATGGTGGAAAGGGATAAAGAGAAAGAGGAAAGGACTTAGTTGGAAGATTAAAAAAAAAATTGTAAAAGGGAAGGGGAAAAAAGAGAAGTACAACAGGGTAGAGGGAAATATTTATGATTATAGTGTAAATGAAATCACCCATAAAATGGAAGAGAGCAGAATGAATTAGAAACCAAATCTAACAATAAGTCATTTATATGAAATGAACTTAAAACAGAAAAGTACAGATTTAAAATAAGAGGCTGGAGAAAAATCTATTATACTTCAGCTTAAGTTAAAAAAGACAAGAGTAGCAATCATGATCTCAAACAAAGCAATAGCAAAAATAGACATACTTAAAAGACACAAATAGTGAAAACAACACTAAACATAACAGGTACCAAAACAGGCATAGAATCTAAATTCTTAAAGGAAAATTAAATGAGTGACAGAGAGAAATGGACAATTAAACCAGAATAGAGGAACCTCAATTTATCTCTCAGATTTCTAAATTTTAACCAAAAAATAAAAAAGAAATGAAGGACATGAAAGGAATTTTCATAAGTTAGATATATATTAGACCTCTGAAGAATACTGAATAGAAATAAAACCATTAGCTAACCTGATCAAGCAAACAAAGAAAATCAAGTCACCAGTATCAAAAATTAAAAAGTAGAATTCACAACAAATGAAGAAAAAAATAAGAGCAATTATTAGATGCTAATTTGCCAAACTATGTGCAAACAAAACTAATACTAAATGAAATAAGTGAATGTTTACAAAAAAACATAAGTTCCCCAGATTCACAGAACAGGTAATAGAATACTTAACTCTATCTTAGAAAAAGAAATGAACAAGTCATGGAAGAAGAATTTATGACCAAACAAGAGATGGAGAGGTTCACAGAAGGCTACAATGACAATTTTTTTATTATACAAAAAAAATTCACAAAATTGAATAAACAAAACCAATGCATCTAAAAACAGGAGAAGCAGAAAATTGAGAAAAATCTTTGGGAGCAGTTAGGTGATTCAATGGATAGAAATCTAAGCCTGGAGATAGGAGGTCCTAGATTTAAACCTGGATTCAGAGACTTCCTAACTCTGTGGTGCTGGGCAAGTCACTTAATTCCAATTGCCCAGTACTTACTGCTCTTTTGCCTTAGAACTGATGATACCCAGTATTAATTCAAAGACAGAAAGTAAGAGAGTTCTTTTTTAAATCTTTACAGCAAGTTTCTCTAATAAAGGTTTCATTTCTAAGGGAACCGAGCCAAATTTATAAGAATAAAAGCAATTCCTCAACTGATAGATAAAAAGTCAAAGGATATAAACAGGTAGTTTTCAGGGGGAAAAAAATCGAAGCTATCAATAGCCATATGAAAAAATATTCTAAATAACAATTAATTGGAAGAATGTAAATTAAAACAACTCTAAGGCACTACTTCATATCTATCAGACTAGGTTTACAAAAAAGGAAAATGACAAATGCTGCAAGAGCCATAGGAAAGCAAGAACACTGATACCCAATGATACACACTGATGTGTAATTATGATGAGTAACTATCAATAATACTAGAAAGTATTTTATAGCTATGTCTAAAAAGCAAACAAACTGTTCACTCTTTGACCCAGACACCTCTTCTTAGGTCTATACTCCAAAGAGATAAAAGAAAGAGGAAAAGAAAAAAATGTACAAAAATATTTATAACAGCTCTTTTTGTGATGTCAAAAATGAGAAACTGAGGGTGTGCCATCAACAGGGAAATAATTAAACAAGTTGTGAATGTGAATGTGATGCATATTGTGGCAAAAGAAATGAGAAAATGGTTTCAAAGAAGTCTGGGAAGAACTATATGAACTGATGTAAAGTCAAGTGAGTCAAAAAAGGAAAACAGTAACAAGGACACTATAAAGACAAATAACTTTGAAAGACTTAGGAACTCTGTGATCAATACAATGACCAACCACAATTCCAGAGTACTCATAATGAAACAAACTACCAACCTCCAGTAAGAGACACAGAGTACAGGTTGAAGTACTTTTTTGGACATGCCAAAAGTAGAAACACACACACACACACACACACACACACACACACACACACACACACACACACACACACATATAACAAGTTTTTTTCCTTACTTCCTCAGTGGGTGAGGATGAAAGGCAGAGATATTAGAATTTAAAATAAAATTTAATTTAAAACAGTTATTTATACCTTTTGACCCAATAATGCCACTACTAGGCTTGTATCGCAATGAGATTAAAGGAAGAGGAAAAGGGTCCACACATACAAAAATATTTTTACCAGTTCTGTATGTGGTGGCAAAGAATTTGGAACTGAAGAGGTATCCATCTATTAGAAAATGGCTGAACAATCTAGGGCATATAAGTATTAGAGAATGATATTGTGCTATAAGGAATGATAAAGGGAATGGTTTCACAGAAACCTGGGAAGCTTTATGAACTGATATAAAATAAAGTGAGCAAAAATAAGAGAACACTGTAGACAGTAACACTTAGTAACTTGAATACAAATCACTGAAGTTTCAAAGAGCTCATAACGAAAAAAAAGATATCCACTTTCAGAGAGAAAACTAATAAACTCAGAATGTAAACTGAAGCACATTTTTTCTTTCTTTTTCTTTTTTTTGTTTGTTCTAGAATATAGCTAATAAAGATATGTTTTATATGACTTCATATTTATAATGTATTTTGTATAACTTGCCTTTCTAGTGAGTGGAAGAGAAGATAATGAAGGGTGAGAATCTGGAACTGAAAATAACATAAAATTAAATTAAGAAAAAGAAATGATACTGACAAGATTTGTAAGTTACACAGTGAAGTGAGTAGAACCAAGTAAACAATTTATACAATGATGACAATATTTTAATTGCAAACAAGTTGAAAGTTTTAAGAACTCTGATCAAAACAATAACTATCCACTACTTCAGAAAACTCATGATGAAGCAGACTGCCTACCTCTTGATTAAGAGGTAATGGTCTCAGGGGGCAGATGAAGACTTATTATTTTTTTATGAATAATGCAGGAATTTGTTTTGCTTGACTATACATGTTTTTGTTTTTCCTGCCTGTTCAATAGAGAGGAGAGGGAAAATAGGCCAGAAGGAAGGCAGATTATTTTTTAAAATAAAATTTAATTTTAGAAAATATGATTCAAGCATGCAATTTTAGAATACATTTGCTTTGGAATTACCTGTTTTCAGTCTATTCATATCAACATTAGCTTTGGATGCTAATATAGTTCAGTCCTCCTGCAAAGATGTGGGTATTTCTTGAATAATGACAACTAAAAATTTCTACCCCACTGTTATCTCTAGAAAAAAAGTACAGATGGGAAAAATCCCAAGGGTCCACACCTATAAAGCAGTTGAGATGGTTACTCTACAGAGGGGATGTGATCTGGTCCTGGGATTTCTCCCTTTACCATTTGATCTATACAACTTCCCAAGTAGCCTGGGACACTGAGAGGGCAAGTCATTAGGCCAAGATCACAAAAACAATAGTGGGGGGGGGGGGCAGTGCATGGAGGGGTCCTGAACAGGTCTTACTCTGAGGCCAATTCTCTCTCCACAATGCCAAGCTGCTTCCCACCACAGATTATATACAAGTGGCAATCACTTAATTGACAAGGACTTTATGTTCCTGTTCTGTGCCAGAGATTGTGGATACAAATATCATAAATAATATAGTCCCTGTCCTCAAAGAGGATTCTATGGGGAGGCAAAGGGTGGGGCTTGGGAACAACATGTACAAATATAAATAGAGCACATAGAAAATGCAGAGAAAATAAACATCATTTGCAGGGGGGGGGAGGGGAAAGGCACATGGAGGTGGGGAGAAGGATCAAGAAAGGCTTTATGGAGAGGTGGTACATGGGTGGAGTTTTAAAGTCATCCAGGCATTCCCAAAAGCGGATATGGCGTGGAGTGAAGGGAAAGCCTATGGGGAAAGCCAGGGCAAATGCACAGGTACAGGAAATAAAGTGTTATAGTCAAGCTACTTGCAAGAAGGCCAAAGTAGCTACACTGCCAAATACCCAAAGAGTAGTTATGTAGAGTAAGCCTAGAGAGATAAGAGGAAGCCAGGTTGTAAAGGGTTTCAAATGGCAGAGATCTTTACATTTTATCCTAGAAAAACAGGGAGCGATAGGAGCTTCCTGAGCAGGGTATTAACAAGGTTGGACCTAAGTCACTTTGGTAGCTGTGTGGAGACTGGATTAAAGAGGAGGGCAAAGGCAGCAACTGATTAAGTGCTTCCCCCATTAAAATGTAAGTGCCTAGAGGTCAAAGCCTATGTCTTGCTAGTAGTATTCATATCCTCAATGCCAGACACACTGAAAGTATTTAATAAACATTTTTTTTTCATTCATTCATAGTTCAGGCTAGAGATAATAGGGCAGAAACTCAGTGATGGCCATGTCAGTGAGGAAAAGAGAGAGATGCAAGAGATGACAGGAGGTGGACTTGAGGGCAGTTGGTAATCACTGAGTCGGGGAGGTAAGGAGGAGTAAAAAGGAGCTGAGGATGACTAGGAAGGTTTGGAAGCTGGCTAAATATGTTTGAATAGGAAAGTCAATCCATTTTAGGAAAAACAGGTCCAAACTTCACCAGACTAATGACAATGAGTGATCAGTCTTACTCCCAGGAATATAAATTAGTATTTGAGTTTTCAGAAGGCTAAATAATTATGTGGTTTTCAAAGTTACAATAGATTTTTCCAGTAATTTGTTTACAATTTCACTGGTTAATAAACTGGAAAGCCCAAAAAGGGATGTTTCCTTCACAAAACAGGTTTTTCTTCTATTACCTGTATAGACTAGTTTGCTATCTCTGAGCTAGTTCTGATTGATATTGAAGTGAATTAATTTTCCCAATGAGGGAAGGAGAGGAAAACATTTTTTAAAAAAGGAACTCAGATCTGAGAGGGAAGAAGCTGAAAGAAAATTAAAAGATAGTAATAAGAAAAAAAGTTGGTTTCCAACTGGTAGAAAGAAGTGTTAAATGTCTAATGATCATAATCATATTCTCTTGATTTGGAGATAATAGGAATTTGTTTCTCAAATCATTGTCAGAAAAAAACACACATTCATTTTTTAGGCCTTCCAATGTTGACAAGCCCTCAATTTCAAATAGCTCAAAAAAGCTGCCCCTCTCCCTGTGCTACAAGCTCTTCTTTTTTTTTTTTTAATCAGAAAAATATTTTCCAAACAAAACATGAATATTTGCCACATATTGCACTAAATAGCTAAGGAAGCTTTGGCTACTCTCCAACGCTTGTACCACTTATTGAGCAAGAAAATCAATTCTGGAAAAGCAACAAATTTCTACTTGGGACAAAAACTGGAGGCCTTCCCTCACTCACCTACAGCAGGCATTAATATCTTACCCATTAATATGAAAGACAAGTCAAAAGCATCAACAGAAAAGTTATGCTGACATTTAACATCATTTGCTACCAATTAAAAATCCATTGTCCCTCTTGCCCTTCAATCTACTCTGATAAATGAATCATACGTGTACCAGGGGCAGCTGTGTCAAGCCAGAGAGCTAAAATAGACTGGGCAGAAAGAAGGTGTCCCAAACTGGCAAGATTCTCCAATCTTATCATCCCTAGGCAAAGATATTCACCAAGATGCCCTGAAAAGGGCACAGAAAAGGACAAAAAAAACTCTAAAAGCCAGATGCTCTTTAAACCTCTCTGAGCTAGAAATGAAAACCAGAGTACATCATTTTAACATTGTCAGTTCTTTTCTATTTCTATAGCAGTTCCCACATGCTTAAGAGTAAGAACAGAACTCATCCAACAGCCAAGCAGGGCTCATCTGCCTACTTTTGATGTTAAATAATTGTGAAGGCTTCCTTCAGGATTAACATATGGATGCTGACAAGAGAGTTTTGGGTGGCCCAAACCAATAACATGGGTTTACATGGAAGATAGGTTTGCTCAGCAAGCATTGTTTCTAGGTCTCAAAACAGCAAGTGTATCCATTAGATACATTTAGGGATGTTTTTCTAATTAAAAATAGAATAGTGCTGTGCTGTTGAGTTTGCCATCCTATTGTCAAAGCTTCAATTACCATTCAAGTCATAAAAGCTATCATTAACTAGGTAATTTTCTCCACAAATACCCAATGGTAGATATCAAAACCTGATTCTTAAAACTGAGTTGAACTCTTTGAAACAAGTCTCCTATTTTTGAGTTCTCACAGTCTCCAAGGTCTAGAGAAGAATCATAAAAGCTCAGATCTGGAAGAAACCTTAGAAGTTTTCTGACCTGTTATGAAATCAAGAAGTAGAAGTATGTCCCCAAAGATGGGACAGGAGAAGACAACTACTCCCACTCCTCAGCAGAGGTAGAGATGGTGAATTGCATGTAATACCAGATTTTTTCAATGTACTGATAGATTTTGCTGATTTTTTTCTCACCTTAATCTTTTTTTTGTTGTTGTTATATAAGGAATGAGGGGGAAAAGATATAGGAGGGAATCTAGGCAACATGAAAACAAAAGATATCAATCAATCAAAATTTACTAAGTACCTACTATATGCCAGACACTATGCTAAGTGTTGAGGATACCAAGAGGTAGAAGACAGATCCAGCCTTCAAGTCGCTTACAATCTTATGGTCGTCTAGCCACACTATTCTCCCAGTGTAAAAAGATCTGTAGGTCATCAAATAATAAAGATTTAATAAATGTTTACTATGTTTTCCCTAAAATTTCCCTTATATTCCATCTTAGGATCAATGCTATATATTGGTTTCAAGGCAAAAGAGTGGTAAGGGCTTGGCAAGGAGGGTTAACTGATTTGCTGCTGGGAAGTGTGAGCTTAAATTTGAACTCAGGACTTCCAATCTCTGGGCCTGGCTCTAGGCCTGAGCCACCTAGCTACCCCCTTATTATTTTGTTCTATGATAGATAGTGATGCTATGAAAGTTACAAAAATAAGATAGTCCTTGTCTTCAAGGAACTTAAAGTTTTATTAGGATATGTTCAAAATATAGAGTGATATGGAGGGTCGGGAGCCACTAACCACAAATTTGGGGAATGAAGGAAAACTACTTAGAATAGGTAGGACCTGAACTGAACCTTGAATAGAGTAGGAGTTCCAAAAGGTAAGAAAGAAGAACATTTTAGACATGGTAGACGTCATTCAAAGGCACAAATGTAGGCAAAAGAGTATCAGGTACGGGGTATGGGCAAATATCAGGTAACAGCCAATAGGTCAGTTTGGCAGATCTTAAAGTACCTAAGGAAGAGAGATGTGTCATCAGTCTGAAAAGAGAGGCTGGAGCCAGAACACGAAAGGCTTTAAATGTCAAAGAGAGTCAGTCAAACATTTTCTTTTTTTTTTAAGTTTATTTAATTAATTAATTTAGAATATTTTTCCATGGTTCCATGATTCATGTTCTTTCCCTCCCTCCCTCCCACCCCCCCTCCTGTAACCAATGAGCAATTTCATTGGGTTTTACATGTGTCATAGTCAAACATTTTCTAAGGTGCCCAGCACTGGACTAAGTCATGGGGATACAAAGAAAGTCAGAAGACAGTCTCTACTCTCGGGCAGCAGACTGTCAAATGAGGGAAAGAACCTACAAAATCTCAAAATCTATCTACTATCAAGCTATATACAGGAAAAAATGGAGATAGTCAATAAAGAGAAAGAGCTAGCATTTAGGGGTATGTAATTAATTTCTATACCCTAGAACTCCAATTCCAAGCACCCCACTCCCCTTTTCACATTAAGTGTTAATGTAGGCAGGATATAAATTTTGTGTAGCTCCATCTCTCCCTCTCTCTTTCAGTGATAGCATACTGAGGAGGGGGAGGTAAGTAAGGCAAGAGGCAGGAAACTATTGTTCACATGGTCTTAATTTTGTTAATTATGTTTTTTATACTTCTATTTCCTTTTTATTCCTTCTACTTCAAGGGATTATTAACAAACTTTATAAAATTAATACTTGGAGTATTGGACATTAATTTAAATCTTACAGGGGGAATCTGGAAAGACTTCCCTGTAGAAAGTGAGATTTTGGCTGAGAATTGAGGGAACCAGGAAGATAGAGATAAAGAAGAATTGCAAAATGCCCAGAGCTAGAAGATGAAGTGTAGCCAGCCCTCATTTTTCTCTGAGATGTGTGTGTGTGTGTGTGTGTGTGTGTGTGTGTGTGTGTGTCCATGGATGATAACTGAATCCCTGGGAGATGATAAGATGGAATTTTGAAGACAAAAGGGGAAACAATTTTCAATGAGGAGACATAATTGGATTTATCTGATGAAACCAATGTGGATACACAGGGAATTCACTAATAACTTAGAATTTAGAAAAAAAAATGTCAAGAAGACAAGGCCAGGTAACAAAGGATAAATATAAGAAGTTAGCACAGTCCTGTAAAGAGTTTTGAGAATGCTCAAGCTTAGCATGAGCAGAAGAAGCTGGCAAGGGAAAACTGAGGAAAACAAAAGAGACAAAGCAAGAAGAGGACCTTTGCCTGGGTGCATAGGACAATGACTCCTGATAAGAGAGAGCAGAGCTGCTCAATCAGTATTTTGTTTGTTTTCTCTGCAGAAGAAAATTACACATTTATTCTGGAACGGATAGAACAAAAATAATTCCCAGAGAGATGAAACTCAAAATTAGTAAAGAGATTGGAAGAGAGATCCTGACTATCCTTGAGGAATCAAATGAGCTGGCCTGGATGAACTCTCAACAGCCTTAGAGCATAACAAAATGAGCAGGTGTGACTGTGGAGGCCCCTTCTCAGGTATGTGAGGGATTGTGGAAAAGGGAAGCTTTGCCACAAGATGGGTAAAGGGCAGATGTTCTGATTTTCAAAAATAGGAAGAGAAGGGTCTAAAAGCTAAGATCAGTGACCTTAACTTGAATTCCTGGGAAAAATCTATGAAGGATCATTAAAGAGGTGGCTGTAAGCTATCTAGAAAAGGAAATAGTGATGATGAGGAGCCAAAAGGCTTGATAAAGGATTTCTTAACTAGTGAATGAGCAAGAATGCCATGGCTTATCGTTCAACTAGATTTTAGCAAAACATGGGATAAACTCTCTTGAGACAACTATTCTTGTGGAGAAAATGAAGAGAGATGGATTCCATGATAATAAAGATGGATTCAGAATCAGTTGGATGGCTGGACTTAAAGGGTTGTAATAGCTCCCTGACAATATGGCAGCAATTCTTCAGTGGACTATCTCAAGGATCGGTACTTGGCCCTCTCTTGTTTAACATTTTTATCAGTGACTTAGAAAAAGTATGCATAGTATCCTCATCAACTGTGAAAGTGACATAAAGCTGGGTGGAATAGCTAGCACATTGGATCCACTTTGGTTAGAGCACCAGGCTGAACTTAACCAAGTTAAAACTCACTAGGCAATAATGTAAAGTCTTCCACTTGAGTCACCCCCAAAAAAAATCAACTCCAAAATGTAAAATGGGGAGGCGTGGTTAGGGAGCAGGTGTTCTAAAAAGGATCTGGAAGTTTTAGTGGCCTGTAAGCTCAGAGTCAGAAGTGTGGATGTGTTAGCCACCTTGGGCTGCATTAGAAAGGGCATAGCTACAGGGAAGAGAAGCAATAATCCCATGATAAGTGCCTTTGTCAACTTCTCATCTAGAACACTGTGTTCAGTTCTGGGCAATACAGTTTAAGAAGAAAGAACATTGATAGAGATTGGGGCAAAGCCAAGGTAGTGGAGTGGGGTGGCAGGAAAAAGTTTAGGGAATCTGCACCCTCAAACTCCACACAAACCCTAGTAAAGTCTTCCAAACACATCTGGAAAATGCACCAGACCAAATGCTAATGGGAAAATCTAAGAAAAAAGTCAGTGAATTGCTTTTCCAGTCCAGATCAGCATAGGAGGATAGATAGCAAGATCAGCAAAAATTCGGAACAAAGTCTGGCCAGAAGCCATGCATAGGGCAAGAGGATGTTCCATACCCCTATGGGAGTACCATGTGTAGGGTACAGGAACGGATGCCATGGGGCAGTTTTGTCCCTACTACCCAGATCTAAGTCAAAGATTTAAGATGGATTGAGAAAGAGTCTTGTGTTCAAGGATTAGAAGTAGTTAAGGTCCTGTTGTGTACTTAGCAAGGAGAAAGTTCTGAGGCAGACAGCAGCAATATGGCTCAGACCCCAGGGACAAAGAAGTCTTGGCTCTTCTAGCTTTTAGCCCACTCTGAAACCTTCAGGGAATAATGAGAGCAGGAATTCTAGACCAAAGGGAATCTGTAGTTCTGTCACCCTGAAACATCAAAGCTTCCTAGTTGGCTGACAAAGGCTGTATCCAGCCAGCTAATGGTGCTCAAACCCAAATCCCTGTCGAGAAACTGCCAAGCTAAAACCAGAAGGGCAGTGATCAGATTTTCCCTGGATCAGATCACTTTGGGAGTGCTGAAAGCTTGTTGGTCCCTAACTGGTTTCTGAAATCCTGGAATAACACAATATTTAAAACTTAGAGAAAGCAGTTACAAGACCAGCCCAGACCTTCTCTCTAGAAATAGAGGGAAAAACAGAGCCTGGTCCTAACATTAAATCCAAAAACAAAAAGTAAGCTAGAAGAATGATCAAACAAAAAGAGTATGCCATCATTTAAAAAAATCTATTATGGTGACAAGAACATTCAAGACACAACTTTAGAAGCAGAGAATAAAAATAAAATCTTTACAAACAAACCTTCAAAGGAAAATACAGCCTGGATACAAATTAAACTAAAATCCTTTAAGAGATGAATCAAGAGAATTTTTAAGAGTTTTTTAAAATTAAATGAGTGTTAGAAGAAAAAACTGGAAAGGAAATGAGAATCATAAAAGAAATCTTGCTCAAACAACAAGCTCCCTGAAAATTAAAATGGACCAAAGAAAAGCCAAGACTCCAAGAGAAAAAGAAATATTTATCAAAATCAAAATCAAAAGACTTTCAAAACGAATAAAGAAAAACTGTAAGATATCTCATAAAAAATATTTTAAAAATTAAAAAAATATATCTCATAGAAGAAACAACTAACCTGGAAAATGGATTGAGGAAGAAAATAAATAAATGAATGAATGAATAAATAAGAATTATTGAACTGCCTAAACCCCAAGGCAAAATTGTGGTATATGTTGGTGATGGAATACTATTATGTTCAAAGGATTAATAAACTGGAGGAATTCCATGGAGACTGGAACAACCTCCAGGAAGTGATGCAGAGCGAAAGGAGCAGAACCAGGAGAACATTGTACACAGAGACGGATGCACTGTGGTAGAATCAAATGTAATGGATTTCTCCATTAGTGTTAATGCAGTGATCCTGAACAATCCGGAGGGATCTATGAGAAAGAACACTATCCACATCTAGAGAAAGACTGTGGGAACAGAAACACTGACGAAAAACAATTGCTTGATTTCATGGATCAAGGGGGTTATGATTGGGGATGTAGACTCTAAATGATCATCCTAGTGCAAACATCAACAACATGGAAATAGGTTTGATCAAGATCACATGTAAAACCCAGTAGAATTGTGCCTTGGCTACAGGAAGGGGTGGGGGAGGGGAGGGAGGAAAAGAATATGATTCTTGTAACCAAGGAATAATGTTCTAAATTGACTAAATAAAATTTTCCCAAAAATAAATAAATAAAAAGAAAAGCCACGACAAAAAAAAAGGGCCTAAACATCATGTTTCAAGAAATGTTACTATCTCATTTGATCCTCACAGCAACCCTGGAAAGTTGGAGCTATTTTTATCCCTCATGTTACAAAATGAGGAAACTGAGGCAAAGTGAGTTTAAGTGATTTGTCCAGGGCTACACAGCTAGTGACTGACTAAGGCTGAATTTTAACTCAGATCTCCTTGACTCCAGACTAACATTCTATTCACTGTGCCAAAAATCAGGAATTTGTTCTGCTTGACTATACATATTTATGAATTTTGTTTTTCTTGCTTCCTCAAAGGAAAGAAGGGGATATAGGAAAGTGAAAATTCAGAACTGAAAATAAAATAAAATTCAATTTTTAAAATAAATAGAAGGGATCAGCTAGGTGGCTCAGTGAACTGAGAGCCAGGCCTAGAGATAGGAGGTCCTGGGTTCAAATTTAACTTCAAATACTTCCCAGCTATGTTCCCCAGGACAAATCACTTAATCTCCCCATTGTCTACCTCTTACCACTCTTCTGTCTTGGAATTAATACACAGGATTGATTCTAAGACAGAATGGGATAATTTTAAATAAATAAAAAGAAAGAATCCATCAATCACCTTCTGAAAAAAAAATCCAAAATGAAAACTCCCAGGAACATTATAGTCAAAATCCAGGGCTTCCAAGCCAAAGCAAAAATTCTCCAGGCACACAGAAAAAAAAAAAATTCAAGTACTGAGAAGCCACAGTCAGGATCATATATAGTTTAGCAACATCCACTTTTAAGGATCAGAGAGCTTAGAATGTGTGGTTTCTGAAAGCAAAGGATATAAATGAAGCCAAAATAACCTATCCAACAAAACTAAGTATAATCCAAAAGGAGAGAAAATAGATCTTTAAGGAAATAGCAGAATTCCAAATATTTCTAATAAAAGAACAGCTATACAGAAACTCTAAAGTATAAAAACAGAAATGAAAAGAAACATGAGATATATACTAACAATGATAAAGGACTAAATAAGGACAAGCTGCTTACATTCTAACATAAGGAAATGACACATATGTCTCGCCTTTGAACTTTATTATCATCAGGAATCACAGAGTCCAAAAGGCCTAGGCATAGTTCTCTTATGTATTAATGATATTTTTTTTAAAGGATGGGGAAAAAAAGAGAAACACATTGAAAAGAAATAAGAGAGAAGGGAAGGCTGGAGAAAATTATCTGATTAGATTCCACTAGAAGCAGTCTATACAAAAAGAAAAAAGGAAATCAGTTGGGAGAGCAGCTGACACTTGACCTCATGCTCACCTGAATAGGTCAAAGCACTAAAGAACCCTGATATGGGCACATTTATACACACACAAAGAGGTATAGAACTACATTTTACTCAACAGGGAAAAAAAGGAAAAGAGGAAGAAGAATTAGAGGAAGGGTAGATTATGGCAGGGATTAGTCCTAAGCAAAACAAACTCAAACTAAAAATATACAAAACCATTTATAACTCTTTTTGAGGTTGCCATGAATGGGAATCTGAAGGGACACCCATCAGTTGGGAAATAGCTGAACAGGTTGTGGTGTGCCGATGTGATGAAAGTGTCATTGTACTCTAAAAAATGAAGATGGGAATGGTTTCAGAGAAACTTGGGAAAACAACTATACTGATACAGAGTGAAGTATGTAAAACCAAGAGAACAATGTTATACAATAACAATAATATTCTAGTAATAAACAACTTTGAAAGACTTGGAACTCTGACCACTGTAATGACCAATCATGAGAGGTAAGAGGTATATAAACATATGTATATACACATATATGTTAACATATATGTAAATAAAAATATATTACACATATTTTTATTTTGCCAACTCAGAAATGTGCTTTTCTTGACTATAAATGTCTATAACAGGTCAGAAATGAAATATAAGGGAGGGAAAATTTTGTCATTTGAAAAAAAAATTTTTAAGGACACTAATAAACTAGAGAGTATCTTGAGAAGGGCAACCAGAATGGCGAAATGTCCTTAGTCCATGATATATAGGACAGATTAAGGGAATCAGGTGTGTTACCTGAAGAAGAAAAGGCTCAGGGGAGGCATGACAGCTATGCTGAAATATTTTAAGGTATATCATGTGAAAGGGGGATTCAATTTATTCTATTTTGCTCAGAAGGACAAAGTCATACCAAGTCTTATTCAAAATATTAGTCAATAGGACATCAGTAAGTATCAATCCACATATCTACTTTCCATCTCTATAAAATTTTTATGAGAAGCTTCTACATATTTATCAAAGGTGTCCTTAATGAAAGTATGACAAAGGTTCCCCAAGCAACCTTCTATAGCAGGTCATATCTTCAGTCACACAACTGAATGGTACAAAGAGCACAAGATCACAATGCATTTATTGACTATGAAAAAGTATTTGACTATGTAAAGCAAAACAGTGTTCAAGGCTCTCTGCCCAGAAGGCATCTTACAATTTTAAGCTACACCAAGAATACAAATCATTACAACAGGAAGAACCTTGGCTCTAAAGTCAGAGATCTTGGGCTCAAATCTTACCTCTGAAATTCCCTGCATGCCCTCAGATAAGTTACTAAACCTCCCTGGGTCTCAGTTTCCTTATCTATTAAATGAAAAGACTAGCTTAGACAGACTCTGAGGTCCATTTCCATTCTCATGCTATGATCCTAAAATTTCTTCATAAATGTACCTGAGGTCATTTTGTTCAATAATCCTCTAATTGTCAATGTTAAGTGAAGTTGAGAACAAAGATGTGGACCACTGTTCTGGAGAAAGCCCTAGGCACATTTCAAATAGAAGAGGGATTCCCAAGAAGTGGCAAGGTTTTCCAAATGTCCTGTCTGTCAATGACATTGTGTCAATTGCATCAATACTAAGACTACTAGGGGACCTTCTAAATGAGATCCCTAATCTCTAAGAAGGAATTTGCATAAAAATCCACAAAAGAAAAGCCAGATGGATGAAAAAGTTCTAATTCTGAGTCTATGATATACAGTTGAATGAGCAAACCATGGAGTTTATCCATCACCTTTATCCTGCCTTGGTCAAGCAAACATAATGAGCTGGGCCCAATATTGGATAAGACTATAGGCTGGATCTTATTTGGAAAAGTACTCTGAAAGCCAATATCCCAAGGTGCTCCAGTCCCCAAAACTCATTTTTCTAAGCTAGTGATGAGATACATAGTTGTGCCTCATGAAACAATTTCCATTCACAATAAAACTGCAAATGACCTAAAGACCAATGGAAAGATACAAAGTTGACTTGCATAAGCTATAAACTCATCACCAACAATTGTTGAACTCAAGGAGCATAAAATACAATTTTCCCAGTGTAGTAAATTCCTTGGGTGAGGCTACACCTACCAATGCCCACTAGCACCTGTTCTGTATGTAGCTTAGAGGCTTCAAGTTCTCAGGATACTGAGAAATTAAGACTTGGCCAGGGTCACAACTAGTACATGTCAGAGGCAGAACTTTAGTCTAGGTCAACCTAAAATACTAGCTCTCTCCACTACTCTTTCCTAGCATAAAAGATACCATCCAAGAATGTGTAATTGGAAAAGGAGGCAGCACACAGAACAGGTGTTCTTAACCAGGGGTCTGTGAATCTGTTTGATTTTTTAATATTTAGATTGCTGTATTCCAATATGTTTGGTTTACCTTGAAATCCCATGTATTTTATCTTAAGCATTTTAAACCACGATTCTGGGAAAATGTGCCTAAACTTCTCCAGACTAAGTGCCCAAGGTAGGGCTTAGGAGATGTCCAATGAAACAAAGTAAAGTATCCTTCTCTGCCTTTGAGAAGTCTCCAGTGCTCTATGGAGGTTTTATGGGAAAACATGGACAAGAATGGCACACAGAAATGAGGGAGCAACAAAGATCAATTAATTGAGTTTTATCTTCTTACAGAGACTGTAAGTTCCTTCCTGAAATAAGTATATCATGTGACAAGCCCCTCAGTAGGTACTCAATAAATAATTGCTAATTAAGTATAAAAGAACTGGGTGGCCAGCCTGATAAAGTAAACAAAGCTACCCTTGGATTCAGGAAGACCTGAGTTCTAATCCTGATTCTGACATTTAAGAGCTGTGACCATGGGTAAGTTACAACACTCTCTATAATGATTAAATCACATGCAGAAAAAGAAGGGGTTGGAAGAAAGAATTGGGAGGAAACACTAATCAGCAATGTGACTAAGAATGAACAGGAAAAAAATTTATCTTAGTGACAATATTAAAAAATCAGTAGTAAGATACAATGAAAGTTTTAAGAATAAAGAATCAGGATGGCTAGATAGTACAATGGTTAGAGTGCCAGGCCTGGAGTCAGGAAGACCTCAGTTTATTTTTTTTTAATCCTCGCCTTCCGTCTTGGAGTCAATACTGTGTATTGGCTCCAAGGCAGAAGAGTGATAAGGGCTAGGCAATGGGGGTTAAGTGACTTGCCCACGGTCACACAACTGGGAAGTGTCTGAGGCCACATTTGAACCTAGAACCTCCCGTCTCTAGGCCTGGCTCTCAATCCACTGAGCCATCCAGCTGCCCCCAGGACCACAGTTTAAATCTGGCCTTAGAAACTATCTAGCTATGTGACTTCGGGTAAGTCACTTAAACCCAATTACTAGCCCTTGCCACTCTTCTCCTTAGAATTCAGACAAAGGCAGAAGGTAAGAGTTTTTAAAAAAGAGAGAGAGAGAAAATGGTGCTTCTAGGCTGTACATTTTGTAGACTATAGTCTTAAGAGAAATTGGATCACTCAATTAAGTAGTCACTTCATTAAATTCACTTATTATATTTACACAAATTCATTCAATTTAATCCTATTTACCATATAGAAACAAAATGTTCCTAGGCATTGAAAAAGAAGTGAGAAGTAACTGCCCTGAGCTCAGACACATCACTGTGGAAGATACTTGAACAAGGGGATGGTTAAACTTATAATAAGATGTGAGATGAAATGGCTAGGTCCATTCAACATTCAACTGTAACAAAAAAGAATGTAAATAAGTTCAAAATTTTGTCTTACATGCAATCCCTTTAAGTCATGAAATTCCTCAAATCAATATCCCTATTGTGGTATTAAACTGACTCATCATACATTGTCATATATTAAAGGAGAAGCACCATAAAGGTATAGAATGCTGACAGTGAAGAATCTAAGAAATGTTTACTAGAATATGAAATGAGGAAGAGATTTATTCCTAAGTGCTCATTCTGCTGATCTGTCATTTTTCCAGTTCACCAGAAGATTAACAAAGCAGTTTCACTCTGGCATTAGTTATTTTTTTCCCTCGGCAGCCTGAAGGTCAATAGATTTTTTATTTTCTCGGTGTGCCCAGGAAATTAGATTAAAGCCACAGGGATTCATCTTAAGACATATAAATTTTCTTTCTGAGAAACTCTGCCAAAACTCAAACTTCCCACCAGTTACTATAAAACTGGGTAAACCTACATCCAGTACACATTGCATCCACATACTGAATATCCACATGTACAAGATACCTCTCCATTTTTAGAAGGAAAAAAAATGAGCTGCCCCTTTTACAAGTTAAAGTTCAAAGAGCTTGCTAGAGATGGAGAATAAGGCAGATTAAGGTAGGTTCTTCTTATAGATACATACCAGAGCACAGTAGTAAGAGCTCTACGTTCAAAACTGTTTCAGGATTCTTACAACTCAGGTTTTGAAAAATTCTATGTCCAGAACAAAAATTAGCCCCAAGGTCATGCTATCCCTCATTGGTGACTACATTATCAGTTACTTTATAAATGCACACACTTAGTTACAGAGCATTTTAAAACAGGAACACACAGAATGAAATGCAAGAGTGTTTCTTTTTCAAAAATCTCTCTTGGTTTTCGTCACAGAAAGTTCTTTCACACCATACTGAAATTAGTTGTCTTATTAGCTTTGAAAGAAAAAATGACAAGAACTCATTCTAGGAAGGAAGGAAGATTAATAACATTTTGTTGGTTTTTATGTTCATTTGTTTCAATCATACCTGACTCTCCATGTTTGGGATTTTCTTGGCAAGATATTGGAGCGATTTGCCAGCTCCTTCTCCAGCTCATCTTATAGATGAAGAAACTGAAGCCAACAGAATTAAATGACTTGCCCAAGATAACATGGTTAGCAAGTGTCTGAGGCTAAATTTGAACTCAGGTCTTCTTAACTTCAGGCCCAGTACTCTATCCACTACACCACCTAGCTACCCCAATAACACTTATTTTTAATACTAAGTATTGGTTCCAAGGCAGAAAAGTAGTAAGGCCTAGGCAATTGGGGTAAAGTAACTTGCCTAGAATCACATAGCTCAAAAGTATCTATTTGAATCCATGTCCTTCTGTCCCTAGGCCTGGCTTTCTACTCACTGAGCCACCTAGCTGCCCCGCCCCACCTCACCCCACCCCCATAACAACTTTACATGCAGAAAGTTATTTATGGCTTTCCTCATACTTTCACATTATCTCACGCAATTCATTCAAGAGCATTGTATAGCACACAGGGCACAGGTCATCCATCCCCATTTTTTAAACTAGTAAACTACAGTTCAAAGATTAGGCAAATTGCCCAAGTCTAAATAATAGGCTAGAGCTCTTTCTACTCCATATCTCATGACCTCTCAGAAATCTTTTTTTTTTTGAACCCTTACCTTCCGTCTTGGAGTCAATACTGTGTATTGGCTCCAAAGCAGAAGAGTGGTAAGGGCTAGGAAATGGGGGGGGGGGGGGGAAATCAAGTGACTTACCCAGGGTCACACAGCTGGGAAGTGTCTGAGGCCAGATTTGAACCTAGGACCTCCCGTCTCTAGGCCTGGCTCTCCGTCCACTGAGCCACCCAGCTGCCCCCCCTCAGAAATCTTAATGCATGAAGAGATCAATCTTCTTGCAAGGAAACTTTTCCCCAACTGCTGAGCCATATAGTACCCTGGGAATGCTAGGCCCATATGACACCTCTTAGCCAAGAATCAATCTATTCTTCTGTGAGACCAGAGATGTACAGTCCTCAGAAGGTGTCCATCCCACAGCACATCCATCCAACCCTAATCTTTATGCAACTCCAGCCAATCTCAAGTACTGTGGATTTCACTCTCTCCCTACTTTTTGAAGCCTCCCCAAAGGCCAAGGTCTTGTTAGCTCTTGCTTTCACCTAAAACTACCCTATACTAGGAAACTGTATGAATTCCAGCTCCCCCTGCCCAATTAAAACCACCAACTCCTTCAGAGGAAGGGTTTGGATTATTTTGCATCTAGGTATCCCCCAGGATCAGCAAAATTCCTAAGGGCCATGGGGTAAAAAAGGAGTCTCCACCTTAAAAATCTAGTGGAAAGCAGGCCTAAGAGAGAGAAAGGAATTCTCTGTGCCAAAATGGGAGACAGTCCCAAATGCAAAAATCTCCAAAAGGCAGGCAGGGGATCTCTCAGAATCATGGAAATGTAAAGATGATGAGAATGCCTAGGGTAGAAAATTCTAGAGGGGGGGGGAGTGAGGTGGGGCAGAACTACTCAGGAAATGGGGAAATACAAGTGAGACCCTTGACCAGAGAGACAATGAAGTGATCGGTAACCAGGAGAAAAGGCATGGAAGAGAACCAGCACCCAGGGTGTAAGAAAAGCCAAAGGATCTCCAAAGATGCCTTGGCGGAAGTGGAGGATCTTGGAGGTGGAAAAGGAATACTCTGGAAGGAACTGAAGTTGTTGGAGTGAGAGAGAAAGATAAACGTGGCAATAAGGGGAAAGTTCCTTAGAAATAAGGAGGGAAGAAGGGATAAAGGAAGTTACAGCAGCAATGAGGTTATGGGGGGAAGCTGATACTTAAAGATGAAAGAAGAACAGAGAAAAGGTAATAAATAGGGGAAGAAACCCCTTCGTCTTAGTCGGGGGATGAGGGGGTCTGAGGAAAGGAAAGTTGAGGGGAAGAGAATTGGGATGAAGGAAGATCTAGGAGGTGAGACAAGGGATCCCAGGAGGAGAGGGAACTCAGGTTGGAGGTGAGAAATGTGGGTTGGGAGGTGGCCTGAGAAGACTCTGAGTAGAGGGGAAGGACCCTTCAGAGAAGGGTGGTTCTCTGAAGGTTAGTGGACCCTCCCCTCCTTTAGGTGAATCCTAAATCCTGAATTGGGGTGCAGGGAGAGGGCTCTAGGAGCAGAGAGAAATATGAGAGTCTGGCCTTGAGGGGGTAGGGATCAGGGGGGATAAAAGACGTCCCCCTTTCACCAGAGTGAAGATCCTGAGGGCCGAGCATTATTGAGGGGGCGTGGCCTAAGGGGGAGACGCCTCCAGGGGGAAGGTCCTACGAGGGGAGGAGAGGGAGCCCTAAGAATGTGGCAAGGAGATCCCCCCATCTCCACTAGTGGGAAGAGCCTAAGGGCGGAGCGTATGGAGGGGGCGTGTCTAGGGGGCGGGACATGCGGCAGGGAGGCCGTGGGGGCGGGGCCTGAGGGGAGGAGGGGCAGGAGACCCAGGGTGGCTCACCTGAGGCTGAGACTGCGACTGCAGCGGCGGGCTGGAGCGGGGCCTGACAGCTCGGGCGCAGGGCTCATAGTCTTCAGCCCCCGGCCGCGGCGGCGGCGGTGGTCCGGGTCCCTGGCACAGGCACTGGGGGCGCTGCGGGCCAGGCGGTGGTGGCCATGTCCCTGTCCCCTTTGCTGTTCCTGTCCCCGGGCCGGAGCCAGGCCGCTGCCCCTCCTGGGGCCGCGTCCTCGGGGCTCGACAGCCGCGAACGACTGAGGCGCCCTCCCCGCCGGCCACCGGGCTGAGAAGATGGGGGCGGGGCTTCGGCTCCGCCCCCCCATAGCTCCCCTCCCCCGGGCTAGCCAACCCACGGCGGCTCTCCAGAACCTCGGATGCCTCATTGGCCCGTGCGTCCACGTGGTCTGGAAGGCCGTACGAAAAGGTATCAGAGCCAATGAACATACGGAACAGCCAACTCCGACAGACCCAGGGACCAATAGGAAAGTAGCCAAGGCATAAACAGTGGAGGCGGGGTGAGAATTGACTGAAGAGCAGTGCACTCCAGGCCCCGCCGAACTCCCAGAGGGCGGGGGTAAACACCGAAGTGGACCAATCAACTTCGGGAAGCCAGCTAATTGATGTTTCATAAAGCCAATTGACGAAGTGGCGCGGGGAATACGATTTCCTAAGGCTTCTGTTGAGTTTTAGGTGAAAGCTGGGAGCCAGAGGAGGCTGGAGTTCCCCAAATTCCCTGGCACGCCTCTAGCTCGAGCTGAAAGTGATGGTGCGTCCGGATTTTCGTAGGGATGGCTGGCAGAAAAGAATTACTAAAAGCTTAACTCAGCCTAAACCCTGGACTGAGACCCTGTGAAATATGAGCCTTCAAGAAGCTTCCACCCTAATGGGGCAGACAACACATGTGGTTTGGAAGAGGCCTGGTGGTCCACTGACTTACATACAGGGAAGATGAGCGCAGCCACAGAAGACAGGTTGATCCAACCCAACCAGGGACAGTGATCATGACCTCAGCATCACCCAGCCAAGGAGTTTTTCATCCTTCTTCAGTCTTTGTCCCTGAGCAGTCAGGTGAAACCCATGGTTCCTCTTCTCAAAATTATGTTTTCAATAAAAAAAATTATAGGATTGCAAAAGAAACTAACTGAATTGAAATACATTAATCAGAAAAAATGTTTTAACAAGTTCATCCTTTTTTATTTCCCAATTTTTGAGTTGCATGTGGAAACAGTTTTTGACAATTTTATCTGACATTTTTAAATTCAGATTTCCTTACTCCCTCTCTCCCTGACCTGGAAACCAAAGACCTCAAGTTCAAGTCCCACTTCTGACATACTATCTGTGTCCCTAAGCAAGTTGCTTAATTTCTTGGTGCTCTCTACTATTCTTTACATCTATGTGTTGCAGAAAAGGTATTGAGGGGGCAGCTCAGTGGCTCAGTGGATTGAGAGGCAGACCCAGAGATGGGAGGTCCTGGGTTCAAATTTGACCTCAGATACTTTCCAGCTGTGTGACCCTAGGCAAGTCACTTAACCTCCATTGCCTTGCCATTACCACTCTTCTGCCTTAGAACCAATACACAGTATTGATTCTAAGACTGAAGGTAAGGGTTTAAAAAAAGGGGGGGGGGGGTTAACCTGCATTGGCAAAGGGAATTTCCTCATATAGAAATTCTTGTACCAATGAAATCACAGGTGGTCCAATCTCTGTCCTATCCATTCTTTATGGTTCCAAAACTGGAATAGGTAGCAAAACTGTTCATGAGAAGATGGTCTGGGAATAGGGAGAGAGATAGAAGACTCTTTGAAGGTTACACAGTCCAAGCCCTTCATTTTGTAAATGAGCAAACCAAAACCCAGAAATGTGCAGGGAGTTATCAGAGGTTTCACTCAAGTAGTTACTGTCAGGACCTGGAAATCCAGGTCCTCTGCCTGAGGTCAGCATATTTAATAAAGCATTGCTAAGATAGTCTTCCTCACTCTATCCCACCCAACCTCCAAGTCTATGCTTTTGGGACTCAGGAGACAGAAGGTCATCCTCACAGGATAAGATAGTCAGTTTAGCAAGACCATAGAGTACATGAAGAGGAATAATGTGTAATGAACCTGGCAAGTAGGAAGAAGTCAGAGTTTGTATTTTATAGGTAACTACTGGAGTTTATTGGAAAGAAGGCATTCTCCAGCCCCTACTTTAAGATTATCTCTTTGGCAACTGAGTAGAGGGTTCTTTCCATGACATCAGAGAACATAAGGAACTTCTTAGGAAATGAGATTCCTAGTAGGCAATTTGAGGCCCAACTGAAAAAGAAAACCAGTTTTATACATAATAGAAACTATCTATCATATATTAGATTGTATCTCTCCAGCATTTAGCACAGATGACCTGGCATGTACATTCTCCTTTCTCCCTCCCAAACCTACAGGATTGCCCATAGGACACAAGGCTCATCATTCCTGGCACTTAGAGGCACTAGAAAGAGTACTGCCATGGAGTTACAGCACAGTTGTAGAATCCTGTCTTTGTTGGCTACTTCCTGTGTGATTTTGGGCAAGTCCTTTTCTGGGCCTCTGAAAAATGAGGTCCTTTGGAGCTTTTCCCATCTTATCATAGGATTCTTATTAGTAACACTGGCATAGTGATGCCTGCACTACATCCCTCACAGGTGTGTTCAGAAGAAAATACTCTGGGGAACCCTTTTTTTACCCTTCTTTCTGACTTAGAATTGCTATTTAGTATATTAGTTCCCAAGCAGAAGAGCAGTAAGGGCTAAGCAATGTGGGTTAAGTGACTTGCCCAGGGTCACATAACTAGGAAGTATCTGCGGTCACATTTGAATCCAGGTCCTTCTATTGTTAGGCCTACCTCTCAACCCATTAAGTCACCCACCAGTCCCATAATAAGCACTTTATAAATGCTTGTCTATTGAATACACAGAGAAAGCAGGAGGTCCTGGGTTCAAATTTGACTTCAAATACTTCCTAGCTGTGTGACCCCAGGACAGCCACTTAATCCTGATTGCCTAATCCTTACTGTTCTTCTGCCTTGGAACCAGTACATAATATTCTAAGAGAGATGGTAAAGGTTAAGGAGGAAAAAAGAATATTTCTCATCCAGACTCTGATATGCAGCTAGATGAACATCCCATTGAACTGATCTATCAGTATGTGCATCTGGAATAGTTCTTACCAGTGGACAATGAGTTAAATCCAGGATTGACCAGGAGAACAAAGCAGGCTAGACTGCATTCAGGATCCAAGTATTTCAAGTAGCTCAGTGAACAGAGCACTGGTCCTAGAGTAAGGAAGAACTTCAAAGCTTCCTTTAGATACATGAAACATGACCCAGGACCAGTCTCTTAACCTCCCCTTGCCTTACTTTCCTTATCTATCAAATAGGCATAATTATAGCACTTACCTCCTTGGGTTGATTATTATTAAATGAGATAATATTTAGAAAATACTTCATCACTTTAAAGTGTTCTATATATAGTGGCTATCATTATTTATTAATAGCCACTAACTTCTATCTTAAAATCAATACTAGGTATTGGTTCCAAGGCAGAAGAGTAGTAAGGGCTAGGCAATGGGGTAAGTGACTTGCCCAGGGTCACATAGCTAGGAAGTATCTGAGGCTAGATTTGAACCCAGGACCTCCCATATCTGGGCCTGGCTCTTAGTCCATTGAGCTACCCAGCTGCCCCCATTATTATTTTTTATTAAATGACTCCTCCCTGAAACAAAGACCATCTTTTTTTTTTAAACCCTTACCTTCCATCTTGGAATCAATACTGTGTACTGGTTTCAAGGCAGAAGAGTGGTAAGGGCTAGACAACGAGAGTCAAGTGACTTACCCAGGGTCACAGAGTTAGGAAGTATCTTCATTCAAATTTGAACCCAGGACCTCCCATCTCTAGGCCTGGCTCTCCATCCACTGAGCCATCCAGCTGCCCCCCAAAGACCATCTTTTTAATGCTGCTATCACTCTGTGGTTGTGGCTCATGGAGAGGGGGAAGGGAATAAGTATATATGTAGCACCTATTATGTATCAGGCCCTGTACTGTGTTTTTTACCAATATTATCCCATTTTGATAGTCTCATGGCATAGCAGTCTATCAGTAATGGAAGTTGAAGATCACCTGGAGAGACCTGGGTGAGCATAAGTGGCCTGAAACATTTTCAACCAAGAACTACATAGGAGAAGTCACAGCTACTACCAGTGTTGAGGAATTCCCCTTCCATGTGGAAATCCTCCATGACACTGATTAGCCACATTTGTGCAAAGGACACTGGCAAGAAGCCATCTCCATTTTGTGCCTTACTTGACAGCAATTGGGAGTCATTGCAGATAGCTCTCTATAGCTGAAGTTCTCAAAGAATGATCGTAACACTGAGTCCCTGAGGATTCTTGGCCCAATAAGAGCCTTTAGGAATATACTTTACTCTCTTGGAGCCAAATGCTTTTACTTTTTATCAGCACACAAGTGGACTATCCTTTTTGGTCCACTATTCCTTTGGAAAAACCTGCTCTTTACCTTATGCTTTCACCAAGGAGACCCTTGAAACATATATAGGTCATCACATATAGAAGCTAAAAAAGCTCATTCGTTAAGAGGAGAGGTAAGAGTCCCATTCTCCTGGACTCTGACCAGAACACGTCTGCAAGAATTGGCTCAGTTCCAGGCATGGCTGAGGAAGGGCATGTCTAGAAGTAGAGATCTGGATACTGATAAGACTAAAAACCACCTGGGTGGCTCCATACCACTTCTAGATCAGAAAAAGGAACTAATGATGGATAAACTTGAGAAAAGACCTCAGATGGTGGTGGTAGGGAGGACACAGGAGGGATTAAACCTATCCTACTTCAGTCCAGAGGTCCCCAGGGATTACCCAGGAAGTTCCTTCCAGTGGGCCTATTATCATGTTCCATAAAGGCAGGAAGAACAGTGTGGGACAGGATAAGGAACATTGGACTGGAGTCAGGACACAAGGTTATAGGTCCATTTCTGCCACTTATTAACCAATTGACCTTGGGCTAGTCACTTCCCAGATGGTGAAGCCACAAGGAGACTGATTGATTCCAGTTTATGAAACAGTGAGGAACAGTAAAAATAGTGTTGGATTTGGAGTCAGAGGACCGGGATTCAAATCAAGGTTATTCTAGCACCAGCTTGACTGGACTCCCAAATCGATTGTCACCTCCAAAAATGCTACAAATCAATGATTATTATTTTGTTTTCTTAAAAAAAAATGATACAGAAGGGCAGCTAGGTGACTTAGTGGATAAAAAGCCAGACCTGGAATTGAGAAGACTGGGTTCAAATCTGTTCTCAGACACTTCCTAACTGTATAACCTTGGGCAGGTCACTTAACTGCTCTTACCATTCTTCTTCCTTGGAACTAGTACTTAGTATCAATTCTAAGACAGAAGGTTAAGGATTTTAAATTTTTTTTAAGAAAAAAATGTTAATGCAGAATAAATTTAAAAGCATACCATGGTTACATTTTTTTTTTCCTTTGGTGTGTTAGTTATTAAACCTTTACCGGCATACCTAGTTCAAACTTGACTTCTTCTTTGTGACATGGTGCCTTGGGCAAATGACCTCACCTCTCTCAGCCTGGTTCTTTAACTGTCCAAATAGGGAACAGACTAAATGCCTAGCTCTATTTTAAGGATCCTATAAAGGAAAGGCATCCTAAGGTAGAACAGGCTGACTAGAAAGATTCTGAGCTCCCCATCAGCAGAGATGCTCAGACAACTGCTGGGGAAAACTGGAACTTTGGGTAGGATAACCAGAAAGGCCTCTCTTCACTGCAGCCCCAAGTCACCTGGGACTGACCAGTCCAAGGTCCTAAATTTTGGATCCTGTCTCCACTTCCTTAAAGGCCTTGACTTAACAAGGCCTCTTACCCTGATAGGATTGAGATTTAGAACCAGAAGGGCTGTCAGAGACTGTCAAGCCAAATCTCTACCATCCGCCCAGCATCTTATAGATGAACCCTGTCATATGGCCTGGAATCACACAGCTAGCAAATGTCTACGATGGGATTTGAACCAAGATCTTCCTGACTCCAAGACCAATACTCCATGCTGCTTCTCCATGAATTGAGACAAGGAAAATTTCTAAAGGGCTTCTGCTTCCAACACAAATGGAGAAGAAAGTCATTCCTGGCCCCTCAGCTTTGTCCCTTTTCCCTGGGATTTCCCAACTCGAAAAGTGCCACCTGTGTGCCAAAGCTGCCTGGTGCTTCAGGCCTGGTAATGGCACCCAAACAGAGGGCACTAGTGTCTCTCAGGCCCCGGGTCTTCCTGGGAATGGTTCCTCACTGCTCTGAAGCTGCCCAGTTTCAAAGTCCTCAAACAATGCCACAGTGACCTCTAGTGGCATCCAGCCTCTCAGCCCAGCCAAGGCCTGGGAGGGCTCTCTGGCATGTCCTACGCTGGACCTCACAAGGGTTCTTGGGACCCTCATCAGAAAGGAGTTCAGACCAGGCCTCTGATGCTTTCTAGTTGTGAGGCCAAGGGCAAGTCACTGCCCCTCCGTCTGTTTCATCATCTGTAAAACACCTATATTAGCCCCTCCAGAAGGGAGTGACCAGGACAGCATCAGATAAACTTATCTGGACCTGGGATTTCTCATTTTAGTATTTCTTAAGGCACGCTGCTGGGCCATCACCTTCTTTCCCTATTCTGCTCCTTTTATCCAACCATCCAGAAATGGACTATGATGGTTCTATTTCCCTTCTGGCCTAAACTGCACTCCCACCCTTGTCCTCCTCTGTGGCCCTGAGCACATAGCTTAAGTATAGACACACCAACCTGCAGACTGATTGCCTGCTCCTGTGAATACCTGGGCATTTTGACTCTTCTTCAGTCTTTCAGCCTGATGAGAAGTAATTGGACAAGCAGGTTCACACACACACACACACACACACACACACACACACACGCACACGCACACGCACACACGCACACACGTGCTCGCTCTTAATTCCTTGGGTACCTTACCCAGCATTCCTGTTTTAAGCCAGGATCCCAAGTCCATTCCAGGTAACATCTTTTTAACCTGCTCTTTAATCCTACAACCTATTTCTCAAAAAGCAGAGAACAAAGCAATGCCTGAGGTCCCCAGCCAGGACTCCCTACAGGCCATAGCAATGATGCCTCAATCATGGTGGCAGTAATGTGTCTGTATGGCTCACTAAAAGATGGTTACAGACACCACTCGGTTTGACAAGCCCTCCATCTTTTATGTGTAACCCAGGAAGGCAGAACTCTGGGACTATCAGGTTGGCAAACAAGCGCCTCAGTGCCCTTCCTGAGGAGCCATCATCCACGGGCCCAGGTCTCTGACCTGACTCAAATGGTTCTCCCTCAACAGCACCAACTCTTAGCTGCTCCCTCCTTGGGAAGAGTCCCTAGCAATCCTCCTTTCCCTTCCTCCTAAGCCTCTTTTGGGTCTCTTCTTATCCTTGTTTTTACCTTGAAGCCTTCTTGCATTTGTTCCAAAATAACCTGGAGTGTGGAGTGGCATTCAAAGCCTTTTTCTACTAAGAGGAATGTCCACTGTACCCCTGGGACCAGATGCCAGATGGAAGCAGTGATTCTGCTGCTTTACTCAGCCACAGACCCTGGGCCCATACATTATTGTTCAGTCTAGGCACTGGGGCTAGAGCCTCAGCTTCACTGAAAGGAACTCCACTGGCCTACCCTTGACTCTCCATGCATCATCTTTAATGCTCATGGCATTGCTGAATACCAGCCTACCAGGAATACCACAGCCTGCCACGAAAAGAGACTCCCACAACCAGGCCCAACCCAGAGAAGCTGGAGGGGGTGGGAAAGGCCTACTCCAACCTATCCAAGATGGATGAGAAATGAAAGCCCCCATTGAATCCCCCAACATGCTAAAGGCCTGGCATTCTGGGGTTCAGCTTCAACCCTGGTTGGGGGAACTTTCTCCAAAGACTACAGTGGGCAAGGATAGAGTTAACACTTTTTATTCCAGATTTGGGGGATGGGGGAAAGGGAGAAATCTTGGGGGGAGATGAGAGGGACAGAAGGGAGCCAGTAAGCAGGCTGCAAGGATTTGGGGCCAGCAGCCCATCAACAAATCCTTTGGGAGGGACAGCCCCTCAAGGCTCCCGGGAAAGGGGAGGCTACGGGGAATGAGATGCTTCCCTCAGTTCTCTCTCCCCTTTGCCCCAAGGCTGTCCCTTGTCCTTCAACAGGCCAAGACAGAGTGCTGGTCAGCCCTTTCAGAGGTCACTAAGGAGCAGCTTGGGTGCCTGGTTCGACCGGTTGGATGTCTGGGGACTCCTCGTAGAAGTGAGGAGCTCCGTGCTGGATTCAATGCTCGATGCAGTGTTGCTATGGGGGTCTGCTGGCAAGGCTGAGTGGGGCAGGCCCAGAGAAGTGGTCAGAGAAGCAGCTATTTCAGGGCCTTCCTCTATCCTGGTTCATTAATCTCCCCAGGGATCAAGGGAGTTTTAGGGGGCAGAGGAAAGAGGGTATGTGACTATAGCCTGTGGCTGGAAACCCTTAAAGAAAATAAGGACTAACCCTGCCCAAAAGACAGTCAATTCTGAAGTGAAAGGTGAAGGTTGAAAGGGAGCAGGCAGGAAGACTGTTAATTTACCCTAGGCACCAAGGACTGTAGTTGGGGACAGGATGGGGGAGGTAGTGAGGGGAAACACACTCACAGGCCTACCAGGCTCACCCACCTGCCTCCCGAGAAGGTATATCCCAGCTGCTGTCACTGTCTAGGAGGCTCAGGTCAGAGCTAGAGACTGCAGAGTCTGGCCGAGGAGGATCCCCTCGAAGCTGAGCCTGCAGAGAACACACCATGGCCCTGTGGGGGCCCTCAGGGTCAGGCAACAGAGTCCTAGAGAAGGGGCCAGAGCCTGATGCCAGAGCCTCACAGAGCCAGGGCCTCTACCCATACCCAAACGTGACTCAGTTTCTCCTACATGGAAGATGAGGGTCACAGAAACCATGGGAGTTGAGAGGAGGAATACACTGTGATGTGGAATAAGAATTTGGGCTTAGAGAAATAGGAAACAGGAAAATGCCCTTGGGGAAGGGAAAGGGAGCTGTTAGCTTTTGCCTCTGTGTCCCCACGGCTTATAGCAGGGTGCCCTATGTCTGATACATAGGAGGCATGTTGGAGTGGTTTAATATGTCCTTCTCCAGTTTATTTTATAGTTGAAGAGACAAACTGAGGCAGAGTTAAGTGATTTATCCAGGGTCACACAGCTAGAAAGTATCTGAAGTCAGATTTGAACCTAGGATTCTATCCACTCTATCCATTCTATCTTCGTTGCCCATATTAATGACTAACTAGAGGTTTTATAAGCTACTCCCAAAGGTGAAGTAGCCTGCTCTTGGTTACAGAGGAGGCAGAACTTAGCCCTTCAAGATCCTAAGGAAACGAACCATCTGTTCCAGCAAGCTTGGAGAGAGGGAGAGGGCACAGTAAAAAGAACAGCATTTATAGGGCTCACTATCTCACTTCATCCTCAAAACAATCCATTTTATAGATCAGGAGCCTGAGGGACACAGACACAGCTGGTAAGTGTCCAAGACAAGATTTGAATTCCCATTTCTTCACTATGCCACCTGCTCCCTCTCTGCCCTGGGCAGGGTGCTAGGAAGTATGGGTTCAAAGCCTGGCCCAAATGCCTTCCAGCTGCATGAGCCTGGGCTCAGGGCCCCTCTCTCTCATCTGTGATTCCAGAATAAAGGTTGGGTTCTCTTCCTCCCAAAGGAACAGGTCTGGGACCAGAGTGGGGCTGGCCTCCTCCTCCTCTGAAGTCTGGGATCTGGGCCAAGACTCTTCCAAAGATGTTTCACCTCCCCCTCTGGCTGTCCAGCAAGAGGATTATAACAAGGACAGATGGCTTTGTTGGCCAGTATCAGGGCTAAGCCTAGGAGCCAAATCCTATCTCAAGCTCTGCCTCACTGTACCCCCTGCTCTGGCCCTCCTTCTTGTCCTCTTGAACTTCTACATGGACTGGGCCATGTAGAAGCAGAGGGGATACCAAGGGGTAGGAAGAGGTCCCCAACTTCATGGTCAACACAAGGAAAAGAAAATCCAGTAACTTCCCAAAGTCAAGTCAATAAATGTGACCCATCTCCTTCCTCCCTGACCTCTCCTAGAACCAGGGGTCCCTCTATTCAGCCACTCCCCTGAATCCCTCCCAGCCCCAGCCTGAGCCCCAGACCTGACAAGATCAATCTCCTGCCGAACATCCCGGGCCTCCTCCCTGGCAGCATCCACCACCCGGCAGTGGCCTTCTTGATCACTCTGTAACTGTTCCAGTACCTGTCCAGGCACAACCCCACATCGGCAATGGCCTTAGACCTTTTCCTTCACCCAGGCCATCCTCCCTTGTCCCCCACAGTACTCTCAATAAGTCAGGGTCCTTGGCCAGGGGAATTTAGAGGACAGTGAGAAGGGGGGCTCCCTAAAGGGGTGCTGTAGGAATAGGGGGCAGTAATACCATTTCTCCAAGGCACTCCATCCTCCTATAAGGCTAGGAGAAAAATCATCAGAGTTGGCCCAAGGTTGCCCATCTCAAGATGTTTTTCAAGGATAACCCCTTGTCAGGGAGGAGGAACCTTTAAATGCTGGGGTTACAGGACCCCTACCTTCCAGCTCCGCCCTTGTGCTTGCCTGGCTTCAGCCATCTGCCTCAGCAACAATTCCTGCTGCTGACCTGAGGGAGAGAGAGAAGGTCAGCAACCTGGACCCTGTAGCAAAGAAAGGAAAAGACTTTCCTTCTTTCTCCCTTCCAGAACTCAAACCTATTCCCTTCTTTTCAATATTCCTTCCTTCTTCCCCTTCTCCATTCTCCCTTCCCTTCTCTCCTTCCTTACTCTTTTCTTTTCTTCTTCCCTTCTTTCTTCCCCCTTTTCCTCTTCCTCTCCCTCCTTTCCTTCCTTTTATTCTCCTTCCCTCCTTTTCTTTTTTTCTCCCTTTTCTCCTTCCTTTCTCCTTTCATTCCTTTCCCCTTTCTCCCCTCCTTCTTCCCCCTTTTTCCTTTCTGTTTTCCTCTCCTTTCCTTCCCTCCTCCCTACTTCCTCCCATTCTTTGATGCCCGTTAACATGTTTGCATTGGATGGAGGGAACTGAGCTCCAAAGGATCCCACAATCAAGTAGATGAGGGTTTGCCCTCTCCCCACAGCCCTCAGGATGGATGGATGACCATTTCAACACTTTCAGTCATTCTCCATTGCTGCGACAGAAGTCTCCCTTAATCTTATTCAACTCATATGGTATCACTCTTCTCTACACATGGGTCTTCCTATCCTGAACCCATACTGTGCTCTCTGGCATCCGCCCTCTGCTTAGGCTGTTCCCAATACCTGGAATGACTTCCCCGTCCCTTTTCCACCTGAAATAATTCCTTCAAGCCCACTTCCCCCCCCTTCCCTATCACTACCTTACTGCTATACTGCCAGCTGCCTGTATTCCCGGCCTAGGTGCCTCCAGTGGCCTGTAGGCAGCCAAAGGGCAGAGCCGTAATCTTCCATAAACTTGATCATTGGCTTAGTACCTATCACAGAAGTGTGTCCACAGCAGGGCCCACTGGATAAAAGCTCATTGAGGGGCAGCTGAGTAGTGCAGTGGATTGGGAGCCAGGTCAATAGATCAGATCCTAGGTTCAAATCTGGCCTCAAACACTCCCTAGTTGTGTGACCCTGGGTGAGTCACTTAACCTCCATTGCCTATCCATTACCACTCTTCTGCCTTGGAACAAATACACAGTATTTATTCTAAGGTAGAATGTATGGACTTTATAAAAAAAGTTAAAAAGCTCACTAAGTGAATGATGCCCCCATACTCATCCTCTCTCCAGAATGGGAAGGATCATTAGGACTAGGGCTGGAAGAACCTCTAAAATTCATCTGATCCAATGTTCTCATTTTGTAGGTGAGGAAATTCAAATCTAGAGAGAAAAATGGCCTGCCCGCCCCACTCTGGCAGTTAAATGGTCAATTTATGCTCTCAGCCAGAGCATCTCCTGCCTCCCCAACTCATAAGAACCATTTTGAAATTCACAAAGAGGCCTCAAGGGAGGGGGAAGAGGTGGGAGAATTGGAAAGGGAGGCCTGCTCACCCAGTTGGTCCCGAAAAAGCTTCAGCTCCCCTTGAACAGCTTCATATTCCTCCCACAGGAGCTGGCGGCTAAAAGGGTCAGGGGGTCAGTGAGGCAGGATTCCAAGGTTCCTATGTAAAGCTATGCAGGGAAGAGGATACCCCCATACCCACTACCCTCTTGCCAATCCTGCTCCTCTAACAGAGAGCAGAGAACAAGTACTCTGGTATGAACACCCCATCAAAATCTATGCAGATGAGACTCCCTGGAGGGTACCATCAGCCTGCCTGGGAAAGGCTAGGGGATAGGCCAGTTAGGGGCCATGTGTGATGGAGTCCCAGGATATCAGTACTCACTCATTCTGTAGCTCTTGGCGCAAGAGAGCAGTCACGCTGGCCTCCCCTGGACGGGCTTGGAGTTGCCGCCGTAGGTTCTGTAGCTCTGAGTTCAGGTCTTCTACTCGTTGCTCCAATCTTGCTCGCCCTTCAGGAGTCCCTCGAAGCCGGCCCAGCTCATCTGGGCAGCAGGAAAATGTCATCCCTACCCAACAACTCCTGCTTCCCTCTCCCACAGTAGGGGCTGATCCCATAGGGCTTCATGTAGGAATGTCTGCTGTGGGGGCCCTTCATCATAGGGGTTACCTTCTAGATCATCAATCTGACATTTCTGATGCTCTCTGTCTTCCATCAGACCCTGGATAGCCTGACTCATTAGCACCGTCACCTGGATCAGACCAGGAAGAAAAACAGTTTTCCTGGGTCCCAGAGGTGCAAGAGGGCCCTCTACCCCAACCCCACAGATACATGCCCCACAGCACCTGGGC
Organism: Monodelphis domestica; assembly: GCF_027887165.1. Classification (NCBI taxonomy): domain Eukaryota; kingdom Metazoa; phylum Chordata; class Mammalia; order Didelphimorphia; family Didelphidae; genus Monodelphis; species Monodelphis domestica. Next base: position 32,520,019 of record NC_077228.1, on the reverse strand, counting down.
CTGGGTCCGGAGCTGGCTTCGAAGAGTGGCAATTTCTTCCCACATCGATAAGGAAAAACAGGCTTCATCCCAGGTCTTCCCTTCAGTGGGGGGTTCCAGAGTCCAGATCTGACGAGGCAGTTCCCCTTCAGGATTAGAATGGGATATCCAGGGTCCAGAAGGAGTCAGGCTTGCTACAGGAAACAAAGGGTGAAACCAAGGCTGGGCCTCATGAACCAGCTCCTTTCTTTGGAGAAAGATGGAGTTCTCAGGGCCCAGAGATGACCAGATTTCCCTTGGGGTAGAAGATGGAAGGAAATGGTCAGAGCCAGAGGGAAGGGAACAAATAAGTCAAACCCCAAATCTGGGAGAGAGAGGGATGGAGAATAACACACTTACAATCACCAGTTGCAGAGACCCCAAGGGGGCAGAGATGCTGCTGTGGAACAGAAGGGGAAAACAAGAAGGGATAAATATCAGCGGTCAGATTCTTCTCTTTGGAGCAAGACCTGAGTTCTCCCCACCCTCCTTTGGCTTAAAAACACTAAAACCTTCAGGGGCTTTCCAGTCTATTTGGTCCAATTCATCTTACAAGTAAGGAAAAGGAGTCCCAAAAGCAGGTTAGAACTAGAACAAGCAAACTGAAGCTTGAAGGTCAGACTCCAATCTAATGTCATTTTAATTCTGCCAGGAAAGGGGCATAGGAGCCCCCAAGAAATAAGAACAAGGAGGCTCTCTGTGACCTTAGGGTCACTGAGGCAGCAGGGCAGCAGAAAAGACCCCAGACCCCTCTCCAACTCGAGACTCCCTGAAGGGTCAAGACCAGCTCAGGGTGGAGCACTCTAGGTACCATCTAACTCCAGCATACCTTGGGGAGTATAGTCAGACAAAGCTCAGGGGGACCAGATGTAGTAAAGCTTTCCCTCTAAGACAACTCCGGGTTCCCAGAAGTGGGTGTGGCTGTTAGGAGGCGGAGCCATTCCGAGCTCCACCCTCAGAGGCGGGGCGGGGCGTGGGCAGTAAGCAGGGGAATGTCACCGGGTTCCCAGAATAAAATGGGCCTGCCAGGTGGGTGAGACCTAGGACGCCAGGGGCTTTCCCGCGACACCCAGCCCGGGTTGCCCACCTTGATCCGGGCCACGTTGCCATCGGTGGCCTGCAGGAGTGAGTCCAGCTGCTCGGACCACTTGGAATCCTCGGACCCTGGGGGTAGTCTGAGGCACGGTGGCTCCAGGGCGGAGGGCAGTAGGCCGCAGCCGGGGCCCGAGGGCTCCAGCAAGGGAGCGGCGTGGGGCAAGGGCACCCGGCCTGGCCCCAACAGTGAGCTGGTTGCGCAGGACTTTCCGGGGGTCAGGCCGGGCCTGCCCCAGAGCCAGGCCGAGACGCTCAGAGTGAGAGGCGGCGGGGGGGCGGTCCAGGACCGCCGCGGAGGCCTGGGCTCGAGAAGCTCGGGACTCAGCGAGAGCTCCGAACCGCAGAGCCCGCTGCCGCTACGGCCCGGCCCCCAGACACAGGAGCCATGGCCCCTGATCCGCCCCCACCGACGCCACCCAATTCAAACCTGGCGCGCCGGCTCCGCCGCGGGGCCCCCTGGAACACTGAGTCAACCTCCCGCGGTCCCAACGGGCTGTGCGCGACCTCCGAACTACGACTCCCAGAAGGCTGTGCGCGCGCCCCACCCGCCGACGCCGGCCGCGAACCCTACCGGGAAGCGCAACACGCCAGACTGAGACACTGTTGTCCCATCACGCCTGCGCGATGAACTGTAGCAGAGCACGCTGCCTGCGGCGCCAGGTGGGAGCTGCAGACAGAACTGCGCCGGTCCAGAGGAGCCTTGCATTGGGGCTACGTTACGCGGCGCGACGCGATGGAATCGAGGGTGGTTGAGCTGGAGCGCCGGATACGGACTGCGCTAGAGCCGTTCGGCTTCGAGGTGCATCCCTTCCAGGTGTGCATGCGCAGCCTCGCACGTGTCTTGCTTGTGTAAACGCGTGTTTGGTGTGCGGGAGGGGGAGGGAGTTTGTGGGGCACGCGGGCAGTGAGGGGAGGGGAAGCTTGCCTGATGCCCATATTGGCCCTTCGGCCTCAGCCAGGCCCCGTCTTGGGTCTAGCCAAAGGTCGTTTGTCCTTGGAACAACCCCTGGCCGGCGTGAGGGGATAGGCGAGGGGGGTGGGGCCACCGGAGCCTCCTCTGTCATTAACACGGAGTCCCCCAGATGTGGTTCCCAGACCATGACCACCAATCCCCCCAAAATCTGGTGACTGCCCTAGACATGTGGTTCCCAGCATGGCCTTGATCGTTGGACTGAGCCCGGAGACCGCCCAGGAAGGCAGAGTAGGAGAGGTTCTCATCCACAATTACTCCTGACAGAAATACAGGAGAGCACTAAACCGAGCAGAGATGACAACCTCCAAGGAAAAGTTACAGTGAGCCTTTCTTCCAAGCCAGCAGGGCGCAGGAGACTGGAGACAGGGACCAGCTAGGAGAATATCATGCTTTGGGTACACTGAAAGTTTACAGATATCTAGCCTGAATAAAAAAGCTAGTACAAGGAGAAAGCAAGTACAGGACCCAAAAATATAATGAAAAGGACACAAACATCCCTTCCAGAAGTTCATAGAACCTGACACTAACACAAACTACTAAATAAAGAAATAAAGCTGGAAGCATGGGCAAAAAAAAAGGTTCCCAGTATAAAGAAAAATCATAGGTCTCCTAAGGACACAAACTCAGCAGTGAATGACTCCAAAACATCAGTAAGCAAAGCATCAAAAACAAGCCTTGGTTTTAAGGTCAACCAGAGTTCCTAGAAGAAATTTAGAAAGTGAAAAAAAAAATAATTGAAGAGAGTGCTTGAGAAAAGAATTGGAAAAAATGAGAACAATGGGAAAAGACTTGGAAGATTAACTGCTTAGCACTGGATATATAAAACCTTACCCAAGAAACAGACTCCTTGAAACTTAAAATGACCAAACAAATGACTTCATGAGACAGTAAGAATTTTTTTTTTCCAAAGCAGAAGGAAATTTAAAGTACTTCATATAAAATAGATCAGGGAGGGGCAGGTAGGTGACTCAATGGTTTGAGAACCAGGCCCAGACATGGGAGGTCTTGGATTCAAATGTGGCCTCAGATACTTCCTAGCTGGGTGACCCTGAGCAAGTCACTTAACCCCCATTGCATAGCCCTTATCGCTCTTCTGCCTTAGAACCAATACAAAATATTGATTCTAAGAAGGAAGGTATGGGTTTAAAAATAAATAGATCAAGAAGAGATAATTAGACTCTGAAAGCCACAACCAAAGCTAGCACTTGGACAAGAAGTCATGCCCACATCTCTTGAGAACAGAAATGGGCAAAAATGAAAATAGCTTTCACTGGTCACTTCTTGAAAATGTTTAGGAATATCAGACCAAATTCAGAGCTTCCAGGCAAAGAAAATAGTGCAATTATAAAGCAGCTATGATGCCTGGCACTGACCCTAAGCATGATATTAAGGCAGCAGCTCTGAGGCCCAGTGCTGACTTTGATATTGATATTGATTCCTCTAGCCTGAGGCTGCTTGCTGGAAGGCTCATTCTCTCTCCTCCTCCTCTCAGCTGTGACTTTGCTCACACAATGTCCCTCTCCTATTGACCTCTCCAGGCATCACTGGTCCTTTCATTTTTTAACTTGTCACTACCCTCTGCTGCTTCCTGCCAGCTCCTCTGCTTTGAGGACCAGCAACCAGTCGGGGAAGTAGAGAGCGCCAGCCCTGGGCTGGGAAACCTAAGCCCAGATGGATGGTCCAACCCTGCCCAGTAAGGGGGTATGCTCCAAGACTTGTGGTCATGTGACAGAGGAAGGGACTGGCCCAGGGTCACTGGGCTCTGGCACATTGGTAGACCAGGCTCCTCCCTTCCTCCCTTTATAAATTGGCAACATTCTCCTTGCCCTCATCGAAGAGGACCACTTGAGGTCCTAAGGGACTTGTAAAGGCCTCTTTCAGTGGCCAGCGTTGAGTAGAGATCAAGGAATGGGGAAAAGTTTGACCTGGTGGATCTCTGGAGAGCCCACTTTGCCTGTCTCTGTCCAGGTGGGATGGTACAATGCATTGCTGCCTCCAGCCTTCCAGCTGCCCCTGCCTGGGCCCACACTTGCTTTTGTGGTCCTCAGCACACCTGCCATGTTTGACCGGGCCCTCAAACCCTTTCTTCAAAGTGCCCACCTACAGCCTCTGAAGGACCCAGTGGACCAGTGCGTAGCCTACCACTTCACCCAACTCCAGAAGGTAAAGCCAATCCCTCTGCTCCTCCTGTGATACTCCAAGGAAATATCTTCCCCTCCCTAAATTAGATGATCTCTTAAGTCCCCTTCCAGATATCAGGCTGGCCCCCACCCCTGTTCCCCAGGCAGCCTCTTTGCTTCTGGCCTCTCCCTCAATGAGGCCTACTTATTTCACAGCCAAAGCCCTGGAAGACTCCCAAGAGTTCCCCACCTTTGACTTCCCTCCTGAGCCAGAAACCATTCCAGGCCCCTGCCCCACTGCCAACATCAGACATGTAGTAGCATCCTTTGATCACCCAAGCCCTTCACCTCAGGTCAGGGGCTCCATCTTTCTCTCTGGCAGATAGTCAGGGGACTGTTACTTGTGCTGGGATGACTATCTCTATCCATCCTAGAACCTTCCAGAGCAGAAGATAGACTTCATCACAGACTATGACATGCACCCGAACCGGCGCCCAAAACTCCTGGCTCAGACAGCTGCCCACGTGGCAGGGGCTGCCTACTACTACCGGCGACAAGATGTGGGATCTGACCCCTGGGGAAACAAGGTAGGTGAGGTAGACCCTTGAGGCCCACCCTGGGAGCAGGGAGGGCAGAAAGGAAGGCCCTGGGGACTGGAGAAAAGGGATCCTATTAAGATTACTCTTATTCCAGCCAACCCTGCTGAAAGGGAGGAACCTAAGCCTGTCTCAAGTGATCATTTCCCTAGAGATAGCATCAGTGGCACCTGTCACTAGCTGGGGTTAGAGGAAGAGGTCAGGAGGCCTGACTTCAACCCAGCCCTTGGGTGACCCTCAGCCAACCCCTTGTCCATCCCCTTTGTTCAGGAATGCTGTAAAAGGGTTCCTGCATTCAAGCAAGTTGGGCTACATTCTTGAGGGTTGAGATTTAGGGCCCTGGAGCCTGCCTCCAATCCTTCATTTTATGTGGCATAACTATAAAGCTTTCAGCTGGGACAGGGGAAAGACTTGATTACTCATGCCCTCCCCGGGGGGTGAAGGAGCTTCAGGTCCACGGACTCAGCCTTTAGGGTTCCTTCTCTCTCTCTCCTTCAGAAGATAGCTGGTGTGTGCATCCACCCCCGTTATGGGGGCTGGTTTGCCATACGGGGGGTGGTGCTGCTTCCAGGGGTAGAGGTGCCGGACCTGCCACCCCTAGCACCCCCTGACTGTGTGCCCACCCAAGAGGGACGAATTGCTCTGTTGGAGAGCTTCAACTTCCACTGGAAAGACTGGACTTATCGTGATGTTGTGGTCCCTGTGGAACGCTACTCTGAAGAGCAAAAGACCTACTTCTCCACTCCACCTGCCCAGCGACTTCACCTGCTGAGGCTACTCCAGGACACCCCCCTAGACCCCCACAAGCCTTTGGAGGTTCAGCCCAAAGAGACAGTGGACCCAAACTGGGTCGGGCATTTGGTTGCCCCTAGGATTTTTGCACCTGTACCACAGGGGACCTAGTCCAGGTCCCTTTTCTAGCCTGAGCTGCACAAAGTTGGGGTTTTTTGGGTATGGAGAATGAGGACCAAAGAAGGGATAGGCAGAACTTGGTTTTAAGAGATCCTAGGAAACTATTCTGGTAGCAGCTGAGATGGGACAGGGCAGGAAGTTCCTGAGCCTCCAAGCCCTTTTACTACTGATCCTCAAGGTTCCCATATGTAAGGGTGGTGGTGGTCATGAGCTTGACTTTACTTTCCCTCAAGGAAGGAATAGGAGACCCCCTGGATAAGGATTGAAATGCTTTAGGAATGGGCATATACTTTCTCCAGCCATTTTAATCCCTTCCCTCCACCAGAATCCTGCTTTAGAGCAGTTATTTCAAAAAGGGGCAGTTGAGCCAGGCCATTCCTTAATCTTAGTTATTTGAGTGCTCTGGGAACAGGCCCTCCCTAGACCACAGTTCAGAGACAGGGCTGACTTTAGCAGTCCTGATTGTGTGCTAAACTCTGAGGATGAGACCTGATTAACACCTCATCCATAAGAGAACTTCCCCATCAGCAAGAATCTCATTTTGTCTGGTGGCCTCCCAAGTTCCTGCTATACCTGCACTGTCTTTGGAAAAGGGTCTTGCTTGGATAGTGATCTTCCCCGAGTTCTGAGGAAGGTCCCTGAGGCAAACCATTGTGGAACCCATGACAGTGGCCTTGACTTTAGAAGGAGCCATCCCTATCCCAAGGTCACAGGGCAAAGAACATGAGCTTGAGTCTACAGCTCAGCCCATTTCTGAGTCCTGGAAAACAACACTGCTAATGGTACTTACCTCACAGTTGAGTATCAAATAATACATGTGCTTTGTAGCTTTTAAAAACTGGTGTGTTTTATGGGGGGGGGGGGGGGGTAGTGCTATACTCTCTAGGGTATTTGAGTCCTCTTGCCCACCCATAAACCATCTTTGCCAAATCCTGTAAACAGACAATATCCTTTGTGTGTGCATCCTCCCCCCTTGCCCAGTTTATCTTTCTAAATTGCAGGTATGGCCCAATCACATTCTCCCCTCTCTGCATCCACTATCCTATTCTAAGTCTTTGTAAACTGGCCTCTTCCCCACCCCCCCAGCACTTAACACAGAAGGCATTCCATGTGCTTCCCCAGGCTGTTCTCCCCACTTGGATTCTCATGGCCTGGCTAACCTGAGGTCCCAGTCTCACCTAGCGGGGCCTTGCCTGTTGATTTTCCTTGGCATGACTTTGAGCTCCTTGAGGGCAGACACTTGACACCTGTAAATCTTAATGCTTCTTTTCATGACCACCTCCCTTTTCAGGCCAGTTGTTTTTAAATGCCTTCCGGCTCCTAGCAGCCACTCCCTCCCTGGGATGGAGAGGTGAAAAGCTCTTTGCCCCTAACTCAGGTGCTTAGATATATCCAGCAAGTTCTGTCTGCATAGACTGAAGGCCCCCAGAAGAGTTTTCTTAGGACAAGTTTAATACAACTACAAAAATATCAGATGAGCTCAAGCCCCAAGGGCCGACTACGGTACAAACGTTGTTAACAGCACTTGGTCATTAAAGAGAAAGAAACACAGCAGGCCTAAGGCAGGAGCTCAACTGCTGCCCTGAGAGGAATGATCTGAATCAAGGCCCATGAGGTGCGGATATGCCCAGCTACCCCCCACAGTGTCTTGGCTCCCCTATGAAGGCCTTCTAGTTGAAAGCTTGGGAAAGGGTCAGGCGTGTTTTGTTTTCCCTTGACCTGCAGACAGCAGCTAGGTGTGTCCCCAGGCCCCCTACATCGGGATATCTTCAGCAGATAACAGCTCAGTTCTGCTTAGAGAAGTATTCCTTACTCCCCTTCACATCAGGCTTGATGGTATCGCTTCCAGGTTTCCAGCCAGCAGGGCACACTGAAAGACAAAAAGGGTGGCTTTGACCTTCCATCTCTCACTTTCAGAAGCCAGGGAGAGTTCATCCCCCATTCCTAAGGGTCACTTGCCAGCTCTTTACATATAGCTGAGCCTTATACACAAAGGAGGATCACAGATGGGGGCTGCAAGCACTCAACCCCGAGCACAAGGTCACTCAATAAAGCCCAGAAAATAGCGTTCAATTCATCTGGTTTAATGTTAGGGGCTGGCCTACCTAAGCCTGGGTTCCACAACCTCTCAACTGGCACCAGACCATAACAAGGAATTTTTAAACTCTCCTCAGGCTCCTGTACTCCTGCCCCTCAACTTTAGGACAGAGAAGACTAGATGCCTTCAGACACACTTCCATGGCCCCTATCCTTCAGCTGATCATGGACTTGTCCAAGGGCCTCAGAGGCAGGTACAGGCCTGGCCTGCCGTGCCCTTCTTACTCTCCTCTGGGAGCTCAGGAACTTCTGTGCTGCCCACTATGGCCACTCTAGGTGAAATGCCTAGCTATCAGCCACTGTGCAGGCCTCACACCTTACAGCAAGGCATGCTGGGAGGAGGGGGAGCCACTAACAAGAAAGGGTTGAAGAGCTGCATGAGACATCTTTTATCTCCACAGTTTCTCTTCCTTTCCAACTGCTTCCATGATGCCCTTTCTGTCCTGTCTTAGACAAGTAATCCAGTGCTTAAATGGGTGCTTAAATCCCACTTGTGGCTTTAGCTCTGGAATCCATCTGCCATGTCCCAGGGAAGCCTTAGACTGGTCCCTTCCCCTACACTTGGGTTTCCAGAAGTCAGACATTTTCCCAGAGAGTCAATTAAAGGGCTTCAGTACTTGCTAAGGGAAGGAACAAGATACCAGTCAATACTGATGGTGGATATCATTAACAGGATTCATATGTGAGCTCATACTGAGATAAAGTGCTAGATTAAAAGACACATTGCTGGGTTCCAAAAATCCTCCCCTTGTTCAGTGACTAGGAAAGGAAAAGAGAAGTCACTTTTGAAATCAGTTTTCCTCAACTGTAGAATGGGGTTGCTTGAGGGGCTAGATAGCACAGTGAAGAGTACCAGGAAAACCTGGGTTCAACTCTGGCCTCAGGCAAGTAATCCCATCGAACAGCTCTTCTGTCTAAAAATTGATTCTAAGAGGGGAGTGAAGCTAAGGATTAAAACAAAAAGGAGATCATCATTAGGAGCTACTTAGAGAGCTCAGAATGAGATTTTATGTAAAATAACCAGATGTGTGAGAACCTCCTTCCCTTTTAAGATAAAATTTCGCCCCAGGGTTATAGAAAGCAAGTCCAGCTAATTCTATGCCACTCCCAACAATGCATAGATCATCTACAACACCTAAGGGCAGATCCTTTCCCTCCCCCCCATACCTCCACCTAAAATGGGAGTAGAACTAGTGAGACTGGGGAGAAAGCCCCTCCCCCCCCCCAGTGTTTATGGCAAAACAAGGGTGCACAGGATGAGCAATTGCCTCAACTTTTTCTCAAAACACTCATTTTGGTAGGGCTGAGTCAAAGGTTTGCTACCTAGTTCAGCTGAACTGTCATCTTGCCCCATATCTTGCCCTTACAGTCAGTGCCCAGTACTCCTGGTTGTCACCTTTTATCCTAACTCCCAGGGGCTAACAAAGTAAGGTTGGGGAGGTCTTCCAACCCCTCCAGCCTGGACTTGATAGTCCTGGGAGGCCAGGTCTGACCCTTAACTCAAGGGACCCAAGCTATTCTCCTGACTCAAGAATAAACTCTTCCCTTTTCAGTTTCTGTATCAGCTTTATGCCACAGAATATTATTCAATTATATCTATAGCAGTACACATACCCAAGTGAATAAGGCAGGAGGAGCATCCCATGTACCCAAGTCCTCACATTTCAGGACAGGATTTGACCCCAAAAGCTGGGATCCTGGAAGCTAAGAAAACCCAACCTGGTCCTCCCTAGTACTTAAGATGGCCCTTTCCCTCAGTGGCCTAGTGTCCTCTCACTCATTTGCTCTTGAGACTTACCTTCACCATACTTGTCTGTGAACTGGAAGGCCTGGATTAGCCGCAGAGTTTCATCTACAGAGCGGCCCACAGGAAGGTCATTGATGGTGATCTGTCGAAGGATCCCCTTCTCATCAATGATGAAGAGACCCCTAATGAAGAAGTCGACACCGTGGAATTTTAGAACTGAAGGAGCCAGTTTGTATCAGGAGAAAGGGTCTTTCACGTACAAAAGTATTCATAGCTGTGCTCTTTGTGGTGGCAAAAAAATTGGAAAATGAGGGGATGACCTTCAGTTGGGGAATGGCTGAACAAATTGTGGTATATGTTGGTGATGGAATACTATTGTGCTAAAAGGAATAATAAAGTGGAGGAATTTCATGGAGACTGGAACAACCTCCAGGAAGTGATACAGAGCGAGAGGAGCAGAACCAGGAGAACATTGTACACTGATACGCTGTGGTACAATCAAATATAATAGGCTTCTCCATTAGTAGCAATGCAGTGATCCTGAACAATGGAGGGATCTATGAGTAAAACCACTATCCACATTTAGAGGAAACACTGTGGGAGTAAAAACACCAAAGAAAAACAACCGCTTGAGCTTGAATACATGGATCAAAGGGATATGTGGTTGGGGATGTAGACTCTAAAGAACATCCTAGTGTAAACAACATGGAAATGGGTTCTGATCAAGGACACAAGTAATACCCAATGAAATGCTGTTGGGGGGGGGGGGGGAGTGGATGGAGGAGAGGGAGGAAAATGTGATTATTGTAACCAAGGAATAATGTTCTAAATTGACTAAATAAACTTATTCAAATAGAGAAAAAAGAATGGGTCTTTAAACACCCTAAACTTGAGAACTAGGTCCCAAGTATCACATTCAGTAAGGAGTCTTATCTACTCCTTTCTAGGCTCCAGCAGACAGATGTATGGCTAAGAAGAATCACGCAGCAGCTGAACTCCATTTTTTGTAATATAGCAATGCTCACCTGAATGAAATTCCCTCATCTGCCTTTAAGACTCCATAGTCTTGAGCAATAGTGCGTTTGGCATCAGACACCAGGGGGATATTGACAGGTCCCAGGCCACCTTGCTTTTTGACTGTGTTTACCCTGGAGAAAAATAAGGCAAGAGACACAATGCAACTGAACTAGTATGGCAAGTTCTTATTCAGGCGTTGGACCTCCTGAAGGAAGAGGTTGGAAGAAATACACCAAAGTGCCCTTAAGGTGCTTCTGACTTTATTAAAGAGTATGAGCTAACTGCATGGCATGCGCCCTTCTCTAGGCCTGCAGTAATTAAGGGCTGGGACATCCACCCCTTGGACTGCTGGATTCCTCAGCTAAGCCCTGCCTCTTCTGCTCTCCTCTCACCAGCCCAGTTGCCTTTTGTCAAGACTCTTCTCTCTTCAAATGACCTTATACAGTAATGCCTCTCCAGCCTCATCTCAAATTCTGCTTTCTCCAAGAATATTTCCTTCTCATTTCTCTGGATCTAGAGCCTGTTTGCACATCATTTTCAGCCCCATTAGACTGAACTTCTAGAAAATTTTTACTTTTCCTCGTACTCTTAATACTTAGCAATGCCTGCCTACCAGGTAGGAAATACAGCATCAATGTTTTCTCATTGACAAGACTGATCTGGCGACTGTTCTATTCCTCTAAGAAACTGGGAGGTATAACTATTTAGTGTTTGCTGACTTGTACTGAGGAGCCCCAGGTCAAAGTCCTCCATTAACTAAGAAATCCAAGTCAATGCTCAGGAAAGCCGTCCTCACACCACTACTTCCAAGGTACAAGAATAGTTACCAGGCAAGGTGACAGAAGTGGGAGTCCACAGAAGCCCCAATCACTTGGCAGTTGAGTTTCTTAAATTCTTCAGCCCGATCACTGAATGCAATAATCTCCGTGGGACACACAAAGGTGAAGTCCAAGGGGTAAAAGAACAACACAACATATTTCCCTGGATGGTAAAGAGGGACTGATGAGTTCAGGTCGCCTGGTTTCTTGAATGATCTGGGAATCCTAAATTGGCAGTTATACACACATCCTACACACAGATAGAAGGGGCTAAGAGGCCAGACCCAAGTGCCTTCCACCCAATGCATTCTTCTCCCCAAACACAGTGCCAAGCTGTGCTAGGCAATGTACAGGTAAGCTTGTGCTCTGACAAGTTAAAGCTGTCATAAGCTAGCTAGCCAAGGATTGAGCACCAAGCTCTTTATTCTGTATCCCAGCCCCACTGGAAGGAGACTTGCCTGGTAAAAAAGCAAGCCCCTCTACCCTTTTCTCCCACACCTGTATAGGTTCGTTCACTGATAAGACTACCAGAATTGGTCAGCCTAGGTATGACAGCTAAACCCTGTTAACTAGGTAGGTAAAGATCTTTCTTTATAATAGAGGAAGTGAGGCTCAGGTGATCAGTCAAGGTGCTAGGAAAGCAGGATTCCTAGAACTGAAATCCAGATGTTGGGCCTCTCAGCAAGACCCCAGAATCTCTTTAAGTCCTCTCCACAAGGCCTGCCTCCATCTACTGTCTAAAGGACATAGATTTGATTCTAATTCTCAAGAGACTAAGGCCAGAATCTCCCCTATTCTCAGTACCTGCAAGAGGAAAGCATCTTGAACCACTGGCACTCCAATGAGAGCTACTTTCTGGGGGTAGGGGCTCGATGAAGAGCCACACCTCCTCCCCAACTCTGCCAACCAGCTAACCTGTAAAAGGCCCAGACTCCACCATGACTGGCCTCACTCTCATCAGCTTCCACAAGGAGATAGCACTAAAGAAAGGAAGCTGTATGTGCTAAGGAATGTGGATACTCTTGGAACCCAGGAAACATTGGAGGCCTGAGAACTATGGAAGAAGAGAGCTCTGTTCTTTTGTCACTCCACCCCTACCATCGCTCCTCAGGAAGGGAGTTAGAAGCAGTGAAGTCTTAAGTCAAGGCACAAGAAAGGAGAGCCCCAGAAGGAAAGAGGCTGGCCAAAGTTCTCCAGGCCACCAAAGTCGTAAAGCTTTATACAAAGGGAGATAGATTCCCAAGCCCTTCAATATCGGAACTAGAGGCAGACAGGATGGAAATAAGCCTGCATCTCAAGGGGGGAGGAGTGGGATCATCACATCTCCAGTGGGGAGAAGGTCTTTGCCTCTTTCAGCTATGGTGGAAGGCACCCAGAAAGGGTTCAAAGCTGCTTCTGTTATGGAGATTTTGCTAATCAAGAAATGTAAATCAATTTCGGGCAATTCAACTCACCTCTGTAGTCAGAAAGGCTGATGTCTTTGAACTGCTGATCTGGCATAACAGCTGTGGCCCTGAAATTGGGGGCTGGGCGCCCAATCTTAGCATTTCCTGCCGACATGGTGACAGCCACTGTAGACCAAGAGAGAGGCAGAATGAAGCTGGACAAAGCTGTCTCCAGAAACGGCCCCAAGCTCATTCTCCAGAGTTGCCACACCCCATTCTGAAGGCAGCCCAAGCGGCTCCCCCTTAGGGGGCCCAAAGCAGCTCACCTACCACAGGTGACCCTGGGGGCAGGCCGAACCCTGACCAACTTCCAGTGAGGAGCCCTCAGCCTGCAGCTCACACATTGCAAGATTGCCTAGTCTCAGTTCTTAAGGTAAAGTCCTGGCTGGGGGCTGCCCCCGGCACTTAGAGAGCCACTGGTTTCTCAAGCCCTGGTTCTTCTCCTACAGGGATCCTCCTCACCAGCTGCACGGAAGGCCCTCTCCCAAAGCAGCCAGTCCCCGGGGAAGAGAAGGGAGGTGGTTGATTGAGCTCTGGTGCCTGCGTTGGATGGAAGGCAACTGAGGCTTGTGCTAAGCAGAGATAAGGTATCAAGCTGAATTGGTTTCCAATCTGAGTGTTTCCAAGCCAAGGGGGGCCAGGGAGGACAACACCTGTCGTGCCCAATGCCCTCTCCTTCCTTCCTCTCTTGATTTCTGCCATCAGCTTCTATCTGGCCTGTCTCAGCCGCCACCCCCCACCTACCCCCCCCCCCCCGGGCTAACTCCCCATCTCACCCATCACTAGACTGGAAGGGAACGGACACCAGTAGACCCCCATCCCTTTACACCTCTTATCCGGTTCCTCACCCAGAAGCTCAGATAGAGGCAAAACGACTAATGCAGGGTCAAGGCTGGGGTCTGGTTTGAGGCGACACGCGATTCCAGGCCCAGCACTGACCACCAGCTGCCTGAGTGACCGCAAGCATTGCACGGCCTGTAGGGTCACTTCTTCAGCTTCCCAAAAGCACTTTTATTGGAGCGCCCAAGGGGACCGCAGGACTCAGTCGCGGCTTTTTAGGCTGGATGTTCCACCCTCCACCCCTTCGGCATCATAGCCCCCAAGGGTCCCACTAAGGAAGAAGTAGGGACTGCTGCGCCTAAGGAGACTGCCCGTGTCCTTGGGACACACTTTACGGAGGGGAAAACTGAGACTAGAGGTTAAGGCGGCTCCTGCAGGGAGCCAAGCCCAAGAATACACGGGAGAGGACCCAAAACGGAGAGGGGGTGGGCTCCGGACGCAGGATCTACTTTACTCCCGAGGCCCCCTCCTCCGCCGCGGGGAGAAGTGTTCCCTCGATTCCCCGATCTGTACCTCAGTTTCTCCGTCGGTCCCTCCCACGCCTGGGCCTCAGCTCTCTCCCTTAGCGGATGAGAGGTGGCCGCCCCCCCACACCCCTCAGCGAAGGTTCCCGAACACGCCCCCACCCAGGCGGGCCACGTGACCACGAAAGCCAATGATCGGCCTTCGGATCCGGGGGGGGCGCTGGCCCGCCAGAAGATTTCCCCAGCCTTTCTGCCCACCCTCCACCGCCAAGAGAAGGGCGAAATGTGCACGACCCCGAGTAGATCAGGTGCCGGCAGCGCCCCAGCCTCACCAAATAGGATCCGCACACACAGTTCCGAAAAAGAACAAACACGTGAAGACGACCTGGAAAAAGCGAGGAAGGTGCGCCCGACACTGCCTTTATGTCCCACGAGATCTCGCGAGAGGCTAAGGGACGGGAGGGGGCGGGCCGTACCCTAGGCCATGCCCTATCCCCTCGTCTCCCACCCCCACCCCCATTGTCTCTCCGGCGCGCTCAGCATGACTCGGCACTTTCCTGAGGTCAGGCTCCGAGCGCCCCTCCCCCCGGGGGGCCTCTAGCCTTGCCCCGAGGCCACCTATGGAGCCTTACCCCCGCCCGTGACGTCACGGGAGAGGGGAGCCTCACGAGCGGGAAAACTCCCTTGCCTTCCCACCTTCCCGGGTCTGTGCTGAGCTTTAAAAGAACAATAGCAATAATAATAAGGAACAGTCTAATCTCATGGTAGCAGAGGGCCCCCAACCGCCCCGCCTCCCACACAGCCCCAAGTGGTTGTCAGGTGGCCTAGGCTGGTCTCTGACTCCCGGTGGCTGTGTGACCCTGGGCAAGTCACTTCACCCCGGGCCCTTACCTCTCTTAGCCTTAGAACTGATCGTTGGTATCGATTCTAAGGCAGGAGGTAAGGGTTTAAAAACCAGTCCGTCCATAGACATTTATCAAGCCGCCTGCCCAGGCAGAGGGCAGTGGAGTTCGCCAATGGCTGGCATCAAATATACAGCTAATACACGGCCCCGAGGGGCTGGCACCCACCGAGGCAGCACTGGAAAATACAAGCTAGGAGCACTTAGGCCCAAGCTAAGAACATGAGGCTCAGGAAGGAGCCATGGCAAGGGGAGCACCAGGGCCCAAAATGACACTTCTGGGGCCAATAGGGAGCCAGTGTCGGTCCGCTGGAGCCCCTTCTGGAGCAGGAGGAGAAGCTGGAGAGAGAGAATTGGGCCTGAGCTGATGGAGTGCCCGCTGGGGCCTCCCGGAACAAAGGCAAAAAGGAGCCCAGGCCCCGCCCTCCACAGCCTCCCTTCCTGGGGCTTACCGTTAGGGCTCCGTCGGATATGTTCTGGGGAGTCTCTCAGGCCTGGGAACAGAAAGGGGGAGACTTCCAAAAGGCCAAATCAATTAAGGTTCAGTGTTAGAAAACCCTCCCTCGATTTGGGGGCTGACCAGAAGCAGAAGCCGTTTCTTTGGGAAGGTAGTGAGCCCCCCATCCCTGGAAGTCTCCAGTCAGAAGCATGGGGATCCGTGGTGGAGGATATTGGAGGGGGAATTCTGCTTCAAGGGTGGGATTGGGCTCCATTCTGTGAGAAGGTTGCATGGGAAACAAGAGGAACCAATGGGAAGGGGTGTCAGGGGAGAGGGTTGTCCCTGGGCAGGGAGGGCAGCCACCAGGGCTAGAGTCAGGAATGAGAGAGGAGCCTGGGGGTCGCAGCTCCCTTTCCCGTGGCCGCAGGCTCCTGTGGGCTTTGTAACACCTGATACCTTTGCTGGGCCCAGAGCCTGGAGCCCTGCTCTGTCCTCACCCCCACCCCCTTCCCTTCCGGGATCCAGGCCTCTCCTCCCCCTGGACATGGCCTTTGTACTCAGTGAATCCTTCCTCCTGGCCCAGTCTTTCCGGATTATGTTGTAAGCTCCCAGCCTGCCATGTGCTGGGGGAAAGAAAGGGTAGAAGAAGGGGTCCTCCTGGGAACCCTTTAGAATGGCCAGAACAATCAGTGAGTGCAGAAGAAGCCAGGGGAGACCCTCGAGAGCAGCCTAAGGAGGCTGCATTTTATCCTGGGAGTAGCAAAGAGCCTCCCTCGTTTGGGAGCCCGAGGAGTGACCCTGAGAGCCACAGGTTGGGTGCTTAGTTAGGGAGCCTGGCAGTGTGGATGATGGGTGGTGGGAGATCACTAGAAGCCAGAACAGCCAGGGGGCTCCCTACTGATTCACTGACTCCCAAACCTGGCCTCCACTTACCTTTCCAGCCCCAACTCTCCTCCCACATCTAAAATGCCCTTTTTTACCTCTTCTATGTCTTAGAGTCCCTCTTCCTTTAAGATACAACTTGGGCCTCACCCACCTTCTGCATAAACCTTTCCTGAGCCCCCCAACTGCAGGGGCTCCCCTTCCCTAGTTACCTCCTTCTATATTGTAGTTATTCGCTTCATATTTGTGCAGTCTGTGCTTGTCTAGAGACCTATTGTCTCCCGGGATGGAATGTAAGCTCCCTGCAAGTGGGCAGTGTTTCATTGCATTATTTATTGATTTCTTTTTTACCAATTACATGTAAAAGCAATTTTCCACATAAATTCTCCAAAGCTGTCTCCTTTCCTTCTTGCCTCTCCTGTCCCAGAGCTGACAAGCAATTCAATCTGGATTATACTTGTATTATCTCATTCTTTGTTGCTGGTCAGTTATATCTGACTCATAGTGACCCCATTTAGGATATTCTTGGCAGAGATACTGGAGTGGTTTGCTATTTCCTTCTCTGGCTCCCTTTACAGAGAAGGAAACTGAGGTAAGCAGGGTTAAGTGATTTGCCAAGGGTCACACAATTAGTAAGTGCCCGAGGCCAGATTTGAACTCAAAAAGATGAGTCTTCTTGATTCCAGGCCCAGTGCTCTAACCATTGGACCACCTACCTGCCCTTCCACTCTTTCTACCAGGCACAAATACCTTTGACGCTCTATAAATACCTTAGAAATTCCTGTAAATTCTTACTGTCTGCCCTAGTAACAACTCTAAGACTTCAGAAGAACAAGGGCTAGCTAGGCAAATGGGGTTAAGTGACTTCCCCAGGGTCATATAGCTAGGCAATGTTTGAAGCCAACTTTGAACCCAGGCCCTCTTGACTCCAGGTCTAGTACTGCTATGCCCCTACAAAATTAAAAGCATTATTATTAAATTATTAATTATAATTTACAATTATAATTAATTGTAATATAAAATTAAATTATTATTAAAAAGCATTATTAAATGCTTGTTGCTTGATTAGGGAATGTGGCCCTTAGCTAGGAAGGAGGCATTGATAGTGGGGGGAAATCCAAAGTTGTTATCAAGTATTTTGGAGATCCCTTAGGCAGCCAGGACTGTCAAGAAGCTATCAAAATTGGTCTAGACCAGAGTGGTGAATGTCTGCTCTTGGCTACTGGCAGCAACAGTGGAGACAGGGTTAGGGTCCCGAGGTCTTTCTCCTCCACTTGGAGCAGGAAAGTCTCCCAGGAGTCACCCCACCCAGTTTGCTGCTTTCACACCAGAGTTCAGATGACTTGCCCTGAGTCACACGGCATTATTGTGAGAATTTCAGTGTCAGCTTGACACAGACCCACCCTGCCTTTCCTATTGTTGCTCTATCCCAATCACAGCTTCTAAGGACTAGGTTCATTCTTCACCATACCCTCCCCTTGACATTAACGAAATAAATAGTGATGGTGCCTGGGAAAGAAGAGTAATGCAGGCACCCTGGGCTCAGGGTAGCCATTAGCCCTCATTGCTGAGGTTGCCATGACCTTTTTTATAGTTTCAAAGGTTCCCCACATTTATGACGATGTTTCCACCCCCATAACTTGTTGGAAGATAGATAGGGCCTCATTAGAGCCATTTTATAGCCAGAGGGATTCAGGGCCCAGAGCCAGAATTCCCACCATTATCACTCAGCTGGATCGGGCCCTTCCTTGGTGAAATTCTGGCTAAAAGAGAGCAGAAAGGAGGAGTTAAAAAGGAGCTGATTCACCCATCCAGTGCAGCCTCCCAGGGAATAGTCCAAAATAAGCTTCCAGGATTTTAAAAGAAGGTGGGGGGGAGTGGTAGTGTCTCAGTCTGTTGGAAATTCATCCTCTGAGCAAGCAAGTGCAAGGTCCCCGTGCCCTGAAATCTTCAAGTGAAGATAGATTGTGTGACATCTAGAGGTCTAGAGGGGCGAAGGGGGAGCTGCCACCAGATGCCTTCTACCCATCCTCAACATCTGGCTGACAAAATTGCCTCTTTCTCTCTCTGTTGGTCTTCACCCCAATGCTTTCTGCCATGCTCCCTTACTGACCCAAGGATTGTTGCGTTATGGGGCCATGCAAACCACAAGGTTTTCCCAAAGGTTCACTACACGACCGTGTCTTTAGCTAAATCATGGTCGTTGACTTGGACAAAGACATAGAGGCTGATTCCATCAAGTCCTCTTTTTTTAACTTTTTAACTCCTCCTTTCTGCTCTCTTTTAGCCAGAATTTCACCAAGGAACGTTCAAAGCCAGGAAGGCTGTGTTAGCTCACATCAACAGAATTTAGAGTCATCCTGAGGGGACAGAATCAAAGCAAATGACTCCGTTGCTTCATAGTGGGAGAGGAAGTAGATGGGGGATGGGGATGGGAAGTGGAGCACCCAGGGGAGAACTCGAGCCTGCAGACAGTGAATTAACCAAGAGTCAGATTTCAGCCCTGTAGTCTGGAGCAAGTCCAGCTCAAATCCAAATATGGAAATTGTAAGGGCCACAGGACAGAGAATGTTTCAATGAATGAATGAATGAATGAATGGAGGATCATTGGCTGTTTGGGATGGCGGTGGTATTCTAGGGGATACTCCAGCATAGAAAGGGAGGTTAGATCCAGCCTCTGAAATACTGATTCCTGTATGTGGGTGAAGGCCAAGAAGGCAGACCAGTGGAAACAGAGACCTTCTCCCACAGACTGACTTCTCCAGCTTCCACCCAGAGGAAGTAGCTGGGACTCTGTTTCCTGAAAGCTGTTAACTAGAGAATAACTGGGGTGGCTTGGCATCTTCTCTAGTTTCCTTAAGCATAAACTGGAACTCTGTTTTTCACACTGTAATATGTTGGGGGGTTTTTCTGCCCACTTAGGTGGTTTGAAGACTTTTACCTTTGTGTGGGTTGTGAGGACAGGACTCTAGTAGCTTGGGGTTCAGGGGAAGGGGAAGGTGGTCAGAGTCAAGGCTGTGTGACAGTAGGTGGGAGGACCCTAGCAACTTCCCCTGGAGTTCCCACTATCAACAATGCCCCAGAACTAAAACTCAGCTTCACAGCATCCGAGGACTAGGGGGCAAGAAGGTGGCAAGCTGTGTTTGGGTGGGCACTGTAGATTTTTTTTTAATGTTTTAGATGTTTTAATGTTTAGATCTTTTAATTAGAGATGTTTGTATGGAGATACTTCTATAAGATCTCCTGTGGAGGAAAAAGACAATGGGAAAAAGAGAGAGAGAAAGAATACGGTTCTTCCTATTTCTTAGAACACACATAAAAAAACAAAGGTAAAAAGGTCTCCCTGCCCAGGAGGCTCTATAACTGGGAAGCTGGGAAGCAGCTGAGGGTTTCACAGAGTCCTGTGGCCTTCTTTCTAAGGGGCACAGTTGGATAAGAGGCAGCTGGGATTCCTGCTCTGTCCTTTTAGGTCCCCCAGCCCCCAATACTTCCCAGATCTGTTCCTCTGAAGACAACTCCAGAATCAGTTCCATAAAACCCGGTCATGAGGGGCAGCCAGGTGGGTCAGTGGATAGACAGCCTGGCCTGGACACAAAAGGTACTAAATTCAAATTTTGCCTCAGATACTTCCTAGCTGTGTGACCTTAAGCAAGTCACTTAACCTCAATTGCCTAGCCCTCATCACTCCTCTGCCTTGGAAACAATACCTAGCATTGATTCTAAGATAGAAGGAAAGGGTTTAAAAAAACAAAACCCCAGTCACGATCCACTGCCATCACAGGCTAGCTATCACCTGAGCATCCTCTGATGGCACTGAATTATAGAACCACAGTTGGAAATGTAAGAAGTCATCTACTCCAGAGGCATCCAATATGATGCCCTCAGCTCCTGAATGCCAGGGAACCCACTAAAAACAAAATTGAGATGTCTAACAGAATAAATGAAAATAAAATAAAATATAGAATATATTAAACTTTAAAACTAAGTCAATATGTTTTATGTATGGTTTAATGGGTCCCACTATTGAATTTGACACCACCGAGATGCTCCATCCACCCACAGCTGCCTAGTTTCTGCAGAAGTGCAGAATCCATGAGGAGAGTGGGCACAAATTTCAATTAAGATAGTGGTAAAGTACATGTGGCAGGAACATCTCAGAACCTGGCGGACAGGCCTTGGGCCCAGGGGTGGTCTGGTCCTAAACCCAGCATCTCTATAGGCCAGGTGACCCAGTAAAATCCCTGGGCTTGTTCCTCAGTGGGCAGCTTCTGTAGTATCCACCACTCCCCAGGAGATTCTCCCTTAAAAAAAAAAAAGACAAAACACTTAAAAAAAAACATCATTATAGGAAGGATCATCCAAGGCATCTGTCCAAAGCTCTTCTAGAAGGCTTCATCATCCTTTGCCAGACACAAAGCTCCACTGAAATCTGAAATGGAGCTCTTCCTCCCTTCATTCTAAAAACTGGCAGAGTACAGTGGGCAGAGTTTGCCTCTTCTTGAGTCTGTGACTTGATTGTTACAACCTTAAAGGTTCTGCCAAGGGAACACACCCTTATGTATATAAAGATGTAAGACAGGTAGACTGAGAGGGGAAGGCCCAGGCAGCTACCACTGTGGGGAAATGACAGGCCTTTCTATATTGGAAGAAAGCAGCCTTGTTCCACCTAAGCTTCTTCTTCAGATAAAACAGCCCTGCCTCCATTCACCTGCCCTATGCCCCGTCCACCTGCCTCCAATCTAGGCACAATGTCCCCGATTCCCTTAAAATGTCTTTTTTAAAATTTTGGTTTTTTTCCCCAATTATATGTAAAAAGTTTCCAACGTTTTAAAAATAATTTTGAGCCTCAAATTCTCTCTCCTTCCCTCTCACTGATATGGTAAGCAATCTCATATGGATTTTACAGGTGCAGTTATGTCAAACATTTTTCAAATTAATCCTTTTATGGAAGGAAACTTGAACAAAAAAAAATTAAGAAGGTGAAAAAAGTTTGCTTTCGTCTGGGTTCAGACTCCATCCTTTCTTCCTCTGGAAGCAGCTGGCCTTTCTTATCAAGAGGCCTTTGGGATAGTTTTGGATCATGGTTTTGCTAAAAGTATGCCTTCTCTAGACAGGTGCTGAGCAAAGAGGAGAAGTAGGGCAGGACCTTTTGTTGCCCTTTTCTGAAACAAATTTAATCCCAGCCTTGAAGAATCTGTCATTTTGATCACCCCAGTGCAAATATCAACAATATGGAAATAGGTCTTGATCAAGGGCACATGTAAAACCCAGTGGAGTTGCATGTTGGCTTACAGGAGGGGCGGGGAGGGGAAGGAAAGAACATGACTCTTATCACCAAGGAAAAATATTCTAAATTGACTAAATAAAATTTTCAACAAAAAAAAAAAAGAACGAAAGAATTTGTCATTTTGTTGGTTTGAATATATCCTCTACTAACCCTGTATCTGTAAGAAAGGGGGTGATCACTGAGAGTTGTGGCACCTGAGACTCAAGTGGGCTGGGCACCCCTGATACTAGCTAGATCTCAGACACTAGACACGTAGACTACTAAACACTAGAGTTCGAGACACTGAATACTGGGGCCAGAGTTAGTGCTGGAAATGGATGAACTCAAATGGCCTCTGGGTTATTTCTGAGACTGGTATTGGCCTTCTTTGCCAGTTATCATATCTGGCAGTACACCTCCGCATTGCACACCTGAACACAGGCTGTTCCCCCTGCCTGGAATGCTCTCGTTCTTTATTTCTGCCTCCTGGTTTTCCTGGTTTCCTTCAAGTCTCAGTTATAGACTCATTTTCTGCAAGAAAACTTTCCCAGCCCTCCTTCTTTCTACTGAATATCTGCAGGTCACCCTTTATATACTTTCTTTGTCCATTTGTTTGCATGTTGTCTCCTCCGTTGGACTGTAAGCTCCTTGAGGACAGGGACTGTCTTTTGCCTTCCTTTGTATCCCCAGCACTGAATGAATGCTCTTTGACTTGTCCAAGATCTGTCACTCATCAGAAATACTTCAATTAAGAGAAAAGAAGGCTGCCAGGCTGCCTTGGCCAATCTGGAATGTAGAGTTGGGATGTTGAGGGGGAGTGCTGTATCCCTTCTTTGTGGGGAGGCCCCCCAAGGGACATATTCCTATTCCTTCATTTGGGGTTCAGCCCTGGCCTCATGATCCCCAATTTCTACCACTAAAATGCCTCTTTCTGCTGCTTCCCCCTTTCAATACCATCTCAAAGTCATGCTTCTTTTTTAACCCCCAGTGGAACAAGCAAACAGGACTCCAGGGATGATATATTGGACTGTATTTCACGAGAAGAGACTTGCTATCTCCCTGAGCTTTGCCCTGGCAGAATTACCCTCTTTGTAAGATACAGAAAGACCGTGATTGACCTTGGAGTCTTTATCTTGGCATGCCTCCTCTACCAGTTGTTACATTTTAGACATTTAAAGGACAAACTTGTCAGATAAAAATAAATCTGAAAGGGCCTTTTCTTCTCTGACCCATTAAAACAGCCATTTTTTTCTTTTAAATTTTAATTTTTTCCAGCAATATTTTATTTTTTCCCAATTATACATAGAAACCATTTTTAATATTCATTTTCTCATATGTTGAGTTCCAAATTCTTTCCCTCCCTCCTCTCTCCTTTCCTGAAACAGTAAGGAAGCCGTTTGATATCCATTTAACAGCCTTCTAACTTAGTTCCTCATCTTCAGTCATCATTGGGATGACTGATCTGGGCAAGCAAGGCCCCCCTACCTCCCCACTCTCATTTTTAAAAAATGAGCTTTGATTGAAATTTTCTGTTTCTTACATCAAAAAAGTTATCCCAAATATCCCTTCTCCTTCCAGAGAGATATTTCACATAACAATATTTTTTAGAGAGGAAAAAAGTCAGCACAACTCATCAGCACACTGAAAAAATTCAAAAACATAGAACATGTGCAACACTGGTGGACCTCCCACCTCCAAGAAGAGGCGGGTTAGGAGGATCTTCCCATCCTTCCTCATTGGAGTTCTAATTTGAACTTTCAATTTTGCTTCATTGACTTTTGACTTTTGTATTATGATTTTAAACTACGTTTTGTGTATTTCATTAAATATTTCCCAATTGCTTTTTTAAAATGTTAACATTCATTTAAAAAAAGTTAAGTTCCCAATTCTCTCTTTTCCTCCCACCCCTTCTTACTCTTGAGAAGGCAAATAATAAATCCATTACACATGAGAAGTCAAGCAAAACCTATTTCCTTACTAGCTGGTTGCATTATTTTATTTTTTTTTTGGTGCGTAGTTCTTTCCATTTACATTGTTGTAGTTACTGTGTATGTTGTTCTCTTGGCTCTGCTTACACCATTCAGCATTAGATCATACAGATCTTTCCCTCCTTCTCTGAGTTCATCACATCTATCATTTCTTGCAACATAATCATATTCCATTTCATTCAGGTGCCACAATTTGTTTAGCCTCCATGGATAGACATCCAATTCTTAGCTATGTATAAATGGAGATTTTGAGCCTTTGGACTCTCAAAAATCTCCATTTATACATTTATACAGCTATCACAGAAAATTATTCTTATTCGTCTGGCTTGGGGTATAGACATTTTTGTCCCTTTATTTTCATAATTCCAAATTGCTTTCCAAAATGATCTTCCCATGCCACCGTTCCACCAATAATGGACTAGTGTCCACATCCCCTTCAACATTCTCATACTTTTGTGGTCTAGCCTGGTAAAAATTGCAAATCAGTTTCTAAGCTTTAAGGCTCCATATCAGTGCCAGTGATTATCTGTAGCCCTTGTGCTCATTCTGCCATCCCTCTTGGCTGGCTTTGGCTCACTGTCTCCCAGCTCAGAGTGGAAGTCATCATCAGCCCTCTCTGCTCTATCTGTGGAAGGCCCTGCTCAGGTGCCACCTCCTTATCCACCACCATCCCTGCACCTTGTGTGCCTGGGTGTTCTGCTCAGGCCTATTTACTTGTCTTTCTTCGAGCTCTTGTTCTCAGCCATTAAGGAATAAACTGCTAGAGCCAGACCATGCCTTTGTGGCCTTTGTGGCCTTTGTGTCTCTTGCCTGGCCTGGGCCTTCCTTGGCGCTTTGCTGAATGCTTTGTTCAGTCTTGTCCTCCTGGTATTGGGGTAGGGAACTGCCCGGTGACCCTAGACTGGTCATTTCACTCCAGAATGAGCTCCACCCAGCAAGGCCCCATGTGGGTGGGATGCTTCTGAATTAAAGGAACCTGGCAGGCCCTAATTAGTTTCTAGTTGGATCATTTAAATAATAGTGACTTCCCTGGGTGCCTCCTCCCAGCCTTCATGAGGTTATGTAATTAGGAAACCTCAACGTTTCCTAAACCTAGACAGGAAGACCAAAAGGAAGTATCAGGATTTTTTTTTTCCTGTCCTATTCTTTAAGAGTACTTTCTAGGTAACTATCAGGAGGCCAACTACTAGCCCAGGGAATCCTTCAGCAAAGTCCTCCAGAAGGAAAAGGGGCCTGGTCCCCATGGTCCTCCTAACTGACTTCCCTGACTCAATGCCCTTCCTACTCCAGTCCATCCTCTTCTACTCAGCCGCCAAAGCAATTTTCCCATTTCTTTTTTCTTTTTCAGTTTTCTTTTATTTTAATAACAAATGCACACATCCATTTTCCAAACGGATATGAATCCTGTTGTCTCCCTCCCTTCTTCCCTCCCCCTTCCCGGAACTGACAAGCAACTCAATCTCATTGGTTCCCTTTGATCACCAGGATCACACCTGAATCCCTCTCTTTGGCAGGGAAGGCAGCCTTTCACAACCTGACTGCCTCCCACCTTTCCAGGCTTATTCTACGAAACACAATGGTGGGACTGCCCATCGATGATTCGCCCACTAAAGGTTTGATGAGGTTACCACGCTACGGAGGGGGGAAGGAGATGGCCCTGGTGGTGCCCCCATTTTAATCCTCCTCATAGACTCAACTGTCCAACCCAACTGGCTTTCTTGCTGTTTCTAACTCAAGATCTTCCATCTCTGGGCCTTTGAATGGACAGTTTCCCCAGGACTGGAATGCCCTCCTTTTTCACCTCTACTTCTAAGGGCAGCTAGGTAGCACAGTGGATGGAGAGCCAGGTTTAGGGATGGGAGGTCCTGGGTTCAAATTTGATCTTAGACACTTCCTACCTGTGTGTCCCTGAGCAAGTCACTTAACCTCTCTTTCCTAGCCCTTACCACTCTTCTGCCTTGGAAACAAGGAAAGCTTTAGGTCATGTGAGGTGCTTGGACCACCTAATTCCTTTGATAGAACACTGAGGGTGGGTGGGTGGGTAGGGGTTGCACAGATTTGAAAGTAAGGGCTATTTTAAAAATGTAAAACAAAAAATGAATAAATTCAGACCAACAAAGAAAGACCCTGGCAAGACTTTTGCCTTTTCCATTAAAAAAAGAAAAGAAAGTTTCTTTTTATTAGAGAAAGGCTTGTCCCGTGTAAGATAAGTCCCAACCCTGTGGCAGAGGCTGAGATAAGGCTCCACGGCTCCCCACAGAAAAGAAAGTTCCTTCATTAAGTCTCCTTCTGGGCCCCACAACCTGGAGTGATTTGCCTTCTGGGAAGAGGCCTGTGTCCTTGTGGTGTCCTCCTGATAAGAGCCAAGAAAGAGTTTTAAGTTTTGTGAAGTGCTTGGACCACCTTACCGCCTTTGATCCCCCAGAGAGCACTATGGGAAGGGGTTGCCCAGACAGGATTATTTTACAGATTATTGTTATTTTATATTTTTATGTTTGGTCATTATTATTATTATTATTTTACAGATAAGGAAACTCCTTTGTTAGCTTTCTTTTGGCCACAGAGCTTATAAATGGCCCAGTAAAATGCCTGGAATCCAGCAGCTCCTCAATCCCCAGCTTTCTTTCTTCCCTCTCAACCCCTTTGCACATCTGCCCATCTGATTGTATACTCTCTCTCCTGTTATGCCTCACTTCCCTACTCCCCAGTGCCAAGGTGTCTTTATTGTCTTGGTCCAATTCTTCCTCTGGTGTTGGTTCGGCCCCCCTCAAACTGCCCCTCAAAACCCATCAGTGAGTTCAAATGTGGCCTCAGACACTTCCCAGCTGTGTGACCCTGGGCAAGTCACTTGACCCCCCTTGCCTGGTCTTTAACACTCTTCTGCCTTGGAACCAATACACAATGTTGATTCCAAAACAGAAGGTAAGGGTTTTTATAAGACCAAAACATTTTAAAAAGTAAAAGTAAAATTTTAAAAATGATAAAAAGATCAAAACACCAGTGGTTCCCCCTGGCCAAGTGCAGTGGGTTTTGTTTTGTTTTTTGTTTTATTCTTAAATCTTTACTTTTTGTCCTAGGCACAACTCTCAGAGGAGTCTTGGTTAGGAAGTGTCTGCGCCATATTGGAACTCAGGTCCTCCTAGCTGACTCCAGGCCTGGTGCTCTATCCCCGGTGCCACCTGGACACCCTCAGCGGTCTTTTTCCTGTGGGTTCTAATCCTTCTAACACTGGCCCCTTGGGGCCACCCCTTTCATTGGCTTCTTTTTCCTAGCTGGATCGATGCTTTGTCTTTTGACATCATAGTCATTTCCAGAAATACCCAGCCTTGAAATGAAGCAAAATCGTTAGGCAAAAGTGGCGAGACAGCATTCTGCGCTAGCTGTCCTCCACCTGACCTCCCCGGAGAGCAAGGCGGTCGGTCAGTGTCAGTGGTTCTGGGACTGGCTGCCTTTAGAGATCTGGCCATTTCCATTGAGTCAGTCACATCCTCCAGCTTCATCCTCCTTCTCTTCTTATCATCCCTGAAGCCACGTCCCTCCCCAGGCTCTCTGGTCGCTTCTGTCCCCTCTGCTGGCTCCCAGCTCCCAGACTTAGGGCACAGCTGTGGCCTGGGTGGGACTCAAGTCCTTGTTAGGATGACCGCCTGACCCTGGGAGAGCTCCTCTGCTCCCGTCTCTACCTTCTATGCACCCAGAAGAGGGGTCCAGAGAGACTGAGCCGTCAGGGAGAGGGTCTTTCCTTAGATCCAAGGCCAACGTGCTTCTAATTATTGGTCCAAGATTTATTTAGCAGCTGCCATCTGCAAAAGAAGCAGCCTTGCCTAATGGACAAGAAGCCAAGAAGCCCTTGGTTCAAGTCCTGGCCACCCCGGACACCCATATACTGGCTGTGGGACCCTGGGCAAGTCACTGAACCTTTCAGTATATAAGAGTATAAGTTGCAGAGTTGGTGCCCATAGTAGGTCCCTTAGGGACACCAAGTACTGGATTTGGAGTCCAGAAGACCTAAATTTGAATCTCACCTTAAACATTGATTAGCTGAGAGATTCTGAGCAAGTCACTTAACTTATATCAGCCTCAATTTCTTCATCTGTAAAATGGGAATGATAACTGTAACCTACTTCCCAAGGTTGTTGGAAGGACCAAATGAGCTATTTGTCAAGTGCCTTGCAGACCTTAAAAGGCTGTGTAGATGCTATCCAGTGGCGCCAGACTTCATAGAAACATCCTTCCTGATTTAGAAAACCCCAAATTAACCTTATCTGGGCAGTATCCTATTTTGCTTTATTTTGTTAAAGATTTTCTAATGACATTTTTTTAAACCCTTACCTTCTGTCTTGGGATCAGTTCTAAGAGAAAAGATCAGGCAGGGGCTAGACATTCAATTAAGGGATTCTTCCCAGGGTCACACAGCTAGCAAGTATCTAAAGGCAGATTTGAACCCAAGACCTCCTATCTCCAGGCCTGGCACGCCATCCACGGAGCCACCTAGCTGCACCTCCCAATTACATTTTAATCCAGTTCCAAGAGTTTTGCTAGGGGAGTGTGGCCTGCCAGTGGGATGCCTGGATGGTAGCTACTGTTATTACCCATAACATCACTGCTCTGCCATGCAGGCACTGTGGAGGGCAAGGGGGAAGAAGAGAAGATAATAAAGCTCTGGTCCCTGCCCTGAAGGCACTCGTAACAGAGCCCAGGCTCCTCTGGGACAGCTGTGGAAGACTGTGAAGGTATTTCTGCCTGGCCCAGAGGGATAACTGAGCAAAGGCAACATCTGGGGGCATCATTGATTTTCAAACTTAGAAAAAACAAGGAAGGAAAACATGGTGGGGGAGGATGAGGAAGTGGAAGAAGAGCACCCAGGAGGGAGCAGAGCCAGAGCTACTGCGGGCAGGAGCCAGGGTCCTCCGGCACAGTGGCTAAGGTTATCTAGCACAAGAGGAATCCAAGCTGGGTGGAGAGTCTTCCTTGTGACTCACCTCGTATGAGCCCAGCCAGAGCCTAGCCCCCAGGAGGCTATAATTCAGGCACAGACAAGATCTCCTCCTTTGTTTCAATGGTCATATCTGTGTCTGTGCAGGTACAAAATGTCAGATGAGGCCTGAGGCTGGCCATGGGGTGGAACGGCCTTGGGAGGATCTCTAGTGGGACTGGCTGCCTTCCTGTCCCTGGAGTCTGGGCTTGTGGAAGCCTGCTTCTGGTAGCTGAGCCTCCCATCTGGGCTCCTGGCCCAACAGCCCGCCTCATCCCCAGCCAAACACTTTCCAAGTGCCTTACCTACTCCCTATGTGCCAAGCCCTGCCCTCTAAGAGTCTAACTATTTAGAAGGGGGCCAAGAGACCAGAATCATGAGAAAAGGGAAGAGCTGGGAAACAGAACTCATTTTCTTTTCCCCTCAAACCTTCCCCCCTTTCCAATTTCCTCAGGCTCCTTTCCTTGGCTCCCTGCCTTCTGGCCTCTGCTGATGCACCTTGGTTCCTGTTGGCAAACCTATGACATGTACACCTGAGGACATTTCTCCCATCACCCACCCCTCTGGACAACAGCCCATTGGGAACACTTCTTCCCTCCCTTGTCTGGGGTAAGGTGCAGGGCTCACATGCTACCTGAGGGTTTGGGGCATTCGGTCTCTAAAAGGTTTGCCATCTCTGACCTAGGTCCTGAAGGGTGCCAATAATGAATGCATGAAGTCATTGCATCATTCAAAATTAAATGTAAAAAATGATCTCTGGTTGCAGTCTGATGGAAATAGCAATGAAACTTGTTAATCATATTTTATCTATTAGCATAGAATAAAAGCAAAAGATAAGAAAAATGTATTTCTGATTCAGGTTTATTACAAAGTAATGAAATAGTGGAGAATTCCTCAACTCTGAGGTACTAAGAACCTTCTGAAGAGTACTTTCCTGGGTCAACTAGGTGACAGTGCATTGAGAGCCAAGCCTAGAGACTGGCCTCTGGCCTCAGACACTTCCTAGCTGTGTGACCCTGGACAATTCACTTAACCACAATTGCTGGGCCTTACCAATCTTCTGCCTTGGAACCAGTATCAATTCTAAGACAGAAGATAAGTGTTTTATTTTAAAACTTAAAAAAGGTACTTTCCACCTTTGAGTCTTGAGCTCAATAAATTCAGAGGCCAAGCTAGCAAATCAAAAATCAAAATAGTTGATACATGTAAAACCCAGTGGAATTGTGTATCAGCTACTGGGGGGGGGGGGTGCAGAGAACATGAATCATGTAACCATGGAAAAATATTGTAAATTAATTAATTAATTAAATGAAAATTTTCAATTAAAAAAATTAAATTAGCATCAGCTGAGTGGGCCAGATGGAAGGCCTTGGGTTCAAATTTGACCTCCGACATTTTTTTCCTTCCTTCTCCTTCCTCCCTCCCTCCCTTCCTCCCTCCCTTCCTTCCTTCCTCCCTTCCTCTATTCCTTCCTTCCTTCCTTCCTTCTTTCCTTCCTTCCTCCCTCCCTCCCTTCCTCCATTCCTTCCTTCCTTCCTTCCTTTCTTCTTTCCTCCCTTCCTTCCTCCCTTCCTCCCTCCCTTCCTCCCTCCCTTCCTTCCTTCCTTCCTTCCTTCCTTCCTTCCTTCCTTCCTTCCTCCCTTCCTTCCTTCCTTCCTTTCTTCCTTCCTTCCTCCCTCCCTTCCTTCCTTCCTCCCTTCCTTCCTTCCTTCCTTCCTTCCTTCCTTCCTCCATTCCTTCCTTCCTTCCTTCCTTCCTTCCTCCCTCCCTTCCTTCCTTCCTTCCTTCCTCCCTCCCTCCCTCCCTCCCTCCCTCCCTCCCTCCCTTCCTCCCTCCCTCCCTCCCTCCCTCCCTCCCTCCCTCCCTCCCTTCCTTCCTTCCTTCCTTCCTTCCTTCCTTCCTTCCTTCCTTCCTTCCTTCCTTCCTTCCTTCCTTCCTTCCTTCCTTCCTTCCTTCCTTCCCATTTTAGAATCAATACTGTCTGTTGGTTCCAAAGCAGAAGAGTGGTAAGGGCTGGGCAATGAGGGTTACTCACCATCATACAGCTAGGAAGTATCTGAGGTCACATTTGAATCCAGGACCTCCTGTCTGTAGGCCTGGCTCTCCATCCACTGAGCTACCTAGCTACTTCCTCTTTTTTTTTTAACCTTTGCTTTCTGTTTTAGTAACAACTCTAAGACAGAATTTTGCGAGAGCTAGGCAAACAGGGGTTAAGTGACTTGCCCAGTCACATAGGGAGGAAATGTTTGAGGTCATATTTGAATCCAGGCCCTCCGGACTCCACTCCAGGCCTGGCACTCTAGGCCGTCCCCCTAAACTCTAGTTAATCTTAACCTAGATGGACCCTGTCCCTGCTTGCAACACCTCCCTCTCTTTGATCTCATTTTCCTAAATGATGTCCAAGGCTCAGCTTCCAGGCCAAGAGATCCCCTCTTTTGACTGTGGCAGCCCTTGTCAGCTCTCTCCCTTACCCTCCTCCTTACTTCCCCAGCATTACCACTGGGCTGGCAGGCCCTCCCGCCCCATCGCCAGTGGTCACTGACGTTGACTCTTGGGGGCTGGTAGGTTGTCCGACTCAGAACCCTTTTTTTGGATCCAGGGAGGCAGTGGAAGCCGCGTCCAGGCCCCAGAAATCTGGGGGGACAGGGGCACCGACTGGGGTGCAAAGGACCCGAGAGACACTCAGGGTGAGCAGAGGGCCCAGA